>NC_134358.1:64457292-64793126 GCF_048569485.1 Anomaloglossus baeobatrachus
TACTCTTTGCCCGCAGGCGCTGGCCCTCAGAAACTGGTGCCCTGGCGGTGTCTCTGTTGTACGGATTGGGCTGTTGCCTTCACTCGGGTCTTGGTTGTTGAGGGATCTACGTCCCCTTCACTGACGGATTCGGCAATTTACGGCGACTCCAAGCCTTGCCGGGGTCCGAGAGGCCCCTGCCCTGGTGCTGACTGTCCTTCGGAACACTGCTCCAGACCACCGGGCACACAGCCTACGGGGTCCTTCCAGGAACTTCCAAACGGTCCCCCTCCAGACAGTCACCGCCGTTGCTGACCTTGCTGACCTGTCCTGCACTTAGCTGGACTCTTCAGGCTTTTCTCTCTCTGTCACCACTCTTGCTTTCCTCCTTTACTACTTCTCTTTCCTTCACTTTCACTTAGTGGTTTACTCTTTTCTAGCCCTCAGCTAGACTTCACTCTTGCCCTGCCTGGGCTCAACTCTCAAGCTCTTCCCTGAGCTAACTGCCTGGTTTCTTCCCGCCTCCAGAGCTATGATCTCCTTGGTGGGCGGAGCCAACCGCCTGGCCCACCCCCTGGTGTGAATCATCAGCCTCTGGAGGAAGGCAACAAGGATTTTTGGTTCAGCTTAGATGTGCCTACCTGGGATGTAGGGTGTGGTGGTGTGTGACCTGAGTCCCCTGGCTTGCCCAGGGCGACACATTCCCCCTTAGCAAAATGCAGACCGTCCGCGGGCTGCCGTCCTACACCGGTTTTATTTTTCTGGAAAAAGGGATAACAAGGTAAATAACACAGACATTTTCAATAACTCTTCCCAAAACGGGAGGCACATTTTACTTTAACGTTGCAACGGTTTACGGTTACGGTTTCCGCTCTCTCCCACCCAAGCAACCTGGCCCTGATGCTGCCCCTAAAGCCCAGGCAGCACCCCTTGACCCACAGTCCAGCCCACGGTACCCGAGCGGGATCTGTCCTTCCCTCCAGAGGGTAGCCACCGGTTCCTTTGGTGGCTGGGCCCCAGCCTGCTCTGCTGAGGGCCCTCCCTCCAACCAGCCTCTCCGGAGGCGGCATTGCGGAAAACGGTAACTGCAAACAACATATTTACAAGCCACTAACGTTTGTGGGTGCCCTGCAAGTTCACGGGCTTGTCCATGGATAGTTCCCATGCAAAACTTTGTAAACGGTCCCCACGGGGACAACGGTGCCGGCTCCGGCCGGTTCAATCACAAAAGCAAATCAGATGAAACTTCGGTTAATCATCTTTCTTATCATTGGCAGAACTTTCAAACTTTCAAACAAACAACAAAGTGGTGGTCCCAACGGGGACTGTGCAGCGGGCATCCGCTGCCCTTTTGCGGCTCAACAGTCCATTCCCACTCGTGGGGCTCTAGTGCCACCTTCACATGGTGCACCGCTCTGGACCCCAATGGTAGCTCGCTGCAGGCGATCTTCCATATACATGCGGGCATGCACATCCGCTCTACACCCCTCTCGGGCATCGATCTCCCTGCGCAGCTGCTGTTGCCGTCGCTCCCAGCCGGGAGCACTTTCTGTTTGCTCCGGTTCAGCGTGTGCGGGGAACGGGCCCAGCCAGAGTCCCTCCGTGTCGGCTACGACCGGCACCTTCAGTAATGAGGGACCCCGCTGTGACATGGCCTGCTCTGCCTCCTGGCAGCCGCATCCCCGCCGTGCCTCCGGTGCATCTTTGCTGACGGCTTCAGCCTTCGGCTTCTTCCATGGAAGCGGATCAGGGCGGTCACGAGCTTCTGCTGCAGGTCGGTCCGCTGGGGCGGATTGGCAGGGTACCGCTACCGGTGGTTGTGGTAGCGGGCCTAGTGGCGGGGCAGCAGCAGCTAACGCGGGTAGCGGGAGAGGCAGCAGGGTGAACGGGTGTAGGCCGGGCCCCTCAGCCGCAGCGGCCGATCCCTCGGGAATACAGGGACGTGGGTCTCTTACCCATTCCTCCAAATCTTCCTCCACCTCGCATCTCCGCATAGCAGCCACCGCTTCCACCATGTCGGCCTCCCACTCCTCCAGGAGGAGCTGCATGTGGACCTGCAGACGGCTGCTTAGCTGGGTGGTCCGGACTTCCACCCACGCCGCCATGCCGGGCGCGGGGACCACGGTGTTGTTGGTCGGACTCAGCATCTTTAGCAGCGGCCTCTTCCAGGAACCAGTCAATGGCCGCAGGGTCCTGGCGTCCCTGCTTCTATAGCTGCTTTCACATGCAGCCAGCCGCCATCGCGTCCCCCTTAGCTCTTTCCGGCCCCTCCTCTCTCGGGGCGGGGTTTTGGCCTTCGCGCCTCTACTGCTCGAGAAGACGCTCGAGCGGGAACTTTTCGCGCCAAAGATGGCGGCTTCTGAAATTTTCCTGCCGGATACCTCCGGCGGTAACAAGGCGCACCTCTACCAGATGGCAGAGCGGTAAGATCCTGTTCGTGACGCCAAGTTGTCGCGGGCGGGGAGGAGGGTGTCAGCACACTACGCTCACCCCCTTCTGCTCGGGTCCGGCGGCCGCTGCTCAGTGGTGGCTCGAGCTGTAGGCCGGATCCCGGGGGTTCTCGAGCGGCACTCGTCGCCTGTGAGTGAAAGGGGGGTGTTGGGTGTGGGAATTGTTTATAGTCCGTGACGCCACCCACGGTTATGGTGATTTCACCACCGCTGCTCAATACGGGGATCCCGGGGATGGTGATGCGGAGCAGCCAGGTGTTGTGTTGCCCCTCCGTGGGTAGGGGTTGGTGATCCCGGGGCCCGGTGACGGTTTGGGAGGTGCAGGGCCTGGTGGGCGCAGGGACGCGGGGGCAGCGCTGTGCCTTGCGGCACTGTGGTACTCACTCAGCCTGAGACGTTGACACAGTTTGTACGGTAAACCAAACGGCTGGTAAGACGGTCCCACGGACGGCTGCAATTGCTCTCCCAGTAGGTGACGGTGATGTCCCTCTTCCTTGCACCTTGTGTACTTGTTGGTTGCGATGGGTCCCCACCGGTAACCCGCTCCCCGGCTTCAAGATGGGCCGGAGGAGCTCTACTCTTTGCCCGCAGGCGCTGGCCCTCAGAAACTGGTGCCCTGGCGGTGTCTCTGTTGTACGGATTGGGCTGTTGCCTTCACTCGGGTCTTGGTTGTTGAGGGATCTACGTCCCCTTCACTGACGGATTCGGCAATTTACGGCGACTCCAAGCCTTGCCGGGGTCCGAGAGGCCCCTGCCCTGGTGCTGACTGTCCTTCGGAACACTGCTCCAGACCACCGGGCACACAGCCTACGGGGTCCTTCCAGGAACTTCCAAACGGTCCCCCTCCAGACAGTCACCGCCGTTGCTGACCTTGCTGACCTGTCCTGCACTTAGCTGGACTCTTCAGGCTTTTCTCTCTCTGTCACCACTCTTGCTTTCCTCCTTTACTACTTCTCTTTCCTTCACTTTCACTTAGTGGTTTACTCTTTTCTAGCCCTCAGCTAGACTTCACTCTTGCCCTGCCTGGGCTCAACTCTCAAGCTCTTCCCTGAGCTAACTGCCTGGTTTCTTCCCGCCTCCAGAGCTATGATCTCCTTGGTGGGCGGAGCCAACCGCCTGGCCCACCCCCTGGTGTGAATCATCAGCCTCTGGAGGAAGGCAACAAGGATTTTTGGTTCAGCTTAGATGTGCCTACCTGGGATGTAGGGTGTGGTGGTGTGTGACCTGTGTCCCCTGGCTTGCCCAGGGCGACACATAGACACCACTGTTCTCCGCAGCAGAGCGCAGCATTCGTGCCCATGATCGGGGTTCTAGGTGCTGCGGACTTTCATTGTGTTCTCCCCACTATGAGCACTCACGTCTCCGAAAGCCACGCCATATGTCAGTTTACACAGCAGAAAAAAAGCACAATGGGCATGAGATTTCTATAAGCCCCATCCACTGTGCGTGTATTGTACAACGCAGTGTTTCTGAGACGCTGTGAAAGCACGCGACATACAAAACGCTGTAAACACGGATTGTGGGAACGCACCCTTACTTATATCTGCCTGGTCTTCTGGCTTTTGTGAGAAGAGCAACAAAAGGTTTCTCTTCTTTCACTGCAAGTCCACTCCAGACATTTACCCATGGACCTCCCGGTTTCTGGAAGACGGCAGCCATGTTTTTCTAATTCATGTATTCACGTAGTGAGTGATGCAAATATGGGAAGCAGCAATCCAGCAATCCATATCTAGTCTTTCCAGTAGTAAAAAAAAAAAAAAAAAAAAAAGTTTAAATTTACTTTCACATCTGTGCCACACCGAAGGATAAGTTTAAGATGAGGAATGAATGTATGTAGATAGTAGTAAAGTCCTTAATGACAAATGTCTGTTTGTTTTACAGGGGAAATGCAATTAAACTACTCAATTTAGAGCAAGTGCGTCTCAGGAAATGAGTAAGGTAGTGTTGTATAACGGAGATGACAGAGATATGAATCTGAATCGCTGCTATCACTCTTAGACTTTCCCGGCTATTGCTCCATGATTACTGTTGTTTAGTCTGGTATTAGGTGTCCCTGGAAAGAGGAGAATGAATACGTGTATTTTTGTATGCAATGGTGCGAGCCTGTTTTCAAAGGGGCTTGACCTGTTAGTGTAAATCCGTTAAAACATATTCATGTGACATGAGAAGATCATTAATGTTATAAATATATAATTTAAAAAATATTTTGAAGCGTTCCTGCGCTATATGCACCTAAAACCTCAATTCTAGGCATTTCAGGACTACAGGTCTGTTTACATGGTGCGACTGGCGGCACTATACCACCAGTAAACCTTTACCGATCAGCTGTGATTGAATTGGAGACCACCAAAAACCATGCGCACTGAGCTTTCTGTATTAGATCTAATATCCTACCATTGTGCTCACCGTGCGAGTTCTCTTTATATCGGACGATGCGCCATTAATAACAATGATCTTTTGTGCTGCTCAAAAGATCATTTCACCCAATGAATGTGCAAAACTCTCGTTCATCGGCATTCTGTTTACACTGAAAGATTGTGAAACGAGGGTTCTTAAGACTATGTTCACATGTTGGAACATTTTGGGGTTTTTTTCGAGTTTTTTTTTTTTTTTTAAGCAAATAAACTGTTGCTTTTTACAGTACCAGCAAAACCTATGAGATTTCAGAAATAAAACTAAATTTATTAAATATGCTTATTTGACCCCAGCCTAAGTATCTTGATCAGTCTTCACTCCATTCAACTCCTGGCTTGATGTTTGATGTAGATGTCCTCTACATCGCCATTCAGACCTGGTATGAACCCCCTGGCAGAGCTGAGCACTGGTGCAAGTACAGAATGTTTGTCCTTGTGTGGGTAGAGTAGTCATGTTTGCTTTCTCATGATGACTTAGAAGTGAACTTGGGTCCAGCGCTTGAGTAGCAGCCCATGGGGCAGGTGTGTTAACCTACTCGTTGCTGGGCTGGGGGTGCAAATCCTCTGCTTTGTCACCGGGTGGCCTGGCCTGGCTCCATTGCCCCGAGGTGTACAAGAGGGGAGGAAAGGCGGTGGACGGGAGGCAGGAATGGCGGATGAGGGTTGTAGTTGGAGGATGGGGGTGACGGTTAAGTCTATTAGGATGATCGTGACGCCACCTGTGGTATGCGGCCTCACCGGGGCAGATGTTGGGTGCAGCAAGGATGGTATCGCTCCCCACAGGTGGAGCAGGTTACCCTGGGAGGATGGTGGGGGCACGGCAAACCCCGGGTGTGCTGGAGAGCATGGCAACGGCAATCAGTCAGAGTCAATAGGTGCGGGTTCCAGGTGTTTACTTACTAGTTCAACGCCACACCCCAGGTACTGGTGTCTGCCGTGATGAAGCTCCGGCCAATCTCGGTTAGGCCAGAGGTTAAGTCCGGTATGGCAATCTCTGTGGGTCTCTCCTTCTCTAAGATGCGCTGTGTTAATCCCCATGGTATAAAGCACTTGGGGACCCCCTTGTCAGTAAAGTGTCCCGTTCTGTATGCTGATAGCTAGGTTCCGTTGTGGGGACGGTCCTCAACCCTGGATCCTATATGCTATTTGCTACAGACTCGTTGGGGCGGGTCCAATGACTGTTCTAGACGTTCCCCGCAACCCTTTCAGAGTTGGTAAATAACGTTAAGTATATCTGCCCTAGGATTCTGTATCCCGAATGCGCCAGTCCTGTGGAAGCAGCTGCCTGTTTCTCCCCAGCGGCTGTAGTGAACGCCTCCATCCCACAAGCTCTACCGATACCGGACTCCTTCTCCTCCCAATGTCTCCAGCCGGCCCTCGGTCTGGCAGGTTCTAGCAGGAGAAGCTCCCTGAGCAGCACTCTCTCCTGCGACCGTGTTGTTCTGTGTTCCAGACTTATCTCAAGTCATTCTCTATTTGCTCCTGTATTTTAGTAGTGCTCCCCCCTCCCTCCTAGATGAGTCTCCAACTAGGGATTTTCCAATTGTCATGGTGATCACCCCTGCTCTAATTAGTGAGAAGCCACCTGCTGTATGTGTTATGCAAGAAAGTTGTTGACTCATTCTCTGACTATGTGATTTAAGTGAGACATACCAGACATTAACCTTTCCATACCTGGGATGGATACTGCTCCTTAAATGAGTTTCAGGACCCTGTGGTGACCAGAAGCCTCGGGGGCGCCACACTTGCACAAACCAAAGCGAGTTCGTCTGCTGACATGGGGAAACTATCTTGCTCAATGTCTTGGATCTACATCAATCAACAGTGGAGTAGGGCAGTAGTCACGGACCAGGGATTTTCTCCAGACACTCCCACATTCTATATGAAGGACAATGTTCTAGCTCAGTGTGTGGACTTTAGTAGTATGGGTTGTGTGAAGATGCTGCCCCTATTCTCGGATAGCCAGCACCCAAACGCAACTCAAGAGACCAAGAGTTATTTTTCAGTAACTATTCCTTACTACACAGGATATTTTTTTTTTTTTCAGTTATGCTACACAGGAGGTAGCCGGCATAACACTTCCAGCTTATTTCAGTATCAGCATTATACTATCAGACACCTATCCAACTTCCACAGAATGCCCTTCATTGTTTCAGGTCCCAAAAGGCCCAGCACAACCTAGTCTAACACTCCAGTATAGTACTGACATTCCCCTTCCCTTCAATGGATCCATGCCCACTCTCTATGCAGGTTAATTTCTCTCCAGAGTAAAGCCTTGCACTCCTGGTTATCTATGGAAACTCTTCTTGAGTCGGGGCTACACTTATACACCAGTAGAGTTCACCTAATTAAGTTACGGTTGAAAGGGCTTGGCTCTGACTGTACTCCGACTCAAATTTATCTGGGTCCGCTGTGTACAAGGGTCTATCTTTATCTCTCTCGATAGTGTGAACCCCGAAGGTGGGTTGAGAACCTCTCCCATCGAGTCTCTCTTCTCCTGCCACAAGTCATCCAATGCATATGGCCTCGACAGCCAGCAGACTATTCATGCTGCGTTCTTCACACTAGGTTCTCTTTCGGCTGTGACTCCCAGCTACTATTAGCCTAGCAAGAATCCGTCACCCTTTTCTTTTACTTGGGAAAAGCCCACCCTGGGAGGGGTCAACATTTAACTCTGTCATTCCCCGCAGTCGATTGCTGACAAACCTTACCTTTCACCTACATTTCTATAAACACACACATTATAATACTCTGCATTATCACATCCTACATGATACTTCTGTACCTTTTTTATACCAGGGCTGGGCAAATTACAATCGAAAGACACTAATAATATCAGCTATTTTGGTTTTGTATATGCTAGAAAAAAATCCTGATTTGTGGTTTGCATTTTCATATATTTAGTTTGGAACAACTTAAGCCAGACATGTCACTAGAAGCAAGGATCGACAAGCTACAACTTGCCTATTTTGGAGACCTCAGACCATGATGCCCTTTTCCAGTGATTGGTCTCTTTGTATGAAGAACAGAAAGTGAAGAAGACCAACAACCTGATGGCTTGATACTATCAAGATAATGGTAGAGAAGGCCATGGTGGACCAATCTAGGCTTGCATGAGATCGCTCTTTCTACAGAGCATTCATGCAGCAAGTCACCATGGCTCGAGATCGAGCTGAAGGCCAACAAAACATTTGTGTCCAGATAGTTCTATGGCCAGATATAACTGATAAATTGTGCACTACCCTAGTATCTATGGCTGGATTAAAAAATACTGCATGCAAATGTTTTTATTAGGCTCAATCTGCCACAACTGGGAAGATCCACAATGGGATGAGTCCTGGCAGTTTCCATCTGGGGTTTCACTACTACACTACAAATTTAAGGCTAGATATATGGAAACTTAGCATTTCACCACTTCTCACTTGTAGTACTGCTATTATCCCTTCCAATTTTTAAAATCTTGTTTGTGAAGCTTTTCTGTTTTCTTTGATTTTAATTTTTATGCCTCTGTTCTGATCACATCACCACACTTACCAGCCAGAAATGCGTACTTTCCTTTTTTGTCTTTTTTAGTGTGTGTGTGTGTGTGTGTGTGTGTGTGTGTGTGTGTGTGTGTGTGTGTGTGTGTGTGTGTGTGTGTGTGTGTGTGTGTGCTAAAATAAATAAATAAAATATATAAAATTGGTGAACCTCTCGTTCAGCAGTAGTAGTGCCCAATTTTGTTTCCTGGATGTGAATGGGGGAAAAAAAACCTGATCCATTATATAAATATCCAAAACATTTTCTATATGTAATATATGAATATAAGCCAGAACATTCAATTATTCTCATTTTCCTGGGATCTTACATTTTCCAGAATTATGAACTAAACATTAAAAGGAATCTCTCAGGGAGACCAACCCGCCTTAGCAGACTATATGGACGTTTAAGTCATAGGAAGGTAAATAAAGTGATACTTTCATATCTGTGATCTCATGTCTTATTCCAGAATAATCCACGTTTTTATTTTATGTAAATGAGCTGTTCCAGGATATGGGCCGGACACTGACCTGAAAGATTCCGCCCTCAGAGCTTAGTTTCCATAAAAGGGCGTTATCAATGTGATATGTGATGGTCGCTCTCTGCTCTCCTGATCTCACTGCAGAGCTGTGTGTGATTTTATAGCGGACACATCTGCAGGTTCCAATTAGCTTCAGCCTACATCTGACAGGCGGCCAGTGCTGCAATTGCAATATTGTTACAATAGAGCAGAGCTGTGAGAGCTGCAGCTGCTAATGTGTTTGTAGGAAGAGAAAGTTCCGTTGAACTGTTCTATTTTCAATGAAAGGAGCGTCACCAGTGTGAGAAATTTTAACTAAGCTCTCGAGGTTGATTCTCAGGGAGATCTGTGTCCAGCCCATCACTTGGAACAGCTAACTTGCATATATATATATATATATAATATAAATATATATATATATATATATATATATATATATAATACTATTTTTTATATAGATGACAAACATGTTTTTCTATGAAATAAGATATCAGATCAAATATATGAAGGGATCATTTTATTCAGCATCCTATGACCTACATGACCATGAAGATGACTTAAAAGGCTTGATCCTACTGACCTAAGCCTTTCATAAAGAAACCCAAGTTGGAGGGTGCATATTGACTGATCATGTGGAATTTATGTTTTTTATTTCTAGTAATAGGTACAGTGGCATGCAAAAGTTTGAGCACCCCTGGTCAAGTTTACTGATATTCTGAGCAATTAAGCAAGTTGAAGATCAAAATATCTGTAAAAGCCATAAAGTTAAGGATAACGCATATCCTCTGCATTAAAAAAAAATAAAAATATATATTTTTTTTAAATTCACAACAAAAAATAAAGTTGGCCAATGCAAAATATTGGGTACCCTGCATGGTTAGTACCATGCAGCACCCCCTATGGCAAGTATCAAAGCTTTTAAATGTTTTTTGTAGCCAGCCAAGAGTCTTTCAATTCTTGTTTGAGGGATTTTCATGCTTTCTTCCTTGGAAAAGTCTTCTTGTTCTGTAAGATTCCTGGGTCCTCTTGCATGCACTGCTCTTTTGCGGTCTAGCCACAGATTTTCAATGATGTTCAGATCAGGGGACAGTGAGGGCTATTGTAAAACCTTCAGCTTGTACCTTTTGACATAGGCTAATGTGGATTTTGAATTGTGTCTAGGATCCTTATCCATTTGTAGAAGTCATCCTCTTTTCAACTTCAGCTTTTTTACAGATGGTGTTATGTTTGCTTGAAGAATTTGTTAAACTTTAATTGAATCCATTCTTCCCTCTACTCGTGAAATATTCCCAGTGCCATTGGATAGAACACAACCCAAAGCATGCTTAATCCACCCCCATGCTTAATGGTTGGCGAGATTTTCTTGTCATGACATTCTGTCTTCTTTTTTTCCCAAACATTTGGTTTGATAATTGTGACCAAGGAGTTCTATTTTAACCTCCTCAGTTAACACGACTTGTTTCCAAAATACATCAGTCTTGTTTAGATGATATTTTGCATACTTCTGATGCTAAATTTTATGGTTAGGACGCAGGAGAGCTTTTCTTCAGATGACTCTGCCATGAAGGCCATTTTTCTGTAGGTATCTCTGAACAGTAGAACAATGTACCACAACTCTAGAGTCGGCTAAATCTTCCTGAAGGACTTTTGCAGTGAAGTGAAGGTTCTGATTTGCCACTCTAGCAATCCTACGAGCAGCTCTAATGGAAAATTTGCTTGGTTTTCCAGACCTTATCCTGACCTCCACTGTTTCTGTAAGTGCCATTTCTGAATTACTTTTCGAACTGAGGAAAGGGCAACTTGGAAACGCTTTGCTATTTTCTTCTAGCTTTCTTCTACTTTGTGGGCCTTCACCATTTTGATTTTCAGAGTGCTAGGCAGCTGCTTTGAAAAACCCATGGCTGTTTTATTTGCACAAGGTTAGAGGAAGCTGGGTTTTTATAAAGCTGTGAAATTTGCATTACCTGCCCTTTCCTAACAGGCTAATTAAGGTCTAAAATGATAGTCAATGTTATCTGAGCACACAAATCTCCAAGGGTGTTCAAACTTTTGCATTGGCCCATTTTCAATTTTGAAGTTTTTAAAATGTTAAGAAAAAAAAAAATATATTCATCTTTACCTAAAATATAAAGGAAATGTGTCATCTTTAACTTTATGCCTTTTAGAGATAATTTAATTTTCAACTTGATTAACTGTTAACAATAACAGTAATTTTGACCAGTGGTGCTCAAACTTCTGCATAGCACTGTACATTAATAGTGCTTTACATATTATGTAATCCCATACAAGCTAACTTAATTTATCAAATTACTGTTTGACATCCATAAAACCATGTCAATCACTCCCCTCTATTGTCTACCTAATTATAAGCAGGGGTATTTATACTTAATAACAAGGCAGAGTTGCTTTTGAAGACTCCAGGAAAAAACTTGTTGAAAATCGTTTGAACCTTTGGCCATAATCGAGCCCTCTTTTTAGAGGCTTTAAAAACTACAACCAGCTCCCTGCCCACCCATGGAAAGTATAGCTTGAATAAGAAGAGTAAGGATGGGGGATCAATTTATGCCTGTGTCCATATGCCTTTTAGGACACATGATCATTACTCCATTTGCCAATCCATTCCCCCCCCCCTACCCTCCCGAAAAGAAAAAAAGGTTTTGAGGAGCCCCTGATGAAGATCCTGGTCTTTTCAGTCACTGTGTGTTCTGTCTGGTTTTTGTTCCTTCATGAGAAAGGCAATTTGCCCTTGAAACACTGCACCAAATAAAGGATTTTGTACTATATAGATCGAATTTACCTTAATTATACTTCTTCATGTGTGCTGCCCATACTTCCTCAATGTCATTTTTATTTACCCCATGCCCCCTTGATGCAGTGATTATCTGTCTTTACTCTCTGAAATGGAGACCAGACAAAGAAGTAAAAAGTGCTCTATCTAGCTCATTTTAGTTGAGTTTTATGTGGTGTTCCAATCCTATTTTTGGGGGTTCAGACTTAAATCCCTGATGAAGACAAGAACATGTGGTTCAAATATATCTATATAATTTACAAAGAAGGCATTTAACATGACTACAAATAAGGCCTTCTTCACAGTTCCATGTAAAACACTGTTTTGCACGGTCCGTGGTGAAGGCACGTATAAGTGTCCGTGTGTGTGTGTGTGTTCTGTGTGGTGTCCCTATGCAATGCATGTGACATCTGGTTAGCACATGAACAGCATGAGCTGGTATACTTGCCTGTTCCTGGTGCTGCTGTTTTCAGTGGTGCAGTTACTTCTGGGTCTGCACTTTATGCTCATGGATATTCACTGCACTATGAGTGGGCCTGGAGGCAACAGCAGAGGCAGAGACAGCAGAGCTGGAGACGGGTAAGAAAAATAAAGAATGCTTATACTGTGACCTGTGTCACACGGATCACATTAGTGGGAGGTCAGTGGGATACCTGTGCTGCCGGCGGAAAACTGACATGTCTGCTATCTGGAGCACATGGACACCCGTGTGCTCCACACTGACACACAGTCTGTGGCGCCCTGGACTAGCCAGGTAGCCACAGACAAAACACACCCCCCCCCACCCCCGGACAGTAACATTAGTCATACACAAAATCCTTGTTGCCTCCCTCCAGGGTCTGATGTCCACACCAGGTGGGGCGGAGCCAGGCATTTGGCCCCACCCACCGAGGAGTTCAACCTCCTGGACTCAACTGCTCCTTTTCCCACCTCCAGGTCTGTGAAGTGAGAGGAGTGAAGTGGAGTGTCTGGGTTTGTGGCCCAGGCACTGACAACAAGTTTGGCAGACGGTGGTGGATCAACGCGGAACTGTAGGACCGGGGTCGGGCGGTGGCCCGCCGGTACCGACCGGGGAGCGAAGTGAAGCTAGCACACACAGGCAGGGCCATCGGACCCCGACTAGGCTTGGAGCCGCCGTCAACAGTCAAATCCGAGTGTGACAGGATCCCCAGGGGTTTCCTAACAACCAAAGACCCGTTAGAAGGCAATCGTCCGCACCGTGAGGGTATACAGCCACCGACACAGGCTAGAGACCCAAGGGCCAGCGCCTGCGAGGAAAACGGGCTCCTCTGGCATCCATACACCGGGGGGGCGGACTACCGTTGGGGGGCGGACTACCGTTGGGGACCCATCGTAGTCAAGACAGTACACAAAGGTACAGGGAAAGACAGCCGCCATCACCTGTCCGGGGAGAGACACAGCAGCCGGCTGCGGGACCCGTCCATCCAGCCGTTTGGTTTACCGGAGACTTTGTGCATCTCTTGCTGAGTGAGTACACCCGTGCCATCCAGCACCGCGCCGCGCTGTCCCTGCAACCCTGCACCTCACCGACCCTGCCTCCCCGTCACACCACCGGGCCCCGGGACCACCATCCACTACCCATGGAGGAGGAAAACAAAATCCCAGCTGCTCCCTACCATCGCTGCCGAGATCCCCGTCACCAGCAGCAGTGGTGCCCATCTTCACCACAACCCGTGGGTGGCGTCACGGACTAAATCCCCAAACCAAACCACCCCCTTTTCACTCACTGGCGAGGAGCGCCGCTCGAGTCCCCGGATCCGGCCCACCGCTCGAGCCACCGAGCAGCAGCAGCAGCAGCGCCGGACCCGAGCGTTAGCGAGCGCAGCGACCCGCCGCCCGCGACAGGTCCATATCAAAACACTGACGTGTGTGCAGACCCAATGATTTTCAAAGGGTCTACATGTGTCGGTGTCTCTGGTACGTGTGAAAATGAACATCATACGTACCGGAGACACAGATGTGTGAAGGAGGCCGAAAACCAACTATTGTTTTTGTACAGTATCCCGCTTTCTGTTCCAGAAAAGTTGCAGCATTCAATGAGAAGTGAACTTTAGGGTCATATTTTGTCAAATGTGATGGCATTGTAGGCCTTGATGTCCTTTTTTGTTTTCTTCTTTGATGTGGTTTTCCTCCATCTCTCATTTCTTGATCATCCGTCTCTAGTTGTTTTTAATGTCTCTTCCTCTTGATCAAGTGACAATGAGTTCATTTATTTATTTTACCTGGCTCCCAGTTGGGGTTTGTGTACACGAGGATATGTAAGTATCCTATAAAATCTAGAAGTTATCTCTATCCATCAAGGCTGTTATGTCAAGCAATTAAATGTTCCCAGAAAGGCCGTGCTCATCAACAGCAAGAATCTGTGCTCTTAAAGAGTAGCTTTATATGCTTTCTCAGAAGGATGACTCTTGTGTATTGTCATTTGGTGCTTAGGGGTGGGGCGCAGTAAGGTACGGGCCAATCTGTAGCTATTACATGCATTAAGTATGTGCAGGAATACACATCCTATTACCGTAGGAATAATCAATGTTGTTGATTGATCCTTATTAAATACTAAAGACCAATATTTCTATGGCATTTTGGCTGCAAAAAAAATTCCTAAACGCTGGCCACAATTTAAAAAATAAACATATATATTTTTTTTTTTCTCAAACTTTTGAAACATACTAGGATCTCACCTATGACCAAGTGCCTCCTCTGTTATTGTGGTCACTATCTTCCTTCCCTGCTCCGTGTGGGTTATGCATCCTACGTCCTCTACAAAAAGATTTTCTGATTTTTCACTTATAGGTATATTTTTGAGTAAAATGTAAATTGTTCTTTTATTCTATAAACTAATGACAACGTCTCCGAATTTCCAAGCAATAACTTTTGTATTTATTTTCTGAAAATAAGACCTGGTCAAAATACCAAAACAATGCATTGCTTTCAGACCTCAAATAATGCAAAGAAAACAAGTTCATACTCATTTAGATACAACAATATTAATGTTTTTAACTCAGGAAGAGTTCAGAAATCAATATTTTGTGGAATAACCGTGATTTTTAATCCCAGCTTTCATGCGCCTTGGCATGCTTTCCACCAGTCTTTTTCACTGCTTTTGGGTGACCTTATGCCACTTCTGGTGCAAAAACTTTAAGCAGTTCTTCTTTGATGGCTTGTGACTATCCATCTTCTTCTTGATTACATTCCAGAGGTTTTCAATGGGATTCAGGTCTGGAGATTGGTTTAGCCATGTCAGGGTTTTGATGTGGTGGTATCTTCATCCACACATTGATTGACCTAGCTGTGTGACATGTCGCATTGTCCTGCTGGAAAAAAAACAGTCCTCCGAGTTTGGGAACATTGCCTGAGCAGAAGGAAGCAACTGTTTTTCCAGGATAACCTTGTATGCGGCTTGATTCATACGTCCTTTGTAAAGTTTAATCTGCCCAATTCTAGCCTTGCTGAAGCATCCCCAGATTATCACTCATCCTCTACCAAATTTCAAAGTAGGTGCAAGACACTGTGGCTTGTACGCCTCTACAGGTCTCCGTTCAACCATTAGACGACCAGGTGTTGGGCAAAGCCGAAAATCAGACTCCTCAGAAAAGATTACCTTGCTCTAGAAATTGGGTAGATTATAGTTTACACAGTTAAACAATCTTCCAAGTTCAGATCATCGCCTTTTGCCCCGTTTACGCTATATATATATATATATATATATATATATATATATATATATATATATATATATATATATATTTGTGAAAGTCATTGGCGCAATCAGAAAGGTCCGGCCTATCAGAATCTGAAAATGATTTATCATGTCTTTTGAATTTTTTTTTTTTTCAATTAAAAAAAATAAATCAAGAGTCTTAAAATTACATTAACGTCATATTTATCCCCAAATAGTATCAATGAAAACTTTATCTCTACACTCATAAAGTAGCCATCACATGGCTCCATTGACAGAAGAATGAAAATGTTACGGCTCTTGGAAAATGGCGATATAGCCCCCTAAATTTTAAATAAAATTATTTATTTTTGTGTTTTTGTTTCTTTGTTTTTTGATTTTGCTTTTTATCACAATTTCTTTACATTTTGAAATGGGTTTTCTTTCTTTCCCTGTTTTGCAGTACACTATGAGATTAAAATTCATACGCACATCTTGTCCCACAGAGAATAAACATGTTATGTTATGGCTCTGGGAAGAAGGGGAGGAAAAAACCCTCCAAAAGTGAAAAATTGTGAAGAGGTTAAATGATGCATGGTCTACAGGAAGAAAACAATCAACTATCTCTGATCAATTTCTAGGAGTCAGATTCTCTTTACCCTAGTAACCATTAGGGTTCATTCAGACCGCCATTTTCACATATGAATGTGATGTGTGTTTTTCAAGGATCAAACCCTTAGCTAAGTCTATGGGGTAGTCCACATGGTCTGCACAGAGACTTGACCGATGTCAAAGTGTTCGATCAAACTCACTAATGCAAGTCTATGGATCAGTGAAAAATCGGCACGTGGCTGTCTTCTATGTGCTGGCTGTTTTGTCAGACTGTCAAATAGGAGAAGTTTACACCTGTTCTTATCAATTCATCCTATTAGGCTGTAGTCACATTTGTGAATAACTCGCATCACATTACCCGGGACGGTCTGCCGCTTTCTGGAAAGGAGTGGGTCAGCTGCATTGAAATACATGCAGCTGACCCGCTCCTGTCCGGAGAGTGGCAGACCGTCTCGGTGATGTGATGCGAGACTTGCACGAGTCACTCGCAAGTGTGACTCCGGCCTTAATCCAAAAAAATCAGATTAAACATTGATGGTAAAATCTGCCACTCTGATCCCATAAATTGATGAAACTTGGACCATTTTTTTGTGTACAAGTTAAATTGCTGACATGTGAAGAAGCCCCTATAGAGAGAAATATGCCTGGTCGAGACTTCATCATGCTATGAATACTTGCGTCCAGTATAATCGGGTTTATCTTCACATTTTTCATTCTTCAGTTGAACACTTGGCAGTGTAATTTGATGTTCGGTTACTGAAATCCATTAGTTTCTACTACTTAAACTTATCTGGAAGGCTTAAGGACTAAAGAAAGGAAAATATTTGAGGAGATCAGCTGTATTCTGTAGCAAAGAAGCATCGTCACCTGAAAAGGATTAATGCACGCTAGAGCTTGACCTGAGCAAAGCTCTCAGTCTACAGTTTGTCTTGTCCAGATCAGTGGCGGGTCCGTTCTCTTCAGATGGCTGATCTTGCCTAGCTATAGGCGTCTTAACTGTAGTCTAATATTTATTGCATTGGTTAGTAAATAGTTTTTCAGTTCTTTTGCCTCCATTCAGATTTCCTACTTAAAGGGAATCTGTCACCACTTTTTTTGGCTATAAGCTGCAGCCACCACCACCGGGCTCTTATATACAGCATTCTAACATGCTGTATATGAGAGCCCAGGCTGGGGGTATAACATAAAAAACACTTTATAATACTTACCTAACAGTCGCGCGGTTGGCCTTATGGGCGTCTCCGTTGTCCGGTGGTGGCGCCTCCTCTTTTGGCCATCTTTGTGCTCCTTCTCTAGCTGCGGTGCATGACGGGTCCGACGTCATACACACTCACCGGCATTCAGGTCCTGAGCAGGCGCACTTTGATCTGCCCTGAGCACGGCAGATCAAAGTATTGTAGTGCACCTGCGCAGGACCGGCGAGTGTGTATGACGTAGCCGCGTCATGCAGCCAGGCTTCAGAAAGAGGACGAAGATAGCCGAAAGAGGCAGCGCCGGAACCGGACAACGTAGACTCCCATAAAGCCAACCGCATGACCGTTGGGTATGTATTATAAAGTGTTTGTTTTTTATGTTATACCCCCGGCCTGGGCTCTTATATACAGCATGTTAGACTGCTGTATATAAGAACCCGGTGGTGGTGGCCGCAGGTTATAGGCCAAAAAAGTGGTGACCGGTTCCCTTTAAACGTTCTCTAGGTCTGCCAAGTATGTGTAAGTTAAATGGGTTATCACACAAACCTCTCTCACCTAGCCACAGGATGTCGCAAGAACAGAGCTTCCAAAGTTGCAATGGTAGTAACCACTGTTAGTCCTTGGCTCCACTTGCATTTTACATGGACCAGTACAATCCGATAAAACAATGGATTGCACTCAAACCAGTGCAAAACTATGGGGTAGTGTCCATCTGTGATTGATTTCTCATGCCATGTCTGCATGAGAAATGAATCACAGCATGCTGCGTTTGGCAGCACGTCTCAGCTCACATGCACCCGTACAAGTCTATGGGTGCATGTGAAACATTGCACTGCACTCACATGCCATTCGAGTGCAGTGCGATGTACGCAAAAACAGGCCGCGGAGGAGATGGGGAAAAAGTGCTCCCCCCCTCTTCTCCGTGGTTGTGATCCGATCACAAGATCTGATCAGTTGCATGACCCTCAGCTCACACTCGCAGCAGAGGGTCATTAGCATATAGCTTCTGATGCTTTCATATCGGAAGCTATGCGCAGATGGAACAGAGGCCTTACGGTCACTTTTTTTGGTCTCTTACAGTGGTAGTTTGCATATGCTCCCATAGGTGGTCATTTGAGTGGTGACCATGCATAATTTTGTGAAAGTTGGAAGGCTATATGCTAAAATAACATTGGGAAAACCTTACTTGTGAAGTCCCCCACCATTTTCTGTTCTGGTGCTACTGATCAGTATTTGCAAAGTAACAAACATTATTCTCACTTGTCCTCCGTTCCCGCTGTGACTTCAGCTGCTTTTTGTAGACCGCAAGGCACATAGATCCTCTGCCATTCTTCCTTGCAGATCCTCTCCAGTTCCGTCAGGTTGGTTGGGGAACGTCGGTGGACAGACATTTTCAGGTCTCTCCAGAGATGCGCAATTGGGTTTAGGTTAGGGCTCTGGCTGGGCCAGTCAAGGATGGTCACAGAGTTGTTCTGAAGCCACTCCTTTGTTATTTTGGCTGTGTGCTTAGGGTTATTGTCTTGTTGGAAGGTGAACCTTCAGCCAAGTATGGGGTCCAGATCACTCTGGTAGAGGTTTTCTTCCAGGATATCTCTGTACTTGGCCGCATTCATCTTTCCTTCAATTGCAACCAGTTGTCCTGTCCCTGCAGCTGAAAAACACCCCCATAGCATGATGCTGCAACCACTATGTTTCACTGTTGGGATTGTATTGGGCAGGTGATAAGCAGTGCCTGTTTTTCTTCACACATACCCCTTACAACTTTTTCGTGATAATTCTATCTTCATCTCATCAGACCAGAGAATCTGATTTCTCATAGTGTGGGAGTCCTTCACGTGTCTTGTACTGAGGAGAGGCCTCCATCAGGCCACTCTTTCATAAAGTGCCGATTGGTGGATGGCTGCAGTGAAAGTTTCTCCCATCTCCCTACTGCATCTCTGGAGCTCAGCCACAGTTATCTTGGAGTTCTTCTTTACCTCTTTCACTAAGGCTCTTCTCCCAAGTTTGCTCAGTTTGGCTGGACGGCCAGGTCTAGGAAGCGTTCTGGTGGGTCCAAACGTCTTCCATTTAAGGATTATGGAGGCCAATGTTCTCTTAGGAGCCTTGAGTACTGCAGAAATTCTTTTGTAACCTTGGCCAGATCTGTGCTTTGCCACAATTCTGTCTCTGAGCTTCTTGGGCAGTTCCTTTTGACCTCATGATTCTCAGTTGGTCTGACATGTACTATGAGCTGTGAGGTCTTATATAGACAGGTGTGTGCCTTTCCAAATCAAGTCCTATCAGTTTAATTAAACACAGCGGGACTCCAATGAAGGAGTAGAACCATCTCAAGGAGGATCACAAGGAAATGGACAGCATGTGACTTAAATATGAGAGTCTGAGCAAAGGGTATGAATACTTATGACCATGTGATATTTCAGTTTTTCTTGTTTAATAAATTTGCAAAAATTTGTATATTTCTGTTTTGTTTTGTTTTTCTGTCAAGATGGGGAATGGGGTACAGAGTGTACATTAATGAGAAAAAAAATGAACTTTTTTGAATTGACCAAATGGCTGCTGTGAGGCTGTGCTCACTGCTCACTGAATGTATTGGAGGACACTCACTTGGCTGCTCTGAGGTACACAGGAATACTTTTCCATTTAAAAGTCCAGTGATTTATTTTATGCTGTATGAACCACGTTTGCAACTTAAACACAAAAGCCTCTTCCGGCTTAAAGGAACATACACGTTATTACAGTCAATTTAACTGAGGTATCACACACATACCTCCCAACTTTTAAAGAAGGAAAAGAGGGACAAAGTTTGCGGCGCGCGTAGCGCGCCGCGGCAAATTTTTAGGCCACGCCCCCTAACCACACCCATTTCACAGTCACGCCCATATCCACTCCCCATCCACACCCATTCAGCACAAACACGCAGGCAGCCGGCGGGCCTCCAGCACGGACACGCAGGCAGCCGGCGGGCCTCCAGCACGGACACGCAGGCAGCCGGCGGGCCTCCAGCACGGACACGCAGGCAGCCGGCGGGCCTCCAGCACGGACACGCAGGCAGCCGGCGGGCCTCCAGCACGGACACGCAGGCAGCCGGCGGGCCTCCAGCACGGACACGCAGGCAGCCGGCGGGCCTCCAGCACGGACACGCAGGCAGCCGGCGGGCCTCCAGCACGGACACGCAGGCAGCCGGCGGGCCTCCAGCACGGACACGCAGGCAGCCGGCGGGCCTCCAGCACGGACACGCAGGCAGCCGGCGGGCCTCCAGCACGGACACGCAGGCAGCCGGCGGGCCTCCAGCACGGACACGCAGGCAGCCGGCGGGCCTCCAGCACGGACACGCAGGCAGCCGGCGGGCCTCCAGCACGGACACGCAGGCAGCCGGCGGGCCTCCAGCACGGACACGCAGGCAGCCGGCGGGCCTCCAGCACGGACACGCAGGCAGCCACAGTGAGGCGGCCGGTCGCCTTCACAGACAGGCGGCCGGCCGCCTTCACAGACAGGCGGCGGGCCGCCCGCACAGAGAGGCGGCCGGCCGCCCGCAGAGAGAGGCGGCCGGCCGCCCGCAGAATGAGGCGGCAGGCCGCCCGCACAGACAGGCGGCGGGGGGCGCCCGCACAGACAGGCGGCAGGGGGGCGCCCGCACAGACAGGCGGCCGGCCGACCGCACAGACAGGCTCCGGCCGGGGGTGAGGGGGGAGGGAGGGAAATCAGCGCTGGGGAGATTAGTTTACTGTACCAGCAGCAGCACAGGCAGCGCTCCTCTCTATGCCACGTCTACTAGGATGGTAGGAGGGAAAAGCAGGGAGGCGGAGAGAGAGTGGGTGGGCGGAGCCCGGGAGCCGGCCGTCCCGCCCGTGGCAACGGGACAAACAACGTAAAGCGTGAAAGTCCCGCTGTATCCGGGACGGTTGGGAGGTATGCAGCATGTTAGAATGTGTACATAAGATCCTGCTGGTGGTGGCCGCAGCTTATAGGCCCCAAATCTGGTGACAGGTTCCCTTTAAAGTGAACCTGTCAGGTGCAATCTGCACTCAGAGCCAGGAGCAGTTCTGGGTACATATTGCTAATCCCTGCCTAACCGTCCCTGTATACACTAGCATAGATAAAGAGATCAAGAACAAATATTTTTAAAGATCTTATATCTTATGCTAATGAGCGCGGGGACTAGTCACAAGGGCGTTACTTCACTTGGCTAGTCGGCTCGCATAGCATGTTAGCATGTTATTACGCCCCTGTGTGAGTACTAACACGCTATGTGAGCCGACTAGCCAAGTGAAGTAACGCCCTTGGGACTAGTCCCCGCGCTAATTAGCATAAGATATAAGCTCTTTAAAAATACTTTTTCTATAGATGCCTTTATCTATGCTAGTGTATACAGGGACAGTTAGGCAGGGATTAGCAATATACACCCAGAACTGCTCCTGGCTCTGAGTGCAGATTGCACCTGATAGGTTCCCTTTAAAGGGAAACTGTCACCAGAAATTTAGCAAAAAAAATAAAATATTCCCCTTCTGCAGCTCCTGGGCTGCATTCTGGAAAGGTTCCTGTTGCTATTGTGCCCCCTTTGAGACTTAAAATAATACTTTATGAAGTCTTACCTTTTTGTATGCAAATCTGTTTTTATGGTCACGGGGGCGGGCTGCCTGGCGTCCGTTATTCCCCCTCCTGCCGTTGTACGCCGTCCCCCATTGCTCATTTCCATACATGAGGACGCCTTCCTCATGTAACTGTCCTCCTGAAGTTTTGTGCATGCCCAGTGCCACTCTCGCGGGAGTAAGCACTGTGCAAAGTGTGAACGCTTTTGAGGTGATTGCGCAGGCGCGAGATTATGGGCGGCGCTGTGATTGTCATCAGCAGCGTCATCCAAGTACCCGCCCATAATCTCGTGCCCGCGCTTCTCACTCTGCCTCCACCGTTATGCGCAAGCACTGGCCATATGAACCACGTTACCTATTACCATGGGTGCGAGATTATGGGCGGCGCTGTGATTGTCATCAGCAGCGTCATCCAAGTACCCGCCCATAATCTCGTGCCCGCGCTTCTCACTCTGCCTCCACCGTTATGCGCAAGCACTGGCCATATGAACCACGTTACCTATTACCATGGGCGCGAGATTATGGGCGGCGCTGTGATTGTCATCAGCAGCGTCATCCAAGTACCTGCCCATAATCTCGTGCCCGCGCTTCTCACTCTGCCTCCACCGTTATGCGCAAGCACTGGCCATATGAACCACGTTACCTATTACCATGGGTGCGAGATTATGGGCGGCGCTGTGATTGTCATCAGCAGCGTCATCCAAGTACCCGCCCATAATCTCGTGCCCGCGCTTCTCACTCTGCCTCCACCGTTATGCGCAAGCACTGGCCATATGAACCACGTTACCTATTACCATGGGTGCGAGATTATGGGCGGCGCTGTGATTGTCATCAGCAAAGTCATCCAAGTACCCGCCCATAATCTCGTGCAAGCAGTAATAGGTAACATGGTTCATATGGCCAGCACTTGCGCATAACGGTGGAGTCAGAGGGAAAAGTGCGGGCACGAGATTATGGGCGGGTACTTGGTTAACGCTGCTGATGACAATCACAGCGCCGCCCATAATCTCGTGCCTGCGCAATCACCTGAAAAAGCGTTCACATGCGCAAAACTTCGGGAGGACAGTTACATGAGGAAGGCGTCCTTGTGTATGTAAATGAGCAATGGGGGACTGCGTAAAGCGGCAGGAGGGGGAATAACGGACGCCAGACAGCCCGCCCCCGTGACCATAAAAACACATTTGCATACAAAAAGGTAAGACTTCATAAAGTATTTTTGTAGGTCTCAAAGGGGGCACAATAACAACAGGAACCTTTCTAGAAGCAGCCCAGGAGCTGCAGAGGGGAATCTATTACTTTTATTGTGAAATTTCTGCTGACAGTTTCCCTTTAACTGGTAGGGGAGCCAGGATAAAGCAGAGCTGAAGTTGTTGGGAAGCTAGGACCCAGCAGCTCTGCTCCACAGGCAGGAGACCACTGATCGGTAAGCTAATAGAAGCCTGCAGATGTCACTCTGCATAGGTTATTACTGGCCAGTGCTATCTGCAGGAGAGAGAAGTGCTGATTGCACTGTCTCCTCAGCGTCCTGACTCCCCGCGTGTCTGCAGCAGTGAGAAGCCGCACACAGGGAGTCAGAACAGCTGCAGGGAAACGCAGGCTCCGGGACTGGGGGGGCCGGCTCTGGTGCAGGGGGGGGGGGGGGGCTCTGCTGCAGGGGGGGGTCGCTCTGCTGCAGGGGGGTCGCTCTGCTGCAGGGGGTGATTCATACCTCAGCAGCAGTCACAGGAGTAGGTGCGCGCTCGGCTCTGTAATGAATAGTAGAAGGGAGAAACAGCGAGGCGGGGCTACAGTGGGTGGGTGGAGCCGGGATAAACAGCCTCACGGGCGGGACCCGGGATCAAAGGCTCAGAAGAGGGACTGTCCCGCTGTATCCGGGACGGTTGGGAGGTATGCACACATATTTGGATACAGTCCTTCTCATTAGCACATTAGTAACTGACCCGGTCAGTATACATACCCACGGCTTTCAAGGCTGTTACCTTCTGCAAAAGGTTTCCATCAGCTTTTCAGGAGCGTGAGCAGGGCTCCCATGGATCCTTAGGAAGACTACCTCTCTGGGATCACCAACCGGGAACTGTACCTTGCTCTCAGCCACGGACGCCAGTGAGTCCAAATCCCAGGAGGATTCCAACTCCCTAAATGCAGAGCGACCACAGATTGCATACACCAGGCCTCCTAGCCAGTGACATCAAGGGAAACTGCAGCCGGCTCTAATCCACATGGACTCCTTCCAGGGTGCATCCAGGAAGTAAAGTCCTTCCAAGCACATAGACCATCTGACCAAACAAACAGTCTCTTAAAGGGAACCTGTCACCACATTTTCGGCCTATAAGCTGCGGCCACCACCACCGAGCTCTTCTATACAGCATGTTAGAATGCTGTATATAAGAGCCCAGGCCGGGGGTATAACATAAACACTTTATAATACTTACCTAATGGTCGCACTGTGGGCCTTATGGGCGTCTCCATTGTCCGGTGCCGGCGCCGCCTCTTTTGGCCATCTTTGTTCTCTTTCTTCTCTAGCCGCGGTGCATGATTGGTCCGACGTCATACACACTCGTCGGCATTCAGGTCCTGAGCAAGACCGGCGAGTGTGTCTGACGTAGCCGCGTCATGCACCCAGGCTTCAGAAAAAGGACGAAGATGGCCGAAAGGAGGCGCCAGCACCGGACAATGGAGACAACCATAAGGCCCACAGCTCGACCGTTAGGTAAGTATTATAAAGTGTTTTTTATGTTATACCCCCGGCCTGGGCTGTTACATACAGCATTCTAACATGCTGTATATAAGAGCCCGGTGGTGGTGGCCGCAGCTTATAGGCCAAAAAAGTGGTGACCGGTTCCCTTTAAATCAGCCAGGACACCCCCCCCCCAGGTGGAGGTATGTGATTCTCTAGGCTTGTCCATCACCCTGACTTTTGTTAAAGGGAACCTGACCCTTAAATACCACCAAAGTCTGGTCTAACTGTCCTATAGTAACATTTTCAGTTTAACATTGCAGGGGACCTTCTCCACTGCGACACATAGCGACCATTTACAACATTGGTGGTCGCTACCTCCCACTGCAATGAACAAAGAATGGAAAATTTAAAGGGGTCTTAATACTTTCCGTACCCACTGTATATAATAAAAAATTTAGTGGGTGTCCTAATGCAAAGCAAAAACATCTTCCATTTATATAAAAAACATCTTCTATTTTTGCAAAAATACCCCCCTGGAGACTGGCTGGGGTGGTTTTGGGATTCACATTTTTGTAAATTTCGTAAAAGCCCATCAGGTGTGAGGGGAGATATAGATGCATCCATTCTTCTTT
This sequence comes from Anomaloglossus baeobatrachus, assembly GCF_048569485.1. Taxonomy (NCBI): domain Eukaryota; kingdom Metazoa; phylum Chordata; class Amphibia; order Anura; family Aromobatidae; genus Anomaloglossus; species Anomaloglossus baeobatrachus. The sequence continues at coordinate 64,482,345 of NC_134358.1, forward strand.
GTAGCCCAAAAAAAGGTTCATCGCTGTCTGAAGTGTGTGTCAAAATCCATATGTTGGAGACATGAGGTATGACCGTAATGTGTATGACACATGAGGTGAATTACATTACTACATGGTATCTGACAGCTGTGAGGAACACGTATAACAGATTTGTTGTTCTCCGGTGTTTGATAAATCTTACCCTTTGACTTCCAGACAGGAGACATTTTATTCTGAAATATTACAGTTTGTTTTATAGCTTTTTCTCTTTTTTTGCATGCGTTTTCAGTGTGTCTTGGGATGGTTATAGGGTTTTGATGGGTCTGTGAATCAACCTACACAGTTTAACATACAAACGTAAAACAGATGTCAAGGGGAATATTGTAGTGTGCAGGTATTTACATATGTATCTCGAGATCTGTTTGGTTTTTTTCTATAGCTTAATGTTTATAAAAGTGGTTTCATGGAGGAAAGGAATGAAGATGATGACTAATGAACTAGAAGGCCCCTTTAACAAGAGTGTATGAATAACACAGATGTGTTTTACCAGATTGGTTATCGGAGAAGGATTTATGGTTTTAGTATACATTCTAAAATGGTTTGACTATAGAATGGTGGTAACTTTCACGAACCATAGTCATTATTGATATTTCCCCAAAATTGGAACGAAGGTTGCTGTCCACTTTAGTTAAAATTGATCTGGGGAGATCAGTGATGACTATAGTCTAGTACTGATCCTCTACAGATGAGTTAATGAACAGTTATTTGGTAGCACATTACGATTACTAAAAACTACAACCACTGAAAAGAAATCCTTTGTATGGGTCTGTGTCACCGGTGACAGTCATGTGGTTTCTGGCAATAGAAAGTCACAGCGATTGGCTGTGCAAAATGCTTGTGACTTTCTATTGTTCCTGCTGTTAATATTCATTGTATTAGGTAGTTTTCATCTCTTTTTCCTTTAGAACCCAGTGGAGCCCTCCTTCATGCAGCTGCTTATAGTTGTTCCCTTGTGCTTAAATTCTCCCATCTTCCCTGGACTTGTGCTGGTGATGATATTATTCAGTTCATTCAAACTCTGGATAAAAGCAGGTGGCTTTTTCTCATCTGTAGTATCATTGCTGAACTTCTACCTGAGTCATCTGTGGATAAGTAGTTCATTCACTTTTTCCCCTTTGTGTCTTCCTTTAGTGTTTAGTAGGGTTGACAAAGAGCTCATCCCACCCGTTCCCTATGTAGGGTCCAGCACTAGGGATACCTAGGGTCAGGTATCGAGTTCCGCACCTATGTGTTGAACCAATCTAGGATGGTGAGGGAACCCAGGGACCACCGGTAGGTTTGTCAGGGGTCCCTATCTACCCCCTTCCCTAGACACAGGGTTTCGATTCCCTTTCAATATTTGTTTGGTATTTCCCTGTACCTACTGTGATAGTGTGACCTTGATCCAACCACCTTTCCCACAAGCAAAAGGTTGATATGCATGGCTTCTGGAAATTGGAGATTGTAAGTTTGCGAGCAAGGCTCGCTCTCCTTCTAGAATTGTCGAATTATAATACTTTGTAATGTCTTTTATTGTCTGTACATGTCCTCGCCTTGTTGTAAAGTGCTGCAGACTGCCTTGGCGTTATATAAATAAAATTATTAAAGAAAATACTAAATACAAACAACATAAAAAAAGTAAGCTCTTGGTGTATGTAACACAGGTCGTCTTCCAAGAATGTGCCAGGAGAAAAAGCTAGAGACCATTTAAAACCAGTGATGGGGTCACCTAACCTGTCATGGCTCGGTTTGGGGATTCGATCCAGTGACCGGTTGCTGCATGGTCAGTTCCTCTGGGCTACTGCCTTTTCTTCTCTATGCAAATTCTGATGTTTCCAGTTGTCTTTGTTCTCCCTTTTTGGTTCTCTTCGCTCGGTGTTTCTCATTTTCTCATTTTTGTTCTGCCCTATCCCATTGTGGGTTGCGTTCTATCTGTTCACCTTTCACTACACTTTCTTGCCCGCTATACCTCTTAAGTGGACTTGTGTTTAGGAGTTCCAGTCCTGCAGCTAAGGGGCTTACCTTTTTTTGAAAAACACAAGTTTACTTCCTGCAGTGTGTCCTTGTTTTTGTTTTTCTTCTCAGCACCTTTTTCCTTTTACCCTTTTAAGCTTCTGGGAGGTTTTCTTCCTCTGCTTATTTTGAGCTCTTTAGCTTTCCTTCTCCATCTTTTTAATGAACGTTTTTAGTTTTCTCACTCTGAGTTTTCGATTCTTGCTGCTAGTCTTCCTCTCCCCTTGTTGGCAGTGTTGTGGCCTCCCCTCTGGTTCTTCAGGCGGTACGAGAAACTGCTCGACAGCCTTTTAGGGATTCCAAGATGGTGTTTTAAATTGTGCGTCTAGGGTCTCTCTAGTCTGTACAGCGACCAGTTAGGTGCGGAGTCTTCCTGTAGTAAGTCTTCCCTTTTTCCGTTACCTGTGTGTGTGTGTGTGTGTGTGTGTGTGTGTATACATTCAAAACACGAACCAGCCAATTTGTTGTTTGCCTAAAGTAAAACTCTATGAACTCCTCATGCCCTGTCCCTGCTGTTAACAATGTGCCCCAGTCGTATAGTGTAGTTCCAAAGAATACGGCAAATGCATCACTGCTCTTTCCACAAACATGTCCCTGCCAGTGGTTTTAGTTTTTGTGAAACATAGCCATGTAGAAAGAGACGCCTTATCCCATCTATGGTCCTGTAAGTTTGTATAACTGCAAAGTCTCCCAATATAATAAAACAAATCAAAGTAAAGGATGGAAAAGCAGCATATCATATAATTTAGCATAAATGAAATTTACCAGCATGATATTAGTGTTTTGTATAGTCTCCAAAAAATGAACTTGATGGATTTGAAAAAATCCATTATGATGCCAAAGTGTTGCATTGGCTGACCTCATGGCAGTGTGTTTGGTAATAAACAAGAGCTGTTGGCTTCACTAAATGTACATACTCTTGGATAACAGAATGAAAATCATATCAGAGGTTGTGTGTGTGTGTGTGTGTGTGTGTGTGTGTGTGTGTAAATCTCAGTAAATATAATTTTAAAATTAATTTATTTCAGTAATTCAATACAAAAAGGGAGACGCATATATTATATAGTCATTACACACAGAGGGATCTATTTTTATATATATATATATATATATATATATATATATATATATATATATATATATATATATATATATATATATATATATATATATATATATATATAATATATATGAGTCATTGCACACAGAGGGATCTATTTCAAGTGTTTATTTCTGTCAATGTTGATGATTATCTCTTATAGCCAATGAAAACCCAAAAGTCATTATCTCAGAAAATTAGAATATTATATAAGACCAACTGAAACAATGATTTTACACTCAAATGTTGGTGCCTACAAAAAAGTCTGTACAGTAAATGCCTCGATACTTGGGGGAAGCTTTTTTTCCATGAATTACTGCATCAATGCGGTATGGCATGGAGGCGATCAGCCTGTGGCACTGCTGAGGTGTTATGGAAGCCCAGGTTGCATTGATAGCAGCCTTCAGCTCATCTGCATTTCTCTATGGGGTTTAGGTCAGGCGAGTTTGCTGGCCAATCAAGCACAATGATTCTATGATTAGTAAACCAGGTATTGGTACTTTTGGCAGTGTGGACAGGGGCCAAGTCCTGCTGGAAAATTAAATTTCCACCTCCAAAAAGCTTGTCGGCAGAGGCTAGCATGAAGTGCTCTAAAATTTCCTGGTAGATGACTGCGCTGACTTTGGTCTTGAAAAAACACAGTGGAGCTACACCAGCAGATGACATGGCTTCCCAAACCATCAATGATTGTGGAAACTTCACACTACACCTCAAGCAGCTTGGATTGTGGCCTCTCCACTCTTCCTCCAGACTCTTGGACCTTTATTTCCAAATGAAATGCAAAATTTACTTTCATCTGAAAACAAGACCTTGGATACTGAGCAACAGTCCAGATCTTTTTCTCCTTGGCTCAGATAAGAAGCTTCTGGCGTTGTCTATTGGTCATGAGTGGCTTGACACAAGGAATATGACAGTTGTAGCCCATGTCCTGGATACGTCTGTCTGTGTTGCCTCTTAAACCACTGACCCCAGCAGCGTCCACTCCTTGTGAATCTCCCCCAAATTTTTGAATGACCTTTTCTTATCCCGGTTACTTGTGCACTTTTTTCTGCCACCCTTTTTCCTTCCACTCAACTTTCCATTAATATGCTTGGATACAGCACTCTGAACAGCCAACTTCTTTAGCAATGACCTTTTTGTGGCTTACCCTCCTTGTAGAGTATAGCAATGACTGCTTTCTGGACATCTGTCAAGTCAGCAGTCTTCCCCATCATTGTGTAGCCTACTGAACCAGACTAAGGGCTTTGCGGGTGTTTTGTGGTAATTATACTAATTTTCTGAAATAATGACTTTTGGGTGTTCATTGGCTGTAAGCCATAATCATCAACACTAACAGAAATAAACACTTGGAATAGATCACTCTGTGTATAACGACTCTATATAATATGGGTTTCCCTTTTTGTATTGAATTACTGAAATAACTTTTTCACGGTATTATAACTTAATGATGTGTGTGTGTGTGTGTGTTTGTTTATTTATATATATATATATATATATATATATATATATATATATATATATATATATATATATATATATATATATATAATGTGGCATCAAAATGTTATCAATTTATTCATGTAGGCGCTCAGCCTTAACAAAAACATGTTTATATGTTGCCTGAAAAGTAAATGCACGTAAGTGTATGTATGTACAGTATGTATATCGTAATATATAATTTTCATTATGTGCATTTTTATTTTTTTCCCTTTGTGCATGGCTTGCCCCCACAGGTTCTTTTTTTAACTATTTAAGTAGAATTGCTTCCAGTTACAAAACCCCTTGACTGTATTATATACATTATAACATTTTATCTTAATTTACATTATAGAAAGAAATGTATAACAGCAGTTTAATGACTGACAGATGTTTGGGCTTCACTTTGGGCAAACTATCCAATAACGTAAAATTCAGGTTTTTGGAATTCTATTAAAAATAAAGCTCCATAACATTTCACAAATCATTTCACTTTATTCAAAGGAGGAAATCTAAACCATGTCGCTAATGGTTCACATTCAATTCAACATTAGCATAGTTTTCTGATGATGAAAATCGCTGCCTAGAATTGGAACCTTTCAGTCTTGTGTATGAATTTTCTTTGGGGCACTGGGGGTCAAATCAGCACAAGTACATTAATGATTGCCCCCTTCCCAAATAATGAAAAAGTTCACTTTTTTTTAAAGTAGCATTTAATTTTTAGTAATTGCTCTGCATACGGAATTGCTGATGAGGATAATACATTTATCACTTTTTTGTCATTGTTCTTAGTGGTAACATGGGAAATAAAAAAAAGTCCCAAAAACTAACTGCGCTCCTTATCTTTTATCCTTATACTATACTTGAGCTCCCCATGTTCTAGACCCCCTAAAATGTTAACTGCTGCTGGAACCCTCAATAATCAGTAGTGATTAAAGGGAACGGCAAATAATAATTATCCCTGCAGCTCCTCCGGAGGAGAAATGAAGCATTACACCATTCCCACCAAAATCAAGTTATGTATGTGTAAAACTTACTAGAAAATTATATTTTAATTTTTTTTTTTATTTGCTGGAGGGGGTGGGAACGTGTGAGTCAAACCACTTACTATTTCTGTTTTAGTATCAGATTCCCTCAATAGCATTGGAATAAGAGTTTTCAAGAACATGTTCTTAGACTGGCCGTAATGTTCTCATGACTACATCTAGGTCTTCTGCTTTGAGCTGTTATACACCCATCTAAGGTCACACAGTTCTTGCTTTGACTGTAGCACATGGATCTCGATTACAGTAATAATGCATCTCAATGGGAGACTGCATAAAAACACAGCAGTAGGCTTCATTAACAGAAGAGATGAGCAAATCTAATTCACCGGTTTTGCCAATCTTTTTTTTTTTTTTCTTACCAAATTGATATGCTCAATACTGGAAAGTTTATAATTGCATGAAAAATACACATGTACGAGAGGATAGAAATGGAGGACCTTGCTGACCATAAGAGTTTACACATTACAGCAGGAGACGACTTGCTCAGTGACTCTATACGGCAGAGCCATTTAACATCTCAAGCTGGGTTCTTCTGGCACCTGCTGATCTGTGATGGCCGAGGTACTGATCCCCCCCCTTGTAATAGGTATCCTATTCTGCAGGATGACCTTGTGGGGAGGTCCGCGCAACAATGTTAGCCTGCTCTGTTTCAGCTGTGTGTGTGTGTGTATGTGTGTGTGCGCGCGCGCGCGCAACAGTATCACCACTAGGCAAGGTTCTACTATAGTACAGGAGGCGAGGGTGCAGAAACAAGGAAACCCTTTTATTAACGGGCAGGGAATATGAGTAGATCAACAGTGGAATATAGTTTGCCAACAGTACGGCTAAGAAACACTACTACAGAGTCTAGCTGTGCTGCATGAACTCTGTCGTCCCGGGTATTACAAGTATCAATAAAACGGTAACATTTGCAAGGAGAGTTTACTTAAAACTACGCTACACTAACAACCTAACTGGCCTCTGCTTAACCGGCTGTGCGGCTACCGCGCTCTATTGGGTGTGCACACCTGGACATAACTCAAAGTATTGTTGAGGGGGAACGAGTCCACTATCAGGAGCTTGATGCTCAGATGGCCCGTCGGCGCTCACTCTCCTTTTAGGACAGGTGGGAGCCTCTTCCTGCACAGACCTGGGGTCCTTTGACTCTTCTAGACTCCGTCTCTTCTCATCTCTGAGATCGCCAGGAGCTTCCTAGTCCGGTACTCACTCGGTCATGGTCCTGTAGCACCAAGGGATATGGGGTACTCAGTTCCGGGCAAGGTACGTCTGGGGAATGTCACAGTGGTGGCCGTCACCCGGTTCCGTGCCCTGGGCCATTTTTGTAATTGAGATATTTACAGGGGATGGTTGAATAACGTTTATATGTGACGCCACTTGCGATGTTGCAGCTAGGTGTAGGGAGGTGCCGCTGCAGAATGTCTCTACTGGGGCTGATGGTATTGGCAGCTAGTATAGTAGTTCCTCCACAAGTAGGGTTTTGCCCGAGCGGGTGTATGGTGCAGAGGGCGTCGGAAGAAGGGAGTCCACACAGGTATTCAGTGCAACTAGTTTACTCCCTTTCTTGAGGTGGTAACTGGGGGCCTGAAGCCGGCTGGTTTTGCCTCCAGGTCCCCTTCATCCCAGTGCCAGTCTGGTTTCTCTGGTACCTTCTTCCCCTGCACCTGTCTCATGTAAGTAGGTCCCTGTCTTATAGAACACTGGGGATCCCCGTTCTGTGGTATGTCCACTTCTGTCCACCTGACAGTAGCGTGAACCCTGTAGGTTTGGAGTCTCTAGTCCTGTCCCAGCTTCTCCCGTTGCTACTGAGTTTTCAGATTCTTTAGGGTCAGCAAGGTCCTTGGTGGTCCCCTTTGCTGTGCAGGTGTTAACAGGTCCACTTCTCCTGGGTACCAGGTCACCATTAACCCAAGTCAGGATGTCACTTTGCTTCCACCTTTACTACTCTACAGTCACTACTCAACTGCCTACTCTGTCCACAGTCTGCCCCTCCCACCTGGTCAACTAGTGGACTGGAGTGGCTCCACCTCTAGGCAGCCATCCATGGTCCCACCCTAGCTAAGTACCATTGTATGGGGGATTGTTGGGGAAAACTGGTATTACCTGGGTTTTTGGTGGTACCAGCACTGGGGTTCTGGCCCTGCATCCTTGTGGGGATGCGGAACGTTGTAGCACCCTGATGGTCTCAGAGGCGCTACAGTCCTGCTCGCAGTCTCTCTTTAGCAGCCTGGCACTGGGCTTCTTTCTAAACCGCCATTCTTGGTCACTTCTCAGGCGACATCTCCTCTCTCAGGCAACCGGAGTTTCTCTCTTCCCACACTAAGCTCTTCTTCCGCTCTTTCTCTGTTTCCTGCACTTTTTGGACATGATTAGTCCAACCACAAAGTACAGAGGGGAGCGCCGACTCTGGCGACTAGTCCACAGAACACTGGGGAGCCCAATTTCTCAGTCACAGTGTGTGCTTTTCCGTTCATGGGGGCGATACCCCTAAATGTTTGTGTATTAAACCTTGCTTTCAGTGCGCAGTGTACGGTTCCTTATTGTGTGTTCTATCATGGGGAGGATAAAGTCACTTGTATTAAGTTGCTCCATGTACCCCCATATGGTATAAGGCCAGAAGCCGTCAACTGACGCCATATCACGGTCAATCATACATCAGTATGCATGGGCCAATATAGAGTTACTATGGATTTTACTACTGAAGTAATAGAGTTTATGGTAAGAACTACTCTTGGCATCACTGGATCAACACTACTGGTCTGGCTGAAAATCTGTATGAAATGAGAACACATCATTTTTATCCCTAATGTTAAATGGCTTTTACAATAGTCCAGCTGCAGTTCATTACAAGGAGCGTTTCTTTCTTTTTTTTTTCTTTTTCCTTCTTTTCTTTTGTGGTGAATTTTTGAACAACTCTGCTACATGACATATAGAAATTGCCGCATCCATTGGATACATGATAACCTATGCTGCTTTTTTTTCCACTTGTTACACACACACACACACACGTGTAGCTTGTGTGTGTGTGTGTGTGTGTGTTGTATCATGGCCAAAAGTGTTGGCACCCTTGTTCCAGAAAATGAAGTATGACTCTCCCAGAAGATTATCGTAAATACATGTTTTCTCACACGTTTATTTTCTTTGTGTGTATTGGAACAACACTAAAAAAAAAACAACAAAAACACAACAGAAAATAGGCAAATTGGACAGAATTTCACATACAACTGTAAGAATGGACCAACCAAAATTGTTGGCACCCTCAACTTAATATTTGGTTGCCCACCCTTCGGAATAAATAACTGCAATCAATCACTTCCTATAATCATCACCAAGCTTCTTGTTCCTCTCGCCTGAAATTTTGGACTTTTCTTTATAAACTGCTCCAGGTCTCTCATATTTGAAGGCGTCTTCTCCCATCAGCAATTTTCAGATCTCTCCACAGGTGACAATGAGAGTTAGATCCAGGCTCATTACTGGTCAGTTCAGAACTCTCCAGCGCTTTGTTTCCATCAATTTCTGAGGGCTTCTTGGAGTTATATTTGGGGTCATTTTCCTAGTGGAAGACCCATAACCTAGGATGTAAACCCAGAAGCTTACACTGGGTACTACAACGCAACCCAAAATCCTTTGGTAATCTGCAGATTTCATGATGCCTTGCACAGTCAAGGCACCCAGTGACAGAGACAGCAAAACCATTCCCAAAACACCTTTGAACTTCCACCATATGTGACAGTAGGTACTGTGCTCTTTTCTTCGTAGGCATCATTCCATTTTCTGTAACTAGTAGATTGATTTGCTCTACCAAAAAGCTCTAGCTTTGTCTCATCTGTCCACCAGAAGCTTTCTCCTTTTTCTGTTCTCCATGCTTAGTGTGGCACACACTGACACACAAGGCAAAGATTGAGTAAATTTCTCCCCTTTTTATCTGTTCTCAGGTGTTATTTTCATATTGCCCACACCTTTTACTTGCCACAGGTGAGTTTGAACGAGCATCGCATTCCTGAAACAAAGTAGTTTACCCACAATTTTGGAAAGATGCCAACAATTTTGACCAGACCACTTTTGAGGTTTTGTGTAAAATTCTGTCCAATTTGACATTATTTTTTTTTTGTCTCCAATACACACAAAGGAAATGTGTAATTGCATTAATATTCTGGGACAAATACTTTTTTCATTTTATTTATAAAAAAACAAAAAAAAACCCAAACTTACTACTTTCTCCAATTTATTAACCCACAAAACACCGCTGCAGGTCTCAACATAATCCATCGAGGTGCCACGATCATCCCGACTCTGCTACTTCTGAGGTTGCAGTGCACAGTCGCAATAGAAAACGTGACTGCTCACCACAGCCTCTGGAACACACTGACGGAGCCACAGCTATGAGCAGTGACGTCACTGAGGTCACAGCTGGGGTTACCCATATTTTTCTTTTGCAGCCCCCTAGCCTTTACTAACACCAATTTACAGCATGCAAGTTTGGGTCGCCATAGACTATTATATGGGGTTTGGTGTTCAAGTCTGGTCCAATATGTTGGCATTTATGATTCTCTCAATGAACCATAACTCCCCACAGCTGGCAGCACTCATGCAGCCACAAACCATGAAACTCCCTCTACAATGCTTGACTGTAGGCAGGACACAGTTGTCTCTGTGCTTCTCACCTGGTTGCCACCACACACACTTTATATCCTCTGAACAAAATAAGTTTTATCTTGGTCTCATCGGACCAACGAACATGATTCAAGTAATCCATGTCCCTAGACTGCTTGACTTCAGTATAATGTTTGCAGACTTTCTTCGGCATCATCTTTCAAAGATGCTTCCTTCTGGGATGACAGACATGCAGACCAACTTGATGCAGTGTGCGGCACATTGACTGAGCACTGACCGGGTGACCTCCCTCCCCCCCTGCACTCCTGTAACCTCTCCAGCAATGCTGGCAGCATTCATATGTCTATTTTGAAAAGGCAATCTCAGGATGCTACACTGGGCATGTGAATTCAACTTTTTTGGTTGACCATGGCGATGCCTGTTTCGAGGGGAATCTCTCTTGTTAAACTGCTGTATGATCTTGGCCACCATACTGCAGCTCTGTTGCGGGGTGTTAGCAATCTTCTTATAGCGTAGTCACCTGGGTAGCAATGATGTCACTCTGGGATTGGAAGATTGGGACACACCTCCTCCTGGTTTGTTTTGTTGTTTTCTTTGCTCTATGATGTAGATGTATAAATATCGATGTGTTTATCCAATTGTGTGTTATGCACTTTAAGTGGCATTTCTATGTGTCTATATATGATATAATGTGAACATATAGCACATAATGTAATTTATTGTGTATTTGCATTGCTTGTTGAGTGAAGGGTAAGTATTAGAGCATGGAAATTTTGTGATTTTATTTATTTTTATTTTTTTGTAATGATCAATGTTATTTAAATCTGGCATGTTGCATATCTTGTATGCTTCAAATAGACCTATGGCAAATCGAAACCTCTCATTTATGACAGAATAAAGAAGACATTTAAATCCTTCACCTGATTCTGGACAATGTCTATTTGATTTATCAGAAATCTTCCTCCAGTTAGACTGGAATAAGATTTCTGATGTGGAGCAAATACAACTAGAGATAAGCAGACCCATGGAAGTTCAGTTCGGTGGGTTCAGCTGGACTTTAGGTGAAGCTGAACTCCAGTGGAAGTAACTAACTGGGCAGTCCGAGTCTCCACCCACATGCAGCCAGTCATAAACAGATCACTTCCGGGGGCGGATGTTGTGTGTAGTTGTTGTTGTTGTGTTTTTTGTTTTTTTTTTTAGTGGAAACCACATTATTACGCAGTTGTTACCCCCAGTGCAAGTCGTTGAAAGGCCTTGTTTCCACTTGCGCATAGCTTCTGATGTGACAGCATCGGAAGCGATATGCTAATGACCCCATGGCTCCTGCTCTGCTGCAACTGTGATTTGATCTTTCGACTGAATCACAACTGCAGAGAAAAGGGAGAGAGCACTTTCTCCCTCTCATGTGCTGCCTGTCTCGCAGTATATTGCACTGCACTCAGATGACATCCGAGTGCAGTGCAATGTTTCATACGCACCTATAGACTTGTATGGCTGCATGTGACTGAAACTCTCCGCCAAACGCAGCATGCTGAGATTCTTTTCTCATGCCGATATGTTATGAGAAATCAATCTCAGATGGACACTGCCCCATGTTTTTTTTGGATTGCACTTGCAGTGCAAAATGCAAATGGAACGAGGCCAAACATTGCAAGCAGCTGGCTTGGTTTTTGTTTGTTTTCTTTTTATAGTCTGTGTTTGGTACGAACACCGAACCTTAGGTTTGATCATCTTTATATACAATACATCAGACGTTTGTGATTCTTTAAGAGGCGTGCTCCCATTTAATGAATGTGGAGCGTCTCAATTCAACATGACCAATCTTGAAGACCTGGTGAGAAAATCACTGTTCTTGATAAATTGGGTAAAAAAAACCATTTTATATATATATGTATATGTGTATCTATATGTATATGTGTATGTGTATGTGTATGTTTTTTTTAAAGATTTAGTTTTGGATATAGAGAGAACTTGTTAAAAGGAACCTGTCAGAGACGCATGGCGCCTCATCCACGGGCAGCATTTATCAAACTGACTGTATGACTTTAGCAAGGTATGTCTGACTCAGAAACACTATGGCATTTCAGTAAAAAACATACTTTAATAGATGCTGAGGACCGAGGTGCACAGAAGACTAGTTGGAAAGGCACGTAAAAAAGTCCCTTGCAGCTTTTAAAGTTAAGCCACCCCCCACCCGAAATGCCGCAGAGTCAAACATACTTTACTTAAGGCCACTTTACACGCAGCGACATCGCTAGAGATGTCGCTGCCGATCGCACCCGCCCCAGTCGTTTGTGCGTCATGGGCAAATCGCTGCCCGTGGCACACAATATCGCTAGGCCCCGTCACATGGACTTGCCTTCCCTGCGAAGTCGCTGTGGCCGGCGAACAGCCTCTTTTCTAAGGGGTCGGTTTGTGCGGCGTCACAGCGACATCACACGACAGGCGTCCAATAGAAGCGGAGGGGCGGAGAGCATCCGCATGAAAGACACGCCCACCTCTTTGCCGGACGACGCAGGTACGGTGCTGTTCGTCATTCCTGGGATGCACACATCGCTACGTGTGACTGCCTCAGGAATAGTGAACAACCTGCGTCCAAAAGCAGCAACGATATTTGGGATTTGAACGACGTGTCAACGATCAACGATTAGGTTAGTATTTCTGATTGTTAGCGGTCGCTCGTACGTGTCCCACGCAATGACGCCACTAACGAGGCCGGATGCGCGTCACGAATTCCGTGACCCCAACGACATCTCGTTAGCGATGTCGTTGCGTGTAAAGTGGCCTTTAGTGTCTGATACATGTAGCCCATGAATCAGGCAGCTGTAAGGTTCTCTTTAAACACAGCAGGCAGATCTCCTCTATACTAAACACCAGTGACTGTGTTACTAGAAGACATTAACTGGGTGTAGTGTACAGATCGTACAGAAAGCCAAATCTGCTGATGTTTTCTCCATAGGGACTATGTTGAGAGTCCCATTGAACATGGTCACATTTTATTGTATACCTTTTTTTACTTATTTTTGCTTTTTTTATTTTTTACTTTATTTTTTCTTTTAGGATCAGAGCCATACATCAAAGCTGCGCTATAAAAGTTCTGCAGTTATTGAACCTTAAGGCTGTAGTTTTAGATCTAAACTCTCCAATTACTCACATTCTTGTTTAACGTTTTATTACTGTGCAAGCAATCACGAGAAATTGTCACACTTCCAAAGTGAGCCGTACTTAAAGAAAAAAAAATGTCAAAGTAAAGGTTAAACATCTCATTTAAAGAAATTTGTGATTTTTTATTTTTTTTTGTTTGTTTCTTGAAGTGGAAAAAAAAATATATATAAAAAAAAAATTAGCCCCAGCAGCCCTGAATTCAGGTAATGACCGCTCTTAGCACTATTCACACACTTAAGTGATCTTCCTTATTGCTGTCTTCTTTGCTAGACTATTGTACTCGCAGGCATTCATTTGCTATGATTTATTATTTTTCAGCTCTGAACATCAGAAACTGCCAAAGTTCAAAGCACATCTGACTCCCTAATTGTATATTACATTGAATAAGTATGACTTCAAATGTCTGTTGCTGGCCAGTCCTGTGTTCTGCTTCTACTGGTACAGGACTCAGAAATTATGTCATAAATGCCTATTGGATTTACTAATTCCCAGTCTAACTATAGACATTTACTAGATAAGAGCCTATATATGGCATATTTGTAAGATGCTCTTGTTTGGTTTACAATTTTTGTTGAAAAATATTTTCTATACAATACTGTACAAAAGTTTTAGGCAAGTATTGAAAAAAAATGCTGCAAAGTAAGAATATTTTAGAAAAATAGTAGTATTTTTTTATTAATATGCAAGATGAATGAACAAAAAGATAAATCTGTGATGACTGCCACAAGGTGGCGCTAGACACTATTTATATGCAGTAAGGAGAGATGGCCAAGTAGGCCAAGATCATAAACCAGAAGAGCACGACAGTACATGGGGAGCATACGGAGACGAGGTTAGGATATAAGCCAAAGGTCAGGTATCCAGGAGAGTACGTACAAGAAACGGGAAGCAGGCGAGGATGTGGTCAGGAGGATGTTCGAGGTCAGAAGCCGGGAAGTTACAACAGAAACAGGGAAAGACAAGCAGAGACGGGTCAACAGCAGTCCATAGTCGAGAGACCAAGATCTGAGCACATGGGAGTCAACAGCACTACTGTAAACAGGAAGTACGACTGGCGGCGTCCTGAGCTAACACGCTCCCTAATGAGGCAGAGCAATCACTAGGAACGAGAAGTATCTGCGAGAGCACCTCCAAGGACAAGCGTGAAACCCAGTGCTGTGAAAAAACCAGTAGAGCATTCTTCCTTCAAAATGCTCTGCACCATAGGCAACATATACCGGCTCTCCAGAATAGCATGGGAGAACAATACAGAATGTTCTGCACATAGGAATCTGGACAAAATCCAAGTTAAATCAATATTTGGTGTAACCACACTTTTACTTTCAAGATGGCATCAATTCTACATGGAGATTGTTCCAAACATTTTGGAGAACTAACCACAGATCTTCTATGGATGAGGCTTGTGAAAAATTTTCTGTCTCTTCCTGTAATCCCTGGCACTCTATGATGGGATCAAGGCTCTGTGGTGGCCGGGTCATCATTTCCATGTTCTTCTTGATGTTGGAAACTTAATGATATTGGCTGTATGTTTAGAGCCAATCAGACACCACACTGATGATAATTCATGCGGTATAAATATCTGCCCGCATTTCTTCGTATTGAAGGCACCATTAATTCTGACCGAATCTCCAACTCTGTTTACTGAAATTCAGCCCCACACTTACAAGGACCCACCACCATTTGTGATGGTTGCCTGCAGTCACTCATTATTGCACCAATCTCCTATTCTTCAGTATACAAACTGCCTTCTGTTAAAGCAGCTGATGCCATTTTTTTGCCTCTGGTTCTTATGGTTTTGCTCATAGTTGTGCCTTTTTTCCCATGTCAACTGTATGGCTTTTTGGATGTAATTAGTCAATGAGACCACTTCTGGTCAGACTTCTCTGAACAGTAGATGGGTGAAGTTTAGAGACGAGTGGACCTGTGGAAGTTTGGGTTCTGTTGGTTCAACCAAACTTTTTTTTTTTGGACCCAGACTTGACCTGAACTTCATGTGAATGTGGCAATTCAGGTCTCTGCCCACATGTAGCCAGCCATAAACAGAGCACTTCCGGTTTTTGTGGTTTTTTTTTTTTTGGTTTTTTTTTATTTTTGATGCACACTATATCTGATCATGCTGTTACTCCCAGTGTGAGCTGTTCAGACACTTCTAGTGGCTTGTACTGGGCTGAGCACCGAGCGTACCCGAGCACAGTGATGCTCAAGAGTAGTTTGCCTTCATAAAGCACCTGATCTCCAAAACCAAACTTTTGTATTCTTGGGAAAAGTCTGTTTGTACTGAACATCAAACTTCAGCTTCGCTCATCTTTAGTGAAGTTGGGTGCCACTCGTTGCTGCCAGTTTATAGCTGTGGAACACCGATGGGTTTCTTTAAGAGTTTGAACAGCACATCTTGAAACCCCAGTCTGGGTTGAAATCTTTGCTTGAGAGACACCTTGCTGATACAGTAGAATTACCTCTGTGTTGTACTTTTTCTATAGTTGTGCATGACTTGTGATTTAAAATCTTTCACAACATCAAAAGGCTCTAGACACACTTGAACAATTGGGCTGAGGAGAACAGAATGGTTTTTAACAGGGACAAATGCAAAGTCCTACATCTGGGTAAAAGAAATGTAAAAAACATATATAGTATGGGAGGAATAGAGCTAGGTGATAGCACCAGGGAAAAGGACTTGGGCATAATAGTGGATCCCAGATTCACCATGAGCCAACGATGCAGAGCTGCAGCTAAAAAGGGCAACAAAATTCTGGGATGTATCAAGACAAGCATTGTCTCTAGACCGAGAGGTAATTATTCCTCTATACTCTGCCCTGGTCAGACCCCACCTGGAATACTGTGTACAGTTCTGGGTATCCCAATTCAAGAAAGACATCGATATATTTGAGCAAGTCCAGAGAAGAGCACTCAAGATGGTAGAAGGTCTGCAAACCATGTCATATGAAGAATGGCTAAAAACTAAAGAGCAGGCTGAGAGGAGACTTAATAGCGGTATAAAAATACCTGAAAGGTAGTCACAGTGCAGAGGGAAACACCCTGTTCTCATGAGCACAAGGAAGTACAAGAAGCAATGGGATGAAACTTAAAGGAAGGAGATTCAGATTATAAATTTTTATCAGACTTTTAATCCATTATAAAAGTTTTAGCATTTTAAGGGTTAAATAACCTGATTGTATGACACACCCATGAGTCACACTTGTGGGGTTGTTTTATTTTATCTATAAATTTAATGTGTGTGAAGTGCTCTTGTTACACCTGAGGATGGCAAGTGTATCTTCCTGAAACGCGTTGTGTAAATACAAGAGCTTTATGTTATTAATAATAAAGCCAAATTTCTTAAAAGACCAAAGATCTATTACTGGCGCTCAAAAAGACTGGAGATTCAGATTAGACATTAGGAAAAACTTTCTGACCGTGAGGGCAGTCAGGGAGTGGAACAGGCGACCACAGGAGGTAGTGAGAGCTGTCAGAGAGTGGAACAGGCGACCACGGGAACTAGTGAGGGCAATCGCAGAGTGGAACAGGCTACCATGGGAGATGGTGAGCTCTTCCTCAATGGAAATCTTCAAGCGGAAACTGGATAAACATATAGCTGGGATAATTTAGGAAAGCCTGCACTCGCAGGGGGCTGAACCCGATGGCACTTGAGGTCCCTACCAACTCTATCATTCTATGATTCCCTTTTGTAGCAAAGTTTGTCAGTTCCTTTCCAAGTTTTAAGCCTCCAACACAGATGTTTCTGTTTCCGTTAATCACTGTTTCAACTTACACATGCAAATGATGATCATGATCACCTGTTTAGTATACACCTGGCTACATTTGTACAAAATTAATGCTGCTTAAGGCTGTGTGTGCACACGCTAAGTATTTGATTGCAGAAATTTCTGCACCAAATCTGCATCTCTTGGCAGAGAAAATGCACATGTTTGATGCCTGTTTGTCTATGTGTTCTGGGGTGCAAAAAAAAAAACAACACTACAAAGCCGCTGAAAAAATTGCAATGCTGCAGACTTATTTCTACAACAAAAAAAAAAAAACCAACATGCACAAAACTTCAAAATTCTCATGGACTTTGTGTCAAAACTGCTCTAAAAACACAACAAAAAATTCACTGTGTGCACACAACCTTAAAGTTTCTCTTTTATCAATCATCAAAATGTAATATAACTATAGTAAGCGAATAACAAACATAATTTTTTAAGGATCCTTACTTTGCAGTATTTTTTTACACCTACCTAAAACTTTTGCACAGTACTGTTTGTAAAATACAATATTTATTTCCATTTAACCTTATGGAAATAATTGGAAATAAAGAATTACCATACTTCCCTTTTCTACATGACTTGTGTTAGAAAATTGGCAACTTTTTGGAAAATTTTAAAGCAAAAAACAAACCAAAAAAATAACATGAAAATTGATTCTGACCCTTTTATAAATTCTGCTATTTAATAAATTCATGGCTGTTTTGGGACACCGATAAACTACTATGAAATGCCCTAATAGGCAAGTTTTACAAGGGGACTATCTTTAAAGAAACCACCTCTCTTCCTCAGGATTTGGTTCAGGGGGTTTATAGCTATACGTTCTCAAATTTTTAAGTGACTGCATTTTTGTTTGGTAAAGCGAATATTACAAATGAATGTAGATCAAACAGTACAGGGAAAGGAAATTATTTTCTTAAGTGAAATTTCTGTATAAAATGTTATATCTAAATGACTTTTGCAATTTTAAACATTTATTTGCTGTAAATGCATTTCATATGTGCCTGGTGTGTGAAGTGTTTATGTGCAAAAATTGTAAAGTAAAGTTCACTCTTTTGATTTGTTTTACCAGTATTTCCTTACTAGATGTTGTCGTAAGGCTCTGCCCGTTGCGGTGTAGCAGTCATTCTTGGTCTGGGATGGGTTAAGATTTCCACAAGTTCCTGATATGTATTCAGCATTTTTAGAAAGGGTTTTTTTCATATAATTTTTTTCCCTACCGCACAGCCTTTACTTGGTATTTGCTCCTTTGCCTTTAAAAAATAGCTTCTTGTGTTAGGCATGTGTAATACTGCCTGTAACAATCACACATGGATATTTTATTTTTTTTTCTGCAGTTGTGATGAGTGCAGGTTTACTGTGAGTTTTGAGAGACCGCAAGAAAATAGAAATATAGTTGAAAATAGGTGGTGGTGGTATAGAATATGTATTTAGAATTTGTTTACAAAAAAATGTGTGGATAGGTGATGACATTTCCAGTGGATAACCCTTTTTAAAGTAACTTTTTATTACTGTTTACCTTGTACTGATCTTAAGGTACTTAAAAAGGTTGTCCACTACTTATCCTACGGTTAGAACATCAGTGTCTATGTCATCAATGAGATATATAAAGTAAACTGGGTGACACGCCAGGCATATCACCATTCAGACCTAATTATTCCATGTCTTTATTGAAATTGCCAAGTACAGGTCAACGCGTTTTGGAGGTCGTCGCCGCCTTCCTCAGGACTTTGGATTATCCTTTTGCTGCCACAGGTCACCCATTACATATAACCTTAATGACCTTCAGACCATACATCCGCTCTCGTCACACACTGGGTTAACTAACTTTCTAGAAGAAAGCATCTCGTCTCCTATAACCTAATCCCTCCAATTGTGGGCTAGTCCCAACACTTAATTATTTCTTGTCCTATAATCTGGCAACCACACATACTTCTATACATTACACAGTATACCAAAAAAGCGGAATATTCATATTTAATATCTAATATTTATTAGTGGCTTTGTGTGGTATGGATTATATCCTCTAACTATTGGTGTTACATTACACAGGAAAACATTTACAAAGACGCAGGACACAGTTCACGTAACTAATGAAAGAATGTACATCTGGAACACCAAATGGTGTGAACAAGGTGCAAGACTCAAAAATATACAACTAAACAATAGGATAAAGAGTTGCACACCAGTCACAATGTATAGGGGAATAATGTAAAGCAAAACTGCTATGGGAATACTAGACTGAAAAATACAATGGACTATCTGAAAACAGTTCACGTAACATCACAACAATGCGATTGATATCTTCAGGGAAACCAATGTGACAGCAACCAGTTCATCTCCTTACATATACAGCGAGTGAAATAATTTTCGAACACGTCGCCCATTTTCTAAATAAAAATATTTCTATTAACATAAATTTCTCATCACAAGATGTTGGTAGCAACCCATCCAATCCACACAAAGAAATGAAACCATTGTTTCAAAGAAAGCAATAAGTAATGCACTCAACCTCCAGGCGTTGTAGGCACGCTCACCACGTAAGACTCCATTGCTGAACAGTGAACACAAAGCATGTTCAAGAACATTTTAAAGATTGCTCAACAACATTTGGACAAGCCAGTGAAATACTAAGAGAATATAGTTTGGTGAAACGAGATCAAAATTGTACTCCTTAGATACCATAGTACATATGTTTAAAAGCCAAAAGGCACTACATATCACCCCAAAATACCATACCAACAGAGAAGTTTGGAGGTGGGAACATTATGGTGTGGGGCTGTTTTTAAGCATACGGAACTGGCAAACTTTATATCATTGAAGGAAGGAGGAATGAACAAACGTACCAAGACATTCTTGATAAAAATCTGCTTCCATCTACCAGGATGATGAAGGTGAAATGAGGGTGGACATTTCAGTAAGACAATGATATCAAACCTACAGCCAAGGAAATTCTCAATTGGTTTCAGAGAGAAATTATAGCTGCTAAAATGGCCGAGTCAATCACCTGATCTGAATCCAATAGAAAGTTTATGGAAGGAACTAAAGCTCAGAGTTCATAGAAGCCCAGGAGACCTTCAGGCCTGGAGGAGACCTTTAGAATTTGAAGTACTTTTGGTTTTCATTAATGTGCTATTGAATTCAGAATATATTCAGGATTGTAGTAGTAATCCTCAACAAAATTGGTTTGTAAGATTTAGCAATGTTGTGCAACGTCACAACTAGAGTTAAAGTATTTGGTTAATTACTGTGTATAGATAGTAATTCTATAAAGTCTTTCAATACCAACAAGGCTCCCAGA
The DNA here is from genome assembly GCF_048569485.1 of Anomaloglossus baeobatrachus. Taxonomy (NCBI): domain Eukaryota; kingdom Metazoa; phylum Chordata; class Amphibia; order Anura; family Aromobatidae; genus Anomaloglossus; species Anomaloglossus baeobatrachus. The sequence goes on from NC_134358.1 coordinate 64,502,835, forward strand.
TTAGGAGGTAAATGTATATTTATGCTAACACTGTGTCCTCCAGCAGAGCGCTCTGCATGGAAGGAGCCTCTGTTACTGCAGCTGTCACGGTAGTGTAAAATCCCACACATACGGGGAACTCATCCTTGCATCTGTTAATTTGCCATCACATGCTCTCTTGACATTGGCTTGGATTAATTCTGTCTGTCAGGGAAACCTTGATATATTCTTCTAGTGAAGGAAGAACATTAGCCTGAAATCATTTTACATAAATCCTTAGGCATGACCCATCTCATTCCCAGATGATGTTCACGTGACTCCTTCTGAGTCAATTGGAGACTGGAATGTGAATAACCCACAATTAGATAAATGGCCATGATCATGAATTTCAGAAGCAAACATTCTATAAGGAGCGCTATGTTTTTGGGAGCAGACTGAAAGTTACCGGGTATGGGTTGCTGTGTATGGATGGCATAAGGCTATCGATCTCTATATATGTGTTAGTGTGTGTGTGTGTGTGTGTGTGTGTGTATATATATAATATATATGTATATGTATATATATGTATATGTGTATATATATATATATATATATATATATGTATATATATGTGTGTGTATATATATATATATATATGTGTGTATATATATATATGTGTGTATATATATATATGTATATATATATATATATATATATATATATATATATATATTATTATATTATATTATATTATATTTTATATTTTATATAACAGCCACATCTGTAGTTTGTGGCCACCATACCAAAACTTGCAAACTACCTCCTCCTACCGGAGACGTCTGAGACCTGAGCCTCTTCTGATTTGTAGTTCTGGCATGACTTCATTCATATAATGGTCCAGACTTCTTAATCAGAGGACATGCTGCAGGTAGGAGGGGGTTCATTGGGCTGTATTTTAGCGGCCATAGACTACTGAAGTAGCCATTAAACCAGGGTCCTGCAAATTGCTTTGATTTCTAATAACTATTTTTAGTTTCAGCATCCACCGACCTACCACTGCCCTGATGGTCTCTGCTTTTCAGTAAGATTGCAGACCTGAAAAGTGAGATTGCAGTTTCTTGAGATAACATGGTGAGGCTATTCACCGGCAGATGGCTGGCATCTTGTCTTCTCCACCTTTGATTCCAACTGTGTTCTGAGGCCACTTTGATATACAGTACCATTGTCAGGCTTTCTTTTTTCCATTCCCTTACTTGAAGAATTGTATTTTTCTTGCCACCTCTATGCAGCAGATGGATGTTTTTGAAGTGGACAAGTCAAGACATTATTTTGATAACATAGAGAAGCTCTTGATCGACAGTGACATCTGTCCTGCCTGTGGCTTTTTTTTTGTACTGTAACTGAGGGAATAGAACAATGCTTTAGCATGGTCGCTTATGCCAGATCTTATTGTAACTCTGTTTATGACCCTGACAGTTTAGATGGATTCAAAACAATCCAACTATCATTGTGGTAGTACTAACTAGAGATGGTCGAATAGTCAAATATTCGGGTTCGAATTTTTCATGGCGAATTGTGTATTTGTACCGAATAATGAACCTAATGCAAGTCAATGGGAAACTCGAATAATTTTCTGGACGACTTTGGAAGTCTGTCTGTGAGGGCTGTAAAATTGCTGCAATGGATATAAAGTGTTTGAAACTGAATAGTAACAGCATGGAGCAAGTCTAGATGGATTTCTGACTCAGCCGGTTTCTGGGGATAATGTTGTAGGAGTATTATGGGAATTAAAGCAGGACAATTGTACTTGCTGAGTTTTCACGTGGCTGTCGCACTACTTCCGGGTCCGATCATTAACCTTTTTGGAACAATGGATGTATTGGGTACGTAATGAAAGTCAGTGTGTTCCTGAACAATGATGCAACCAGTACTGCTATCTGCTCATAGTCTCTGGCTGATGTTACAGCCGAGATCCGGTAGAGAGAGGTTCGCGCACCTCTCACAAGTGATCAGGTCCCTGTAATGCAATCACAGAGACCCAATCGCGGCCATTGCAACCTTGGCTAGTTGTCCTGAGGATCCCGGGTCACCCTGCTACGGAGAGCCTCACACACCATGCCTGATGCAAGGTGTGTGAGGTGAACTGTCAGTGCTGCGAGTGCAGCACTGACCGATATAATCCACAGCAATGTTCGATCACTGCAATGGATTATATCCGTGATCAGGCTGATGAAAAGTAACGTCCCACAAAGGGATTAAGTAAAAGTTAAAGAAGTTGTCCAGTTACCAAAACGGATTTTTTTTTTTTCTGATAAATCTTGCTAATATGTGCCCCTCAACACATCTATTATGTTTTTTCAGCAAAATTACCTTTCATTGTGCACTAGCAGCACACGGTCATTGCTGGCTCCAGCTCTGATGGGGTTAATCTCTCCTCTGACTTCCTGTGTTCAGTTCCTACAAGTCCCAGAATTCTTTGTGGCTTTAGGGCGGTGTCTGGCTTATCTAACACACCCATTGTGTCTAATACACCCACTCTGCTCCCACCCAAACCCTCCTCCCTGCCTCTTCCCGTTCCCAGTGGATGTGCACTGAGATCAATCATACAGAGACAGCACTGCTCTACACAGCCAGGGGAAGAAAGTGTGTGTGTGCGCGTATATACAGTGTATGTGTATGTGAGTGTGCGTATATACAGTGTGTGTGTGCGTATATACAGTGTGTGTGTGTATATACAGTGTGTGAGTGAGTGTGTATGTGAGTGTGTATGTCATACTCACCTGTCTGCAGGGTCCGGGTGCCATGCTTGCTTCCAGCCCCTGTCTCGGTCCCGCCGCTCTGGCTGTGTGCAGTCTCCCCGGTGCATGCACGAAGCTTGCAGGACCTGGCCGTGGATCACCTGATGCAGTCACCTGACGCATCAGCTGATCGTAGTCTCGCCGGCTTTTTCGCGCCCGGCCGGCTATCAGCTGATCCTGCCGTCAGGGGACTTCATCAGCTGATGACCGGCAGCTCCTGCAGTGATGGGCCAGGATCAGACTCCGCTCCAGGAGCTGCCGGTAATCAGCACAGACGTGAGTATTTATTTATTTATTTTTTTTTTTGCACTGATGCATCTGCTGATTGTATAATCGGCTTTTATACAATCAGCTGATGTATGATGTGATTCACATCCTTTATCCTGACACATCATCTGATCGCTTTGCCTTCCTTCCAGCAAACCGATCAGATGATATTGGATCCGGATTGGACGGCGCGGGACCCTGACCCAGGATTACTGCGGAGGGGGGTTTATTTCAATAAAGATGGAGTCACTAATTGTGTTGTGTTTTATTTCTAATAAAAATATTTTTCTGTGTGTTGTGTTTTTTTTTTTTTTCTTATCATTACTAGAAATTCATGGTGGCCATGTCTAATATTGGCGTGACACCATGAATTTCGGGCTTAGGGCTAGCTGATAATATACAGCTAGCCCTAACCCCATTATTACCCGGCTAGCCACCCGGCATCAGGGCAGCTGGAAGAGTTGGATACAGCGCCAGAAGATGGCGCTTCTATGAAAGCGCCATTTTCTGGGGTGGCTGCGGACTGCAATTCGCAGTGGGGGTGCCCAGAAAGCATGGGCACCCTTCACTGTGGATTCCAATCCCCAGCTGCCTAGTTGTACCCGGCTGGACACCAAAATTAGGCGAAGCTCACGTCATTTTTTTTTTAAATTATTTCATGAAATTCATGAAATAATTAAAAAAAAAAAAAGGGCTTCTCTATATTTTTGGTTCCCAGCCGAGTACAACTAGGCAGCTGGGGGTTGGGGGCAGCCCGTACCTGCCTGCTGTACCCGGCTACCATACAAAAATATGGCGAAGCCCACGTCATTTTTTTTTTCTTTTTGGGTAAAAAACTGCATAGAGTCCTGGATGGAGGATGCTGAGCCTTGTAGTTCTGCAGCTGCTGTCTGCTCTCCTGCATACAATGAACATTTTGAATAAGGAAATGACATCAGACCTTTTTTATTTTTTTCATCAACAATCTTTAATGGCATTGTGCACTGATTAAAAACGCAGTGAGCAAAAACGCAGCAAAAAAGGCACCAAATCGCGGCAAAAACGTGACATGCAGCATCCGGTCACCTGCACTACAAGTGCCAGAGTGGAGAAAGATAGTGACATGCAGCAGACTATGTGTCAGAGCAGAACATGTCACTGTCTCCACTCCGCTGACCTCACAGCCCGTACACGCTGCGATGGATGCAGGGGGACACAGAACAAGTAATCGGCCGACACTGGAGTCATCTGATTACTTGGGATGAATTGAGCAGTAAAATGCTCTGGTGCTCGATGGGCGAAGCCCATGCCGTTTTTTTTAAAAAAAAAATTAATTAAAAATAAAAAAAAAAAAAAAATCACATTGTTTGTGGGCTCCCGCTGCATTTTCTGTTGCTAAGGGTAACCAAAGCAGCTACTGGCTGCTAGCCCCCGCTGCTTGGTGTTACTTTCACTGGCAATAGAAATGCAGGGAAGCATTTTTTTTTTTTTTTTTTATAAAGGTTTTTCCCTGAAAACGTTTTTAAGAAAATGACGTGGGCTTCGCCATATTTTTGTATGCTAGCCAGGTACAGCAGGCAGCTACGGGCTGCCCCCAACCCCCAGCTGCCTAGTTGTACCCGGCTGGGAACCAAAAATATAGAGAAGCCCTTTTTTTTTTTTTTAATTTCATGAATTTCATGAAATAATTAAAAAAAAAAATGACATGGGCTTCGCCAAATTTTTGAGTCCAGCCAGGTACAACTAGGCAGCTGGGGATTGGAATCCGCAGTGAAGGGTGCCCAAACTTTCTGGGCCCCCCGCTGCGAATTGCAGTCCACAGCCGCCCCAGAAAATGGCGCTTTTATAGAAGCGCCATCTTCTGGCGCTGTATCCAACTCTTCCAGTGGCCCTGGTGGCAGGTGGCACGCTGGGTAATAAGGGGTTAATACCAGCTATGTTTTACCCGCTGGTATAAAGCCCGAGATTCTAAATGTCAGGCCAAGGTTGACCTGGCCATTAAGAATCTCCAATAAAGGGTTTAAAAAAAAAAAAGACCACACAGAGAAAAATACTTTATTAGAAATAAATACACAGACACAGTAGGGACTCCATGTTTATTACTCCCTCTCACCCCTCCACGATGGAGAGATTTCTGTACTGACCATGCCAGGAGAGAGCGAGGGAAAAGAGAGCGAGCGAGGGGGGGGGAGGAAAAGAAAGCGAGTGGGGGGGGGGGGAAGAGAGCGACCGGGGGGGGTGGAAAGAGAGCGCAGGGGGGAGGAAAAAAAGAGAGCTCGGGAGGAAAAAAAGAGAGCGCGGGAGGAAAAAAAGAGAGCGCAGGGGGGAGGAAAAGAGAGCGCAGGGGGGAGGAAAAGAGAGCGCAGGGGGGAGGAAAAGAGAGCGCAGGGGGGAGGAAAAGAGAGCGCAGGGGGGAGGAAAAGAGAGTGCAGGGGGGAGGAAAAGAGAGCGCAGGGGGAGGAAAAGAGAGCGAGGGGGAGGAAAAGAGAGCGCAGGGGGGAGGAAAAGAGAGCGCAGGGGGGAGGAAAAGAGAGCGCAGGGGGGAGGAAAAGAGAGCGAGGGGTGAGGAAAAAAGAGCGAGGGGGGAGGAAAAGAGAGCGCATGGGGGAGGAAAAGAGAGCGAGGGGGGAAGAGAGCGAGGGAAAAGAGAGGGGAGGGGAGAGAGGGATAAGAGGGGAGAGAGGGATAAGAGGGGGAGAGGGATAAGAGGGGGGCAGAGAAGAGGGGGAAGAGGGGAGGGGGAGAAGAGTGGGGGGAGAGAAGAGAGTGGGGAAAGAACAGGGGGGGGGGCAGAGGTGCTCTGTCACCAACTGTCTCCACTCTGTGACTTGTGGTGCAGGTGACAGAGTGCAGACAGTTGGTCCCATGCAGCAGGACAGATGGCAGAGCACAGCGGTGACATGCCTGCCAGTGTCTTGCTGCTGGGAGGAGCAGATGATCACACTGCCCGACACCGGCCGCTCTCCTGACATCGCAGCAGAGCGGGCGGGTGGAGAGTGTGAGCACATACTTACGTGCAGGGGGGGATTCAGCTAAAGACCCCCCCTGTACTGCACCCTGGCGCCCCGTGTCTCAGCCTCTCTGCAGGACGCCGGCTCCACAGTGACGTCCTCCGGCTCCTCCCCTCGATGCTGGGCTGTGACGTGCGGTAGTCACCGCCCACAGCCCTGTCACTCAATCTGAGTGGCGCCGGCATCCTGTGACGTACCCGTCTTGTTTGAGAGCCCGGAAATGCCGGGACGTCAGAGGATGCCGGCGGCCACAGCTCCAGGGGGTCATGTGACTGGCACTGAGCGTGCAGGATAGCGCCGCTCAGTGCCAGAAATGGAAACAGAAGGCAATGGAGAAGACGCCTAGAAAGGTAAGTATAGCTCATACAGAAAATAAAAAAAATGGGTGAACCACCCCTTTAAAAAAAAATTAGTATTAAAAAAAATTACATCTTCTATTTGAATATTTCTTTTTTTTTATTGCTTATGTAACTTCCCCCCCCCCCCCCCCCCCCCCCGACACATTTAGTATCGACGTGTCCTTAACAATTCTGGCACTTACCCGGCTCATCCCGATAGCATTGGTGCAGTGGCAATCAGAGTAATATAAGGGGTTAATGACAGCTTGACAGCATGATTTGGCAAAGAATCACAGCTGTCATCAGGCCCCAGATAAGTAATTGGAAGGGGTCTAAACACAAACACAACACACAGAAAAATCTTAAAGAAAGAAACAAAACCCTCTTTCTCCAATTTATTAATCCCCAAACCACCCTTTCACGTCCAGCGTATTCCACAGGGGCTCCCACAGCAATCCTGACTTTACTACAGCCTGAGGTTGCAGTGCGCGATAACATTAGAAAATGTGACCAATCATTGTGGCATCAGGGACACACTGATGGAGCCGCAGCTGTGACTAGTGACATCACTGAGTTCACCTGAGATCACGGCTGTCAGTTTCCACGGTACCTCAGCTGTGACCTCAGGTGAACTGACCTGAGGGGAACTCATTGAACTCAGGTAAAGTCTTTAAACTCAATGCCATATTAGGCTATGTGCAAATATTCAGTATTTGATTGCACATTTCTGCACCAAATCTGCATCTCTTAGCAAAAGAAAAAAATGCACCTATTTCAGGTTGAAACATATGCCTATAACATTAAAGGGGTTTTCCAACAAAGTTCATTTTAAGAAATAGAAATTGGAATAAGAAGTTTCAGAATTAGATGTGATTTTAAAAAAAAAAAAATGTTCCTGTGCTGATGTGACGCCCTCGCAAAACCAGGTGTCACATAGACAGGCCCTCGCACAACACCTTCCCACACAGGGTTACACACAGCCGACCTGAAACCCTAGTCACCCCCCCCCCCCCCCGAGTAGGACAGACACACCAGTGGGCCGGACCAGGCGGATGAGAAACTCCCATCTAGGGGTCAAGAGAACCAGGAGCTGGAAAGTTAGTTGGAGTGAAAGTCAGTGAGAGTTGAGGAGTGGAAGTTCAAGTGAAGGAGGGGAGCAGTGTAGCTCCAGCAAAGTGCAGAGTCTGAAAGGAAAGGCGTCGGGGCTGGAGCCCCGGCGTACTGGCTAGGTGGCAGACGGTGATCCGTGTCTGCAGGAGACGGGAAGACTGCTGCCGGAGATCCAAGGTGGACCAGGACTGGATTGGAGCCCGCCGGTACCGACACCGGAGAACCGACCCGGAAATCATGCACAGCGGGGGTACTTGGACCCTGAAGCCAGAACCGGAACCAACAGCCTGGTTAATTAGCCAATTGAGGGCAGGATTACAGGTCCTGTTCCAACCAAAGTCCCAAAAGCAGACAACCACCCACCGAAAGGGATAGGGAATCCGCCAGGGCCCAGTAAATCCCGTAGGGTCAGAGTCAGCAGGCAAGGCTCCTAACCAAAAGGACCGGAAGCGGACTCCCGTGTTTCACGCCGGGAGGTCCAACACACTAAGTGCAGAGGGAAGTGATACGGATCATCAGCCCGGGTGTGGGACCAGATACACCCGACCGCGGTGGCTGGCCACCATCACCTTGGTTTGCCACAGGACTTGTGTGATTTATTCAACCGTGAGTAATCTAGCATCCCCTGGTCCGCCCGGGCGCGTCGGCCCCTGCAGTCACCATCCCCAGCACAGACACTGGTCCCCGGGGCATGTATCCCCACCCACGGAGGGGTTTAACATCCAGCTGCCGTCCCATCGCCCCCGGGAGACCCACAGCAGCAGCGGTGGTGCTACACTTCACCACACACCATGGGTGGCGTCACGTAGAAATACGTCCCTTTTTAGTTGAAGTGTTCGCGCGACCCCCGGGTCCGGTAGAATCCCTCGAGCCACACTGTGGATTCGGATCCCGAGCAGCCCGGCTTCTTGCACGGGGGCAGTACACTGAGATAATCTTATATAGGTCTCCCTTGTAATGGCTGTGTCTGACTGTACACAAACATGGTCTGAATATACCACATCTCCTGGGCAGGGGAAGAAGCAAAATGATATACAGGTATAACAGCATGGAATTGCAAATTTTTTCTTTCTTTGTTGTAAAATCAGCATCCCTATACTCTTTTTTGCATCCTCTTCAGCCCAGGAGATGTAGTATGATCAGACCATGTTACTGTATGGTTAGGCACGGCCATGACACAGAATATAGCCGGGAGTGGCGTAACTAGAGTTTGATAGGCCCCGGTGCAAAGTTTCAACCTAGCCCTCCCCCACCATCCCACGTACACTGACACTTTGTGTACGGGATAATGATGCTGACACTTGGCTCTTTCCCACAGCACCCAGGTTTCCCATGATCTGAAATCCTTCTGTCGCGGGCGGGGAGGACGCCGCCGCTGCTGCGCGCTTGCTAACGCTCGGGTCCGGCGCTGCTGCGGCTGCTCGGTGGCTCAAGCGGTGGGCTGGATCCGGGGACTCGAGCGGCGCTCCTTGCCCGAGAGTGAAAAGGGTGGTTGGTTTATGGGATTTAGTCCGTGACGCCACCCACGGGTCGTGGTGAAGGTGGGCACCACCGCTGCTGGTGACGAGGATCCCGGGAGCGATGGTAGGGAGCAGCTGGGATGTTGTTTTCCCCCTCCATGGGTAGGGGTCGGTGGTCCCGGGGCCCGGTGATGTGACGGGGAGGCAGGGTTGACGAGTTGCAGGGACAGCGCGGCGCGGTGTCGGATGGCACGGGTGTACTCACTCAGTAAGAGATGCACAAAGTCTTCGGTAAACCAAACGGCTGGATGGACGGGTCCCGCAGCTGGCTGCAGTGTCTCTCTCCCCGGACAGGTGATGGCGGCTGTCTTTCCCTGCACCTTGATGTACTTGGTTGACTACTATGGATCCCCAACGGTAGTCCGCTCCCCGGTGTATGGATGCCGGAGGAGCCCGTTTGCCCGCAGGCGCTGGCCCTTGGGTCTTTAACCTTTGGCGGTAGCTGTATACCCTCACGGTGTGGGCGGTTGCCTTCTATCGGGTCTTTGGCTGTTAGGAAACCCCTGGGGTTCTGGTCACACTCGGATTTGACTATTGTCGGCGGCTCCAAGCCTGGTCTGGGTCCGATGGCCCTGCCTGTGTGTGCTGGCTTCACTTTTCTCCCCGGTCGGTACCGGCGGGCCCACGCCCGACCCCGGTCCTACAGTTCCGCGTTGCTTCACCACTCCTGCAGACGGCCACCACCATCTGCCAACCTTGCTGTCAGTGCCTGGGCCACAACCCAGACACCCAAGTGCTCACTCCTCACACTTCAACCTCCTGAACTAATCTGTCACTTTTCCCGCCTCCAGGCCTGTGAACTCCTCGGTGGGTGTGGCCAACCGCTTGGCTCCGCCCCACCTGGTGTGGACATCAGACCCTGGAGGGAGGCAACAAGGGTTTTTGTTTGGCTAATGTTACTGTCTAGTGGGGCTGGGGGTGTTTGAGTGTTATCTGTGACGACCTGGCGAGTCCAGGGCGCCACACTTCTATCAGCACCCAGCTTTCCTATGTTCTGATATCCATGCTCTGTTGCTCTTTTCCTCAGCACCCAGCTTTCCATTATCAGAGTATGGGAAAGCTGGGTGCTGAGGGAAAGAGACGTTTTCCCTCAGCACAAAACGTTCCTATCCCATACTTGTATCTTTGTCCCCCCTTATATCTAGTTCTCCAAATACTATAATGGCCCCTACATAGCCTTTGACTAGAACTAGACCTTTTTTTCTTCCCTTCCTTTGCTCTGTCCTCAATGCTGTTTCAGTGGCTTTCAAAGGGAAGAATACAATCCTATAATGCCTTCATGGGGCTGTATTACAGAACCGTAGTCATTTCATGTGCTACGATACAAAGTTCATATTCGAAGAATTAGTGTATGTATGAGCCCTCCAGCAAAAAGAAATATTAGGTAGTTGGGCAGTAAATTCTGATACTACATATATATTACATATTTATTGGGAGAGATGTGTATGTATAGAATAAGTTTAGTATTCTTATGAACCCCAATATATATGGTTTGCTTAAAGTAATTACTTCTGCTGTGATTATACAAGGACAGAAAAGCAAAACCACCTTTCTAAATAGGAGTGAAAATCAATATTTGTATTGGAATGGCGATTCAGAGGGAAACTGTATCTCTTCAAATGGATTTCTGCCTTGGATTAAATACATGAAGTCATCATAATGGACTTATGGAAATGTAGAACGTATAACTCAATTCCAAGAGCTTTCTACATTTTTACCCAATACCTATTGGAAAATTTGAAAAGGGGAAATGTATATGCACATCTGGGGATTGTGGGTAATCATGTCATGCGGGATGGAGATGGCTCATGGTAGTAAAATAGCTGCTTTGTTTACTTCTCTGTAGAAGGTTTTCTCTGCGAGTCATTGGCATAATGGATTTTATAAATGCAACTGTAAAATAAAATGATTTTACCAGATTGAGCCAAGTTTGTTATAGTGCAACTCATAAGGTCTTGAGGTTAGGTGCAGTGAAATTTATTATATCGTGGATGGGCAGAACAAGTAACTGTGGAGCCCCGAAATACTCATATGTTTTACAGAACTTGCTGCAAAATACTCATGGTGGTCTCATTTTAAAAGGGTCTGGATGGTAGATTTTAACCTGGTCGGGCAAGTGCATAATACAGCCCCATGAGTAGTGGTTGATCATTATCCTCCTTAACACTAGCTGCTGTATGAAGAAGGCGACACTACGGCTGTTGGGGTTGCTTTCAAGTTGAGATTACCATACGTACACTCACCGTAAAAGATTGCTTTACTAATCTTGTACCAGAACCAAGCTCACTACACAGATATAGTACCAAACCAAGCTCACTACACAGATATAGTACCAAACCAAGCTTACTATGTTGATATAATTAAAAAAAACAACAAAAAAAAACCCCAAAACTGGTAACTGCTGTATGTAATATTGAAAAAAAGTGTCTAGCATAAAAGCTGCACTGACAAAAACAATGAATGCTACTTGCAATTTAAGTAGTACCACCCACAGCCTACCATATTTTATTTATTTATTTTTTTTTATTCCTTCCCCCTTTTTCACTCCTTGGAAACAAAGATTCAGAGGTGCACATGAAGTAATTATTGTGCATTGTGGCCCCCTAACATTTCACTATGCCTACAATCTAAAATTGTTTTTGTCAGAAGAAATCCATCCATCTCCATTGTGGTTAATAAACCCCCCCCCCCCTTCCCCACAAAACCAAAACAGAAGAATGCAATACCTGTACTAAGGCTCCGTGCAGACCAGGATTTTCCAGCCAGGGGTTCAGACAGATTCTGGTTTCTTTCTCAGCAGTCTTTTACGAACAGTTACGCTCAGTATTTCTGTTACATCTTTACTGTGGGCCCAACACTTTAAACATTGTAGGTACAATGCATTCAACTTCAAAACACACTTTCTCTGCAGGCTGCTCCATAGTTCCTGGTACTACTGCTGTTGCTTGCATGTCTTCACTAGATAGTCTTACTCCCTTATGGCCATAGTCTCATCCCACCTACAGGGACTACCTGTGATTCTGTGTTGACCTGTTTACCCAAGTCGAAGCCAAACCTTTGCTCTATGACTAGTAATGCTGGAGTCAGTTGCAACTCAGGAAACAAGAGTTTGGGCCTGGTACAATTTACTGCCCGATAGGAGTGACCGGTTTCCCGTCTTTCCTGCTTGTTCCAGATTCCCTGAGGTAACTCTGAGGGTCATGTTGAATGATATTCACCACAGACACCAACTGTCTTTGTCCTTCGGTACCTCACTGGCTTGCACACTTCTAATTCTTAGGCCGGAGTCACACTTGAGAGTGCCTCGCGTGAGCCTCGAATCGAATCAACCGGCATCGCCTAATGCTCTGTGGACAGGAGCGTCTCAGCTGCATAGAGATACATGCATCTGACCCCTCATGTCAGGAGAGTGCGCGGCCGTGCCGGGTGATGCGATGCGAGTTACACGCGAGGCACTCATAAGTGTGACTCCGGCCTTACTATAACTCACAGTACAGCTTTCTCTGTCGACTTCTTGCTCACTAAAACTTGGATAGAGTCAGGCTGTACCATGCAGCTGTCTCCTCCTACTGGGAGCTTCCCAAAATACTTAACTATTTACTGTCTCACTTTCCCTGTGGTAAGGCAGCACCTAACCTTTTTACCAGGGAGAAGTATCTAAACTGGCCACTGGATGGCCACATTTACACATTAAGCATAAACACATTATATACATAAACACCATTCACATTATTGTAATCTAACAGTGTCCAGTGTCTTTGGGGTGGGGCATAAGGGCCTAGCACTCTCTTACAAGACTTTGTCAAATACAATAGCGGACATTCCATTGGTGCAACTTGTGCAGCTGCACAGGGTCCCAAGAGGCAATGGGGCCCATTTCAATACATAGTTCATGCTTTTGGAGGTTGAAATAAGATTTTGGATTTGAAAGGGCCAATATATTGATCTTGCACAGGACCCCATTTCTGTGTGTGGCAGTGTTGAAATATAAAGACAAATTATACTATCATTCATTAGCCCAAGCAAAAAAAAAAAATTGACAACTCATATTTGCTAATACTGTTGATGAATAGGTAATGTCTGACCACTAATGTCTATGGATTCCCTAAGCAGCAGTCAATTAAAGATTGCTGCCTATTTACTAAATCTTTGACTTTGTTCACATGACTAACACCTGAATGTTTTACACACGTTCACTTTGGCTTACACCCACCCATGCAAACAGCAATATCATTTTACTTACCCGAATGTGCAGCTTACAAACATATATACACACTTTAAAGTGAACCTGTCAGGTGCAATATGTACACAGAACCACAAGCAGTTCTGGGTGCATATTGCTAATCCCTGCTTTACCGTCCCTGTATACACTAGCATAGATAAAAACTTTAGAAAAAGTATTTCTAAAGATCTTATATCATATGCTAATGAGCGCAGGGACTAGTCACCTGGGCGTTGCTTCCCGTGGCTATTTCATGATGCCAAACAATTGTTACCTAGTGCCAAAGGCAGCAAAACAACCCCAAAACATTTTAGATCCTCCACCATATGTGACTGTAGGTACTGTGTTCTTTTCTTTGTAGGCCTCATTCCATTTTCATTAAACAGTACAATGATGTGCTTCACAAAAAAAGCTCCATCTTGGTCTCATCTGTCCTCAGCTTACTCTTGTACATTTTGCAAACTGCAGTGTTTGCATGTCAGCAGCAGAGTCCTCCTGGGTCTCCTGCCATAGTGTTTCATTTCATTCAAATGTCGATGGATACTTCGCACAGACACTGCACTTTGATCCTGCAGGACAGCTTGAATTTCTTTGGAACTTGATTGGGGCTGCTTATCCACCATCTGGACTATCCTGAGTTGCAACCTTTTCATCAATATTTCTCTGCTGTCCATATCCAGGGAGATTAGTGGCAATGCCATGGGTTGTAAACGTCTTGATTTATGTTGCGCACTGTGGATAAAGGAACATCAACATTTCTGGAAATGGATTTGAGAACCAAAATTGTTGAAAAATATCAACAATCTCAATTTTACAAGTCCTCAGACAGTTAGACAGTTCTTTTCTTCTTTCTGTTTCTCATACTTGGTGTGGCTAACACAACAGTCGCAACGTGCAATATAAGATTAAACCTCTCCCCTTTTATCTGATTTCAGGTGTGCTTTTCTTATTGCCCACACCTGTTAATTTCCACAGATGAGTTTGAACTAGCATCACATGCTTGAAACAAAGTTGTTCACCCACAAGTTTGGAAAGGTGCCAACTATTTTTTGTCTGGTCCATTTTTCAGAGTTTGTGTGAAATTATGTCCAATATGAATTTTGTTTTTTCTCTCTCTGATGAAAACGTAAAATTAAATAAATAAATAAATAAAGGAAATAAGCATGTGTAATTTTAATAATTGTCTGGGAGAAATACTTCATATTGAGGAACAATTTTAAGGGAGGCAATACTTTTGACCATTACTGTATACATGGGGATAGCACAAAAATTACCCATGCACTTGTGACCTCAAAGCAAAGAGAGGGGAAAAAAAGTAATTTTAAAGTATAATGCACACAAGATGTTGCAGCACAAGAGTAATGAGAAAAGTAGTGCTGTAGAAGGGGTGTCATGCACACAGCAAGGTTAATCACTATGTGGCGCTACATAATCAATCCTAGAATTGGGTCAGGTTGAAGTTTGTATTCCACCCTCCAGACTCTCCTCACTAACTGCTCATTATGTCTGAGGCTCTAAGTTGTTGGACCCCATTCCAGTTGCTATCCTGGTAGTGACATGAGTGGATCTAGGTCATTGTTCCTCAACCTAAGAGCCATATTCAGCTCTGGCAGATGGTTGCGAGCCACATCCAGAGCCTTTGGGGTAGTGATACCCAGAGACCCCATCACTGGGATCATGATAGCCAAAGCTTTAACCCAGATATCCCACAGAGACCTTGTGCTGCCCTTATAGGCAGCATATTTACCTCAAGATGTTTTCCACCTTCCTCCCATTTGGTATTCTAAAATCGAGCAATCCCACTATACTGTCATCTGACTTTAAGCCTCTCTCTAACTGTTGCTACCATCCTATCTCCAGCTTGCCTTATTTATCTCTCCACCCCCATTGAGGTGGAGGGCACAGGGCAGGCAGCGGTAGTAGTCGTGGTAGCCAGGGCCGGATTAAGGTTGGTGGGGGCCCCTGGGCAGAAAATCTGGTGGGGGCCCCATAACGTTAACATTTTTAGCTATAACAGTAGAGCGCGAACCGTAGCATTTAGATATAAATCCAATGAACATTTATCTTATCCTGTTCTGCCACATTCAGATTTACAGTACACACACAGCTCTGACACACACACACACACACACACACACACACACACACACAGCTCTGACACACACACACACACAGCTCTGACACACACACACACAGCTCTGACACACACACACAGCTCTGACACACACACACACACACAGCTCTGACACACACACACACAGCTCTGACACACACACACACACACAGCTTTGACACACACACACACAGCTCTGACATACACACACACACACACAGCTCTGACACACATACACACACACACAGCTCTGACACACATACACACACACACACACACAGCTCTGACACACATATACACACACACAAACAGCTCTGACACACACACACACACAGCTCTGACACACACACACACAGCTCTGACACACACACACACACACAGCTCTGACACACACACACACACAGCTCTGACACACACACACACAGCTCTGACACACACACACACAGCTCTGACACACACACACAGCTCTGACACACACACGCACACACACAGCTCTGACACACACACACACACAGCTCTGACACACACACACACACAGCTCTGACACACACACACACACAGCTCTGTCACACACACACACACACAGCTCTGTCACACACACACACACACAGCTCTGACACACACACACAGCTCTGACACACATACACACACACAGCTCTGACACACACACATCTCTGACACACACAGCTCTGACACACACATCTCTGACACACACAGCTCTGACACACACACAGCTCTGACAAATACACAGCTCTGACACACACACACACACACACACACACAATGCACCCCCCTTTACCGCCTACACACACACACACACAATGCACCCCCCATCACCCCCTACACACACACAATGCATTCCCTTTACCCCTACACACACACACACACACACACACACGCACCCATCACCCCCTACAAACACACACACACACAATGCACCCCCCATCACCCCCTACACACACTCAAATACAATGCACCCACCTTTCCTCCCTAAACACAAACACAAATACAATGCACCCCCCATTACTCCCCCCCACACAACACACATACAATGCACCCACCCATCACCCCCTACACACACACACACACACACACACACACACACACACACACACAATGCACCCACCCATCACCCCCTACACACACACACACACAATGCATCTCCCCATCACCCCACACACACACACACACACACACACACAATGCACCCACCCATCACCCCCTACACACACACACACACACACAATGCATCTCCCCATCACCCCACACACACACACACACACACACACACTCAAATACAATGCACCCACCATTCCTCCCTACACACACAAATACAATGCACCCCCCATTACTCCCCCCACACAACACACACACAATGCACCCACCCATCACCCCTACACACAAACACACACACAATGCATCTCCCTTTACCGCCTACACACACACACACAATGCACCCCCCCATTACCCCTCCCCCCACACACAATACAATGCAACCCTCATCACCCCCTACACACACAAATCACACTGCCCCATCCCTACACACTCCTGCCTCCCCCCCTCCCTCGGAACACAGTACTCCTCCTCTGCCTGCCACAAAGCTGTGTTCCACTTCCTTCACAGATGTTCCCCGTTATGTGTCCTCAGCCCCTCCCCACTCATCATCATTAATTAAACCTGTCTCTTCGGCTCCTTCATGGAGCGCTTACCATCTGATCTCCCCTGTGTGCCGGCGCCCGCAGCACTGTGATGACGTCAGCAAGGTGCTGATCTCATCACGTTACTGCACGTCGGGGGCGGGGCCCAGTCCCGGCGCGCTGTTCAAATGTATTTACGTCTGAAAGACGCAAATACATTTGAATAGGAAGAAGGAGGAAGCTGCGAGCACCGGCTCCGGCGTGCTCCTCTGCATTGTGTGCATGCCGGACACGCAGCACACAGCAGAGCCGGCACAGCACAGCGCTGCCTCCTGCTCCTGCTGCAGCTAGTGTGTCGGGCCTGCATGCACACACTGCGGAGGAGCGTGGCTGCACATACAGCGGCCCATTACACCGTGCCCCTGCTTCTAGGAAGGAAGGGGGGCAGGTGCCCCCCCGCCCCTCGCTGGGTACGCCCATGACGGCCGCAGCACATAGCAGGGAGCTCATTGGCACACCTCTGACCCCGGAAGTACAATCGCTGGTACTTCCGGGGTCATTCAGCGTCCTGTGCCCGCAGTTTGTTTTTGCGTCTTAAAGACGCAGATACAAATAAATGCCGGTGCACCGCCCCCCCCCCCCCCCTCCGAAAACACAGCTGATTTATTAGACTGTCTTTACGGAGGGGGAGAGGGTGTGAAGAAAAAAAAATGCTGACAACTATGGCCCTGGTGGTGGGAGCCCCCTTAGAAGCTCTTTTGGTGGGGGCCCCTGGGCTGGAGCCCCGCTTTCCCCGCCTATAATCCGGCCCTGGTGGTAGCCAGGGTAGACCGCAGCACAGCCTGTCATTAACCCCTCGCCTCATCTTCGCCGCACTAAACACAGGAGAACTCCATAACCGTTTAGGCGACATTTCTTTCTTACTCACAGCATCTAAAGTCCGACCCTGTTTCTTTTCTCAAACAAGCAAACTTTATTTTCCATTATCTTCAACATCACCTCGGTCCGCGCTTCGCTGGTACCGGTATACTTTCCTTAAGGGTTCCTTCTGTTCTTCCTTTCCTTACATAACTTAGTCCCCAGGTGCCTGGGATATGGACTGCTGCTGTCACCTCTAGGCCTCTCCTTCTGTCAATACACTTCACACTGGCATCGATCGGGTCATGAAGTCTGTTGAGCCACCTCACCCCACTACAGGGTACGCTAACACATAAGAAGGACCACAACCGACAAGGCTCTCCTGTCTGTGCCCAGGCCATCCAGCCATACCCTTCTAATTGAAGGTGCACTGATCTTTAGTGAGTGAGAAATTCGTTGAGTATCAGCAGCCAGGTGATACAAATGTCAGACCCCCAACCGTCAGACTAAAACCCTCTTCTCAGGGACGCAGTTCAACAATCCAGATGCATCCCACGCATCACGGCCGCAGGGGTGACCCTTAGGGTCAGAATCTTCAAATCATATCAGCAAATCTCTTCAGTGACTCTCCTCCCCTCTTCCCATTGTCTCTTCCTTATATAACCTTTACTCTCCTCCTCCTACTGCCCACCCAGGTGCCAGGCCAACTGTGCTGCTACACTGCCACCCTGTGGCGATTCTAACAAGGCAGTTACACTTTACAATTGTTAGACAGACCTTCAGTGTGCCGGACACAAATGCAGAGGTGGGCCTAACCTTAAACCCCCCCTACACCATTGCCAGTGAAAGTGCATCCAGTTTTGGATTTCTTTATGGGGCTACTAAGTCTCACGATCAAGAGACCTACTCTTTAGATCTGCCACTATGGTGCATTAGCACCAGGTCTAGCAAACAGACAGCCGCAAGCCACACATCATGGGCCCGCAAGCCACATGTGGCTCCTGAGCTAAAGGTTCAGGATCCCTGATCTAGATCATTCTCTAAAGTAGCCTTTTAAAGGGGCTGACCAGAATTAGAAGTGGTACCTTTTCTTCCAGAAATGTTACCACACCAGTTTAAAAGACATGCTTTTAGTACTGGAAGTGAATAGGGCTGACCTGCAGTACCAACAACAACCTGTGAACCAGCGTGGCACTTTTTTTTTATAAGGAAGCAGTCATGTTTTTCACAAGCAACAACCCCTGTAAGAGTATAATGAATAATGTTACAGATTTTTCATCAATGCATTATGGTGATATGTAAATTGATTGTTGGGAGGCGAGAACTCTTTTTAATTATGTTTTACGATTGTCATTTCATTTATTTTTCACTCCTCTATGGAGTTTGTAATAATCCTTGTATGTCCCTGTCATTTATCAATAGGCCGGGTGAGCTCACTAGTAGCCCTTCACATCAAAGGCCACCAGCAGCCTCCTGACATTGTGCAGCGCCCTGTAATCCCTACAGGCTACATTCACATAAACAGCGGCTCTGACTGACAGAACATTTTTCTTCTGAGTATTTTTTTTGAGGGGGAGGTTATTATTATGACGAGAATTTTCAACTATTTTGTGTTATTGGAAGATATTCCTTTTTGCTATTTAGAAAAAAAAATTGACTATCAGGATTTCGCACACATATACTACAGGCCATAGGAAAATGGCTGAGGCCTTAGCAAAACAGCTTGTCTTGTTGCCCATAGCAACCAATCACAGTGCAACTTTCATTTCACCAGAGCAGTTTCTAAACTAAAAGCTTCTCTCTGATTGGTCAACATAACTAGTTTTACTGTTAGACCTTTTTGATGAATGAGGCCTATGCTGTTTTCCTATAGCCTAGAAAATGAAACCC
Source organism: Anomaloglossus baeobatrachus (assembly GCF_048569485.1). Taxonomy (NCBI): domain Eukaryota; kingdom Metazoa; phylum Chordata; class Amphibia; order Anura; family Aromobatidae; genus Anomaloglossus; species Anomaloglossus baeobatrachus. The sequence goes on from NC_134358.1 coordinate 64,522,536, forward strand.
CTCTGCTTGCGACCAGCACTTTACAAATCGTAGGTAACTTCTTTTAAAGGAACACTACCAGCATAACCTGAAACATTTTTTATTTATCTAAAAAAACATACAAGTCTTTGTATCCCATAGCAACCAATCAGAGATTGGCTTTCATTTTTCAAACTGCACTAGTAAAATGAAAGCTAAGCTGTGATTGGTTGCTACTTTTTTTTTCCTTTATTTTTTTCCCTTTCTGTCAATACAATAGTTTATTTTCTTTAGAGCACATTAATTATGTCTTTGGTTTTCTTTTCCATGTGCTCCTGTGCCGCCCCCGTGCCGGCAGCCTGCCGCTGCTCGAGTCTGGGCCTTCCGGTGGGTGGCTCGAGGGTCTCCGGACCCGGGGGATCCCGCGGACACTCCGAATAAATAGGGTTTGGGGGTGGTGGATGTAGGACGTAAATGTACGGGCAGGGCCGTCACGCCACCCACGGTATGTGGTGAGTTTGGACACCACCGCTGCAGTTACTGGGCACCCAGGGGAGATGTTGTGCAGCAAGTTGTTAACATCTCCGTGGGCAGGGATGGTGGCCCCGGGACCCGTTGGGGTTGGTGCAGGGAGATGGGTGACCGCAGGGTACTGGTGTACTCACTATCAAGAAAACACACGAGTCTCTGGTAAGCCAAGGTGATGGTGGTCGGTGCCCGCAGCCAGCTGCGTTCTGGTCCCCCACCCGGCTGGTGGTCTCTGTCTTTCTCCTGCACTTTTGTGTAATGGTGGACTGCCTGTGCTTGCAACTTCAGGAGTCCGCTCCCGGCTGGATGTGGCCTATGGAGCCCTTGCCCGCAGACACTGGCCCTTGGGAACTCTGAGCCCTGGCGGTGGCCTGTTATCCCCCTCGGTGGGCTGTTGCCTTCAATCGGGACTTTGGGTGGGACACGACCTCTAGTCCTGGCCGCAATCAATTAATTAACCAGTTCCAGTCGCTTCTGGACCTAGCTTCAGGGTCTGAGTACTCCCCTGTGTGCTCCGGTTTCCGAGTCTGTTCCCCGGGTCTTTACCGGCGGGCCACTACCCTGTCCCGGTCCACCTCGGTTCCACCGAGCCGTCTTCCTGGCTCCTGCAGATGGAGACCGCCATCTGCTTCCTAGCCAAAGGCACCAGGGCTCCTACCCCTGGCACCTGTCAGTTTTCCTTCAGGCCTGAGACACAGGCCTGACCTCCACTCTCCTCGAACTCTACAACTGATCTGTCCCTGAACTCTGTTTTCCCGCCCCTGGGCTGTCTAGACTGCTTGGTGGGCGTCTTCCAACCGCCTGGGTCCACCAGGGGTCCATCTAGCCCTGAGGAGGGTGACTAGGGTTTTAAGGTTGGCTGATGTCACCTGTGAGGGAACAGGTGTTGTGTGGGGCCCTATTTGTGACTACCTGGCCCGGCCAGGGAGTCACACTCCACCTCTAACAGTGTATCATCAGTTTTTGCATGGTGTATCCTCTTGAAGCTAGTGAAGATCATTGCAGCCATCAATATTTGGCAGAATCGTTGGGTGATTTGGTAGGGTTGGTGCAAAAAACTTTGCATGACCTGGTCCATTGGCCACGTCTGTAATCTGTTGCCATTGAATGGAAGCCGTTAATGCCTCTTGCCTAACTATTTATCTGTGGCTCCTCTTGATTAACCAGTCTGACATGACATCACCATTGTGACATGTCGCGCATGGGACATGTCGCCAGGCCCGCTAATCAAAAGAGTGATGGATGTCTGGTAAGAGGCAGTTCTCACAGCTCCAGTCCAACAGTCACAGATTACGGATTAGCGCTACGGAACATGTTGGCACTATATAAATAAAAAATATTAATAAATAATAAAAATGTAGCCTATGGACTAGGTCATGTGAATCAATATCTATCAACTATAGTGATTCGGTGCGTTTTGACTCTCAGATGGGCTCTACTCATTTGTCGAGTACAATGGGAGTCTATGGGGAACTCTATCATTTCTCCCGAAGAGAGAGTTCAAGAAAAATGCTTGAGTTCTCCATTGACTTCCATTATACTAGTTAATGAGTCGAGCCCGTCCGAGCATCAAATGCTCATTATGAGTACTGAGCACTAGTGGTTACTTCAAATCTTTGAACAAACCCTTTGCCAATCTTATTGTAGCACCCAGGGATATGGGGTACTCTGTTCCGGACAGTGTACATCTTGGGGATGTCATTGTGGCGCCCTGGACCAGCCAGGTCCTCACAGGTACTACAACATACACCCCCACCCTGAGACAGGCACATCAGCCAGGCACAAAATCCTTGTTGCCTCCCTCCAGGGGCTGATGTCCACACCAGGTGGGGTGGAGCCAGGCGGTTGGCCCCACCCACCAGGGAGTTCAGTCATGGAGGCGGGAAAAGGAAGGAAGATCAGTTAGGGAAGTGCAAGTGGAAGGAGTGAAGTAGAAGTAGAGGAGAAAACTGACCGTGTACGGGTGTGTGGCCCAGGCACAAAGAGCAAGGTTGGCAGACGGTGGTGGTCATCTGCTGGAGAGGCAGATCAACGCGGAACCGTAGGACCGGGGACGGGTGTTGGCCCGCCGGTACCGAACCGGGGAGCGAAGTGAAGCCAGCACACACAGGCAGGGCCTACGGACCCCGACCAGGCTTGGAGTCGCCATTAGAGGTCAAATCCGTCAGTGACCGGAACCCCAGGGGTTTCCTAACAGCCAAGACCCGATTGAAGGCAACCGTCTGACCAGCAAAAGGAAATACTGCTACCGCCACAGCTAGAGTTCCAAGGGCCAGAGCCTGCGGGCAAAAGGGCTCCTCCGGCACATATATATGCTGGGGAGCGGGTTACCGGTGGGAATCAATCGGGACCGAACATACACAAAGGTGCAGGGAAAGGCAGCCATCACTAACCGTCCGGGAGAGACTACAGCAGCCGGCTGCGGGACCCGTCCATCAAGCCGTTTGGTTTACCAGAGACTTTGCGTACCTTTGTGGCTGAGTGAGTACAACCGTGCCATCCGGCACCGCGCTGCACAGTCCCGACGACCCTGCACTTATCCAACCCTGCCTCACCGTCATCTCACCGGGCTCCGGGACCACCAACCCCTACCCACGGAGGGGGAAAACAACATCCCAGCTGCTCCCTGCCATTGCTCCCGGGATTCCCCGTCACCAGCAGCGGTGGTGTCCAACCTCACCACAACCCATGGGTGGCGTCACGGACCAAATCCCCAAACCAAACTACCCCCTTTCACTCAGGGGCGAGGAGCGCTGCTCGAGTCCCCGGATCCGGCCCACCGCTCAAGCCACCGAGCCGCCACCGCTTCCCGAGCGTTAGCGAGCGCAGCACAGCGGCGTCCTTTCCCGCCCGCGACATCATGATGGTGGCCGTTACCCGGTTCCATGCCCTGGGCCCTTTTTGTAATGGGGATATTTACAGGGGATTGGTGAATAAAGTTTATTTGTGATGCCACTTGCGGTGTTGCGGCTAAGTGTAGGGAGCTGCCGCTGCAAAATATCTCTACTGATGCTGATGGTATTAGCAGCTAGCATGGTAATCCCTCCGCAAGTAGGGTATTGCCCCAGCGGGTGTATGGTGCGGTGGGCGTCGGAAGGAGGAGTCCAGATAAGTATTCAGTGCAACTGGTTTACTCACTGTTGAGATGTTAATTGGTTGGTTGCCCGAGGCCGGCTGGTTTCGCCTTCAGGTCCCCTTTGTCCCAGTGCCTGTGTGGTTCTCTGGTACCTTCTTCCCCTGCACCTGTCTCTGGTAAGTGGGTCCCCATGGTATGGAACACTGGGGGTCCCCGGTCTGTGGTTTGTCCACCTCTGTCCACCTGACTGTAGCGTGAACCCTGTGGGGATGGAGTTTCTGTTCCTGTCCCTGGCTCTCCCTTTGCTACTGAGTCTTCGGATTCTTTAGGGTCAGCAAGGTTCTTGGTGGTCCCCTTGCTGTGCAGGTGTTAACAGGTCGGCTTGAAGCTCTTTCCTGTCCTAGGGTCCTGTACCCCGTCGGTGCGTAGTTCCGGGAGTACTCCACCGGCAACCACCTCTCCTGGGTACCAGGTCACCGTTAACCTGAGTCAGGATGTCACTTCACTTCCACCTTTACACCTCTACAGTCACTACAGTTCTGACTACTGACTACTCTCCACAGTCTGCCATTCCAACCTGGTCAACTAGTGGACAGGAGTGGCTCTACCTCTAGGCGGCCATCCATGGTCCAACACCAGCCAGGTACCATTGTATGAGGGATTGTTGGGGAAAAACTGGGATTACCTGGGATTTTGGTGTTACTGGCACCGGGGTTCTGGGTCCCTAAGGGGGTAAGCCCTGCATCCTGTTGGGGATACAGAACCTTGTAGCACCCTGATGACTTCAGGGGTGGTACATTATCTTGCTACATTCCTTCTGAATATATGCTAATCGCATAACTTGCCTTTTTTTTTTTTTTTTTTTTTAAAGATTTTGACATTTTTCTAAAATTAGGATTCACAAATGACGCATTTTGGCTTCCAGCCTTACTCAAACAGTATATAATTCTACAAAGCGATTTTAAATCCATGCAAAGGCGTATACAAGCTTTGGCCATTTACCTGAATCATATTAATGCCATTTAACAGCGTCTCTTTAGTAAAGAATTACCAAAGGATATCTATCAATGTTAATCCCCAACTTCATATTTTAAATAAAAATAAACCCTAAAAATATCCTTTCAAATAACCATAATACTACATGGTGCTCATGTAAGTAAGTAAGTAAATATATATATATATATATATATATATATATATATATATATATATATATATATATATTATAGTGTGTATGTATATAGTGTGTATGTATGTATGTGTGTATATAATATATATATATATATATATATATTATATTTTTTTTTTTATATGTAATCTTTTTTTATATATATATATATATATATATATATATATATATATATATATATATATATATATATATATATTTATAATATTTTTTAAATATATATATATATTATATTATATTATATTATAAACTATCCATAGGAATAAGATACCTTCCTGTCATGGGTGTGTCACATGTGATAGACAGTCATGTGGTTTCTGGCCATTGAAGGTCACCGCGTTTGGCTGTGCAGAACGCTCCCTGACTTTCCATTGTTCCTGCTGTCAGTAGTCATTGGTATGGGTAGCTTTCCTGCTGGAATCATTTCTCCCCCTTTTGGACCCAGCAGGAAAACGACTTCCACCCAGCTGTTGATTTATCAGTGTTCCCTTGGTGTTTAAATACCCCTTCGATCTTTTGGACTGTGCTGGTGATATTTTTAGTTCCTTCAAGCCTAGGTTGCAAGCAGGTGGTTTGTACTACTCTGTAATATTATTGCTGAAAACTCTGCTGAACTTCTACCCGAGACATCTAATGATAATAGTTCATTATTTTCCCCTATGTCTCCCCCTTGTGACTTCTCTAGTGTTTAGTGGGGTTGACACAGAGCTCATCCCATCCGTTCCCTATTTAGGGTCTAGCACTAGGGATACCTAGGGTCAGGTATCCGGCTTGGTGCATAGGTGCGGAACCTATCTAGGGTGGTGAGGGATCCCAGGGACCAGCAGTAGGTTTGGTCAGGGGTCACCAATCTTCCCTCTCTCTACACAGGGCTTCCCTTCCCTTTTTGGTGTGCACTTTGTATTTACCTGTACCTAGCGTGACACTTCCTAATCATTTGGGCTGAACTGCTAGGATGACCAACCAATCGGGAAAACCGGCCTCTGAACAGGCCCATCTTAATGGAGTAGAGGCCAAGTATGTGCCCCTCTGCAACATTCATTCATTCTCTATGGGACTGCAGGACATGGCCTTGTTTTCGACTTCTTAGCAATTAGAAAGTTATCCTTTTATCCATGAAAAAGGAGAACTTTTAAATTTTAATACAAACCGTTTAACAAGTTTGTCTTTAAACAAGTATATAGGAGAGCTTGTATGAATGTTGACCAAGCTGAGATAGGCATGGCTAGATCGACCTAAAACGCTTCTCACATTTGGATAGGAAACTATGCAACGGCAATTTAAGCACAAGGAAGTTCAAGAAGCAATGGGATGAAACTAAAAGGAAGACGGTTCACATCAGACTTTAGGAAAACCTTTCTGATAGTGAGGGCAGTCAGAGAGTGGAACAGGAGACCACGAGAGGTACTGAGCTCTCAAGCAATGGAAATCTTCAAGCAGAAGCTGGATAATGATATAGCTGGGATGATTTAATTCATAGGAAGGTAGAGTTGGACGGGATCTCAATGGCCATCGGGTCCAACCCCCCCGAGTGCAGGTTTTCCTACATCTTCTCCGCTATATGTTTATCCAGTTTCCGCTTGAAGATTTCCGTTGATGGAGAGTTAACTACCTCCCGTGGTCGCCTGTTCCAATCTCTGACTGCCCTCACTGTCAAAGTTTTTCCTAACATCTAATCTGAATCTCTGATTTAGGAAAACCGGCACTCACTGGGGGTTTTACCCGAAGGCCCTTGAGGTCTCTTCCAACTCTACCATTCTATGATTAAATATTTGTTCTGACCATGAAAGAATTAAAGGGATTCTCCTGAGTCATTCATTTCTACTTTTAAATAAGCCAGACAAGTGCACAAGACCTGGAAGGCACCGGTCACCTCAACGTTATCAGTGCCTCTCTGCTCTTGATGCAGAAGCGAAAGGCGATGGAGAAACCCTTTATTAGAAGTTATACCACCATTTTAGGATATATATCTTCATCATTTGCCACCAATAAGTATCTTCTGTGATACCCACCAATATCTTCCACTGCTCCGCTTCTACTTGATTCTAGCAATGTGGTACTTTGTCTCATGTTAACTTCCACTACTCTTTCTGGGAAGCCTCAGTCAGCCATTAATATTCATTGGCTTTCCTCGTTTTGTGGGTACCCCACATTTTCCCAACGCAATCTGTTTTCCAGTCCTGCATCCACTATGCTCCATAAATCTGTGATGTAAAAAGTCCATATAATGAAGTGTTGTCCTTGCCTGCCCTCTTGGATTCTTCTTCTTACCTTGACTGTGCACATTTTTATTTTACAGCTAGTTATGGAACCAATCCAGTATGCAAAGGTTGTCTGTCGTGCTCAAGAGACAATGGGTGCATCCGCTGCCAACCAAAACTGTTTTTCTTTCTGCGAAGAGAAGGGATGAGGCAGTATGGAGAATGTTTGCATTCCTGTCCTCCTGGATACTATGGACTAAGAGCACCCGACATGAACAGATGTTCAAGTAAGCCGATTTATTGCATATATTTGTTTGATCTGACCTCCTCTGCGAAACTTGACCCTTTGCAATTGCTCTGAGACATGGACGTCCAGTGACGGTCTTCCCTCTTCTCTATTGCAGATTGATAGGTTCGTACTAAATATGATCTGTCTCTTGGGGCCTGTGCTTCATTTAGATAAAGCACTACTGTTCTGATAGAAGAAAATGTTGGATTTAAAGGGATATTTCCATATTCATAAACTTTTGTTTTGTTGGATACTGCTTGTAAGTATAAGTAATTTTGCAATTTACCTCTTATTAATCTTTTCAGCCTTTCTTGAGATATTTAATTTTTTTTTGTTTACATCTCGTTGCCTTGGAGACTGACTACTGCTGCTAGACAATGGGACACGGACAGTGTTTACAAGATCTTTTTTTTTTTTTTGTTTTTTTTCATTTTATTGAGCCTTTAAGTTCTGCTTTAAAGCTAACAAGAATCGCTGTAGCTCTGTTTCCTCCAAATATCAACCAGGCTTAGCACAGTGTTTGCAGGCTAGACAGCAGCGGTGGCTGGTCTCCTAGGCAACGAGCCATAAAACCCAGAAAAATGTTAATATCTCAAGAATGGCTGAAAATTTAAGAAAGCAATAAATTGCAAAAGTGCTTGTTTTTACAAGCACAATCAATGAAGATTGAAAGATCCCTCTGTAATTTTTTTTCTTTCAGACATACGAGTTGCCATATTGTCACCTTCTGGTATTGTCTGTACAGTAGCATGTGTATACACTAGCAACTGCAATAAATGGTTAATTGACAGAGAAATTACATAAATTAGTATCTAGGAAGTAATTACATTTGATATTTGTAGGAGTTTTCCAGGACCATTACACACCTTAACTTGATAGCTAGTCTGACACCACGCTCCCCCACTGATCCGATGTTTGCTGCTATACAATAGTTGCAACAGCATAGCTCCGTACATTTTGTAGTGACTAGTGAAGAGCGAGCACTACCAGGCTCAGGTGCTCAGTACTCGTAACCACTAGTGATGAGTGAGCACTTCCATGAGGAACTCAAGCATTTTGCAAGAGTTCCTGGAAAAATGCTACAGTTCCCCATTGACTTCCATTATACTTTTGTACTCGTAACTAGTGATGAGTGAGCACTACCATGCTCGGGTGCTCGGTACTCGTAACTAGTGATGAGCGGGCACTATCATGATCGGGTATTCGGTACTCGTAATCACTAGTGATAAGTGAGCACTACCATAGGGAACTCAAGCATTTTGCCGGAAGAGTTCCTGGAAAAATGCTAGAGTTCCCCATTGACTTCCATTATTCTATTGTATTAGTAACTAGTGATAAGCAAGCACTACCATGCTCAGTGCTCATAACTAGTGATGAGTGGGCACTACCATGCTCAGTGCTCATAACTAGTGATGAGCGAGTTCTACCATGCTTGGTACTTGTAACTAGTGATGAATCAGTACTACCGTTGCTCAGTACTTGTAAGCACTAGTGATGAGCGGGCACTACCATGCTCGGGTGCTCGCTACTCGTAACTAGTGATGAGCGGGCACTACCATGATCGGGTATTCGGTACTCGTAATCACTAGTGATAAGTGAGCACTACCATAGGGAACTCCAAGCATTTTGCCGAAAGAGTTCCTGGAAAAATGCTAGAGTTCCCCATTGACTTCCATTATTCTATTGTATTAGTAACTAGGGATAAGCAAGCACTACCATGCTCAGTGCTCATAACTAGTGATGAGCGAGTACTACCATGCTTGGTACTTGTAACTAGTGATGAATCAGTACTACCGTTGCTCAGTACTTGTAAGCACTAGTGATGAGCGAGCATTACCATGCTCGGGTGCTCGCTACTCATAACCACTAGTGATGAGTGGGCACTACCATGGGGAGCTCAAGCATTTTGCTGGAAGAGTTCCCCATTGACTTCCATTATACTATTGTACTAGTAACTAGTGATAAGCGAGCACTACCATGCTTGGGTGCTCGGTACTTATAACTAGTGATGAGCAGGCACTACCATGGGGAACTCAAGCATTTTTTCTGGAAAAATGCTAGAGTTCCCCATTGATTTCCATTATACTCTTGTATTTGAGCCGCGCTTATCCGATCACCAAATGCTCATTATGACTACTGAGCACGCAAACATGGAAGTGCCCACTCCTCATTAGTAGTGACCTCTCTGATACTGATGACTGTGATAACAAAGTCTGTGTAAAGTACGGTGGAAGTAATGGTGCTATGGTATATCGGTAAGTAAAATAAACTCTGCAGCTTCTCTCCTATTGTTCTGAATAGGAACTGATTTGTACTACATGAAAAACTGTCATCACACAGATTACCATGCAGTGCTATTATAACCCTGTGTTATATAGTTAATGATTTGGCTATATTGTAAAAATGTAATTGAACCTCACTACGGTGAGCTCGCCCATTGTTATGATTACATTTGGCTGGGACATGTAGGGTTCGACTGACAAAACTGCCCCACTCTTGGGTCTTTTCCTGAACAGTCACAGTTCCCCTATGCAGGGAACTGCAACATACCCCAATATACTACATGGGATTCGAGGTTTGGATAGCAGGCCCAGCAAATATGTTTAATATAAGGCCGAGGGCACATCCTAAAAATGTGACATCCAAGATTTATGACTTTGTACAGTGCTTTGATGACAAGATCATGTCCTGTAGGAATTATGAGGACAACTTGCCCTCTCCTGGTCAATGCGATGATGTAAAGACAATTTGTTGAATAGAAGAGTCCATATATTGGTAATTTTGTTTTGATCCTTCACTCCCTTGCTTAAGGCCTTTCCTTTTAAATCTTCCCTTTTAATACATAATACAACATAAAGAACCAATATGATGCAAGGAATGTTTTGTTGTTTGTATGAATTCTGCAGATCATGAGAAAAAAAAACAGAGTACTTAATTGTGCTAGAAGTTTCCAAAGATATTGTCTCTCCCTTTCCATTAAAATATCTTGAAGACGTCACTGTGATGCTCTTACAGTTTGATGCTTATCAGACAAAACACTTATTATGACTTGATGCTGCTCCCATGAGATAAGAGAGGGTCTATAAAGAAAGCTGAAGAATCCATAAAGCATAATAAGTGTCACATCTGTGTGATGTTTGATGTGGTCAGGAATAACTTTCCACAATCAATGTTATCCATAAAAAAAACAAAACATACAAATATATTGGAGTGCTTTTTGTGTATGTATATTAGTAAGATTGCTTAAAGGGGAACCTAACTATTTTTATTTATTTATTTTAATTTTTGAAGGTTAAAGTGTTTTAAAGTGTAATGACTTGGTACTACATTGATATGGACAAACAATGAGGAATATCCGATTCAAGACACTGCCAATAGCCCTTTCCTTCAGTATAAACATTTGTATAGACTTGAAAATGTGATGTATTTTTTTCTTATTTGCCTGTACAGACTGGGAGGGCACTAGTCTGTAGCCACTTACCTGTTTTAATGGATACTGGTTCTCGTCGCAGTTCTGTTGGCAATTAAATGCCACTGTGAACATTATTTAAATAAAACTTTTGTTTTTAGGATATTCATGAAGTGCTTTCAAAGCAAATTTAAGAGAACCTGTACTTTTTTTTTATTTTTTTTAGTTTTTAATAATAATAATAATAATAATAATAATAATTAATAATAAATAATAATATTTATTATTATTATTATCTTTCACTAGAAAAAAAGTTACATATTTTTAATATCTGTTTTTCCTGAATCTGACATTGTTTCTTAGTTCATACACTTCTCCTTTTCTTTGATCTAGTCTCCACTTCCCTGTATATAAAGCCAGTTTTGTTAGAAAACTGTCATGATCCAGGCCGGCTTTTCCCTGCTGCTGGTTACACCCAGCTCTGGTCTGGTCATGTCAGGGGTTAACTTCCCTTGCCTCGTTGTGGCTCCCAGGACGCTATATATTGCCTCTCTACATATGGCTCAGTGCCAGTGATCTTTCTGCCTTGCAGCTTATATACTGGCTCTGGTAAGTGTTCCTGATCTGTTCTGCCTCCTGCTACTGTGTCCTGACTTTAACCCTCCCCCGTTCGTCTGCCTGTCCCGATCCCTGACTTCCCTCTCCTGTCTGTTGTTTGTGTTTCCCTCTGTATACCTGATCTCCCGGCTTCCGACTCGGTTCTGTTTTCTGACTTTGATATTAATCCTCCCTTTGCTGTGACTCGACTTTCCTGGCTAGACCCTGACTGTTTTGACTACTCTATTGCCCCCTGGTGGTTTGCCTGTTAACTGCCTGCTGAAGTTACTCTGCTGTACTTCAGCTGCCTTTCCATTACAGTGTTTCTTTGTCTCTCCTTCACTACTCTGCTGCCACCTAGTGGGGATTACGCTGTACGACGTCTTATTAGTCTTTGTACAGTGTTACACCAACTAGGCCAAAGTCATCTTTTATCTGTGTATTCTTAATGATCATGCCTCCTTCATTAACAAGCCCATATTTATATACAGGGAAGATGAGGCCATATCTCAAACACAGAGGAGGATAAATGAGGGATGAATCATAAAATCATAGAATGGTAGAGTTGGAAGGAACTTTAAGTCTATCGGGTCCAACCCCCTGCGAGTGGATAGGGTAGAGGTAATGGAGTGGGTAGAGGTGGGAAAAGCCCATCCAGATTCAGGCGAGCAACTTCACTTACCCAAAGAAACACATTTTACATATTGTATTGTAAGATCCAAATCCCGTCTAAACAAAAACCAAAGAAATGAGCCCAAGCACTTGCTGGTCTAAATGCTACGTGTAGGGGACTTTCACACTACGATCATTCACAAACCTTCCCTTTTGGATAAAACAATGAGCAAATACCCAACAGTAAGTAAAGCAATAAATAGCAACAGTACATGCAAATAGGCTACCAAGTTGTCGCGGTGGGATGGCTTTTACGCTCTTTTGATTAAAATATTGTCAACCATGTACCCAGTGTGATTTACATTTACTATTTTACTTACCACAAACTATTTGCTCATATTGTTTTCATCACCTTTTTCATAAAGTGATGTAAATTTATGTATTCATTTGTTTATGGATTGATAAGCCACTCTACTACAGAGTATTTATTGATTAGGTTTTTTAAGTGGTTGAATTTTTTTAAATATTTTATGTGGCACTTCTATGTCTCTGGTATGGCTCCTTCTCAGAGAAGTATTACACAATATCAGAAGTAAAGATATAGGTGTCAATTCATTAAGACTAGTATGGGGGAAGCCAGTCTTAATAAATTCAGTGCATCATACTCCAGTGAGTCCTTCATTAAGAAACGCACTCCACTTAATCAATATGGTGCATCATCCCAGTGGCGTGTGCCCCGCCAGTCCAATTGGAGCAGCATTTCTGACATACGAAACTGTGAATTTGATGGGAGAACATGACCATGCCACGGCGTCTCCCAGTTTCACCCATTTTGGTGGAGCTGCTCCAAACTAACGTAAACATTTTCTAAATATTATTTATTTTATTTATTTTTTTACAGTCCAGTTTTCTTTCAAAAACTTTGTTGAATCTTCCCCATTGTGCCATCCATAGACTGGAATTTTGGGACTTGAGCAATGAATAAATCCATTGGTGATCATTAGAAAAGAAGTAGCAGGTGGCGATATCATTTGGGCATTGGTGACAGAGATGAGTCTGCCAAAATGAATTTATGCCGAATTGGTTCAATTATATTTATATTTTTTTCACTCAATTTAAAAAAATTAATACTTTGGTATTCATTTCAGACAAATCATCTAAAATGTTTGCCACCATGATACAGAGAAAGATCATATGACCTTTGGCGTGTCCCAGTGGGCTTCCCCTATTATGCCTTGCAGTTATTCTACCATGTAGCACATCCAATCATGAGAGCATATAGGGCAAACGCCATTAAAGCCTGATGGCTACTATTGGAGCACAAGAAGGAGATGCTATCATTTTGTGTGGAATGTGGATAGAGATCCTCAGAGCGCAGTCAAACACAGTATACTGTATAGTATATAATTTTAGTTTAAGCACATCGGTGTTTACATTGAGGGGCACTCTACACTATATAGCAGACTGATACACATGGGGACTCTACAGATTAGGTAGTGGTATTATAGGAGGCACTGTTATAAGGTGTGTCGGGGGTCTACTAGTGCAAATTGCCTCTGCAGAGGGGAAGAAGAGCTCTTGTGCCATTGTGGCGCCCCTGACCTGGTCAGGCACCACTGAGTATTGCACCCATGCTGGGTCGGTACAAACAGGTAATCCTGATGGCTGAATAGGGTGTGGACACACAGACACATAATGGCTAGTTCTCACACACACCATAGAAGTGACCCCTGGGCAGACCCAGCAGGGGGCGCGGCCTCCACATCTCAGCTAGTGGTGGGATGGATAAGCTGGTTGCTAGGTTGCAGTGGCAGGCACAGTGGGGAGGCAGTAGTGAACCAGTCTGAAGTGAGGAAGCGCAGTGTGCAGTCGCAGAAGGAGGACGTGCACAGTGTCACTATTCAGACCCTGCACGTGTAGAGGCTGTCGGTGGGGGAGTTCGGTTACCACACAGTCAGACTGAAAGTCACCTCAGGAAGAAGCGAGGTGACTGAGTAAGGGGACTCCTGGTAGACTAGGCCCGCACGGGGAAACAGGTCCCTAGAGCAACAAACCAAGTATTCGGTCTGCTAAACCTGCTGGTAAGGGTGCTGAATGTGCTTCACCAACCTACACAGAGTCCGCAGCATCAGCAGCAACGAGGGGGGGCCCATAAGTGAGACGGGGCAAGAAGCCAGTTCTTTACTTGGCCATGCTGCCAGCAAACGGGCCAGAAAGGGTAGAAAGGCAGTTGCGTCTTCCTGTGGTGATTCCCGCAGTACTCCAAGTCAGGGGTTATCCAAAAAAGAAGGGCTAGGAAGGCGAGTTGACAGTCACCCCTGGATCGGCCTGAAGGATACTTGGTTCCACCTGGTTCGTCATAGCATCGCCAGGTTGTCTCACTCTACCAGCAAAAAGTGAGTAAAAACCCTGAAAGACATTGCTGCCTGTGTGTGAGTTCTTCTGCGACCTGTGGTACTACACACTTACACCTGAGCCCCTGGGGCCAGCCTCACTCTCAGGAGGCCACAACACCAGACTGCATTTATCATCAGCCCTAGACGCTTTCTAAACTGCAGTGGCGGTCACCCCCTGACCGTAATTACAGAGAGTGGCGTCACGATTCATATTGAAGTTAACCTGACCTACCTGTTGCCGGAAGTTTCCCAGCACGTGAAGACCCTGAGGCGACCTGCAGGTGAGCAAGGGGCTTCACACCATCTATTAGATGTAACAATCCTAAAAGTCAACATCGACCCTTTAACGAGCCTTCCCATATGACTAAGGGGTACTTCTCGCATAGCGGGATCGCTAGCGAGATCGCTGCTAAGTCACAGGTTTTGTGACGTACCAGTGACCTCATTAGCGATCTCGCTGTGTGTGACACTAAGCAGCGACCTGCCCCTGCTGTGAAATCGCTGATCGTTACACACAGTGCTGGGTCATTTTTTGCTCGTTGCTCTCTCGCTGTCAAACATGGCAATGTGTGCTTCAACGATCTGAATGTGCAGGGAGCCGGCGTCTGGAAGCTGCGGACGCTGGTAACCAAGGTACACATCGGGTAACTAAGCGAAGCGCTTTGCTTGGTTACCGGATATTTACCTTGGGTACTAGCGTATGCTGCTCTCAGGCTGCCAGTGCTTTCTCCCTGCTCCCTGCAAACGTAGCCAGAGTACACATCGGGTAACTAAGCAAAGCTCTTTGCTTAGTAACCTGATGTGTACCCTGGCTACGAGTGCAGGGAGCCAGCGCTAAGCGGTGTGTGCTGGTAACCAGGGTAAATATCGGGTAACCAAGCAAAGCATTTTGCTTAGTTACCCGATATTTACCTTTTGGTTACCAAGCGCAGCATCGTTTCCACAACTCGCTGTTGGCAGGTGGCTGGTCACTGGCCGCTGGTGGGATCTGCCTGATTGACAGCTCACCAGCGACTATGTAGGAACGCACCAGCGATCCTGACCAGGTCGTATCGTGGTCGGAATTGCTGGTACGTCGTTTAGTGAGACGGTACGCTTAGATTAAAAGCCAAATCAGAATCTTATTGTCACCGGTGTGTCACGTGTGACAGTCATGTGGTTTCTGGCCATCGAAAGTCACAGCTCAAGGTTTGGCTGTGCAGAATGCTCCCTGACTTTCTATTGTTCCTGCTGTCATTCATTGGTATAGGGAGATTTCCTGCTAGATTCATCTCTCTCCCTCTTGGACCCAGCAGGAGCTCGACTTCCACGGATCTGTTGATCATCAGTATTCCCTTGGTGTATAAATACCCCTTCCTTCCTTTGGACTGGTGCTGGTGATATTTTTCAGTTCCTTCAAGCCGAGGTTGCAAGCAGGTGGCTTGTACTCCTCTGTGGTATCGTTGCTGAAAGCTCTGCTGAACTTCTACCCGAGTCATCTGTAGATAAGTAGTTCATGCTTTTCCCATGTGACCTCCTTGTATCTTGTATAGTTTAGTGGGGTTGACGAGGAGCTCATCCCATTCTTTCTCTATTTAGGGCCCAGCACTAGGGATACCTAGGATCAGGTATCCAGCTCGAAGCATAGGTACGGAACCTATCTAGGCTGGTGAGTGACCCCAGGGACCAGCAGTAGGGTGGTCAGGGGTCAACATCTTCTGACTCCCTAGACACATGGTTTCCTTTCCCTTCCTGTTCGCCATTTGCTCGGTACTTCCCTGTACCTAGTGTGACGCTCAATTTACAGACCTGCTACCCCTCATCAGTGCAAAGCATGAGATCTGATTTTTTTGGTTGATCAGAAGTTTGACGGGGGCTTAAGGAGCAACATTATTATTTAATTATTATAGCGCCATTTATTCCATGGCGCTTTACATGTGATAAGGGGTACACATAATAGGGACAAGTACAATAATCATAAACAAAACAAGGCACAGAGGTACAAGAGGAGAGAGGTCCCTGCCTGTGAGGGCTCAGTCTACAGGGGGTGGGTGAGGATACAGTAGGTGAAAAACCTGCCCGCGAGGGCTCAGTCTACAGGGGGTGGGTAAGGATACAGTAGGTCAGGACACTGCCCATGAGGGCTCAGTCTACAGGGGATGGGTGAGGATAAAGTAGGTGAGGACACTGCCCGCGAGAGCTCAGTCTACAGGGGGTGGGTAAGGATAAAGTAGGTGAGGACACTGCCCATGAGGGCTCAGTCTACAGGGGATGGGTGAGGATAAAGTAGGTGAGGACCCTGCCCATGAGGGCGCACAGTCTACAGGGGGTGGGTAAGGATAAAGTAGGTGAGGACACTGCCCATGAGGGCTCAGTCTACAGGGGATGGGTGAGGATAAAGTAGGTGAGGACCCTGCCCATGAGGGCGCACAGTCTACAAGTGATGGGTGAGGATACAGTAGGTGAGGGTAGAACTGGTCTCTACTTTATGTGGAGAGTGACATGTTTTGGCATCCATATTGTCTGACTCTGTTATGAGGTCATTGGAGAAAGATGACCCAAGGACTGATGAATCCATATCTTGATTCCTACTTGATGGTGTATACTTTCGTATTACAATCTTATTCAGAGAAACTGCAATCAAGGAACTAGGGAGCTAGCCCAAGGGTCTGGAGAAGTGTGGAGAGGGAACCAAACATTTTTTTGTTATGGGTGGCAGACCGGTCACCATAATGGAGGGAATCCTTTTGAAATGAAGCAACTTGGAGGTGCTCCCATCTACACAACTCCATCTACTTGGGATGCCAAAAATAAAGCTATTCTATGGAATGGCAGAGAAAAGCCTTATGTTTGGATTTCATTTAAATTCTATGTATAACTCATCATTCTGAACATTGCTTTATTCTTCTAGTGATGTAGAAAGTATTAGTAGGTGTTCGGCTGTTCCTAGACTTCCCAGACAGTCCTAAAGAAACCTCTTAATGTCACTTTGTTTCAATCGACTTAACCAATCCTCTTTGATGTGACTGCAAGTTTAGCATAGTTTACTAATCCGCTGTAGTTGAGCCTTGTGCGTTAACACATCATTTATGTAATTTGCTTGTAAATTGTCTGTCAATTTTTTTTTTTTTACTCCGTCATTCAACCTTTGAACAAATTGTTGCTGATTTATATTTGTGTCAAAGATGTTATACATGTAAACCGGAGTGTTCCGAGGATGAGTATAAGAAATGCTACAACCTAATCTGCTGTGATGTAGAAATAGAAAGGTTACCATGCTGGAAAAACGGGGAATGTAAATACTAGTGATGAGCGAGTACTAAAAAGCTCGGGTGCTCGAAGCTCGGGCCGAGCCTCCCAAGATACTCGTGTACTCGGGCCGAGCAACGAGCCCAATGTTATCCTATGGGAGACCCGAGTATTTTTGTGAAATGACCACCGGCAGCATGTAGAAACCCTAAAAATGGCACAAAAGTCTCAGAAGAGTGCTCAAATGACATGGCAACAGCATGGGGAAGACCCCTTGAAGCATTTATCACTCAAAAGTCACAGCTGTGAACAATTTTGTCCGCGTTTTACGCCATTTTTACGGACTCACCAGAAAACCTTCCAAAATGACACCAAAATGAATTTTCATGGCGGAAATGTTAAGGGCACATACCCAATAGTGAGATAGAGCTAATGTATGTTACTTTTTGAGATCAATACATGAAAGATTTTACGTAAAACATTGTGTGGCACTCCGATGTCCCTGAGAAGAGACGTACATGAAGGCCTCTGAGTATAATATGCCCATTTTGAGGAAGTGAGTCTTTGTAGTATTTTCCTTTGCCAGGGCAGTCCAAAATTGTGAGGTTCACCAATGCCCCTGCATACAGACGTGCATGATGGCCTGTAAACCTGAAGTGCCCATTGTAAGGAAGTGGGTCTATTGTAGTATAGCCCTTAGGCAGGGCAGCCAAAAATTGGGAGGCTCCACGTTGTCCCTGGATAGAGACGTGCATGATGGCCTGTAAACCTGAAGTGCCCATTGTAAGGAAGTGGGTCTATTGTAGTATAGCCCTTAGGCAGGGCAGCCAAAAATTGGGAGGCTCCACGTTGTCCCTGGATAGAGACGTGCATGATGGCCTGTAAACCTGAAGTGCCCATTGTAAGGAAGTGGGTCTATTGTAGTATAGCCCTTAGGCAGGGCAGCCAAAAATTGGGAGGCTCCACGTTGTCCCTGGATAGAGACGTGCATGATGGCCTGTAAACCTGAAGTGCCCATTGTAAGGAAGTGGGTCTATTGTAGTATAGCCCTTAGGCAGGGCAGCCAAAAATTGGGAGGCTCCACGTTGTCCCTGGATAGAGACGTGCATGATGGCCTGTAAACCTGAAGTGCCCATTGTAAGGAAGTGGGTCTATTGTAGTATAGCCCTTAGGCAGGGCAGCCAAAAATTGGGAGGCTCCACGTTGTCCCTGGATAGAGACCTGTTAGGTTCTTAGTGCCTCCGTGCTTGCATTTAAAAACCGCACGTGTGTGCCTGTTGGTGGCAGCTTTCCGCTGCACTTGTGTGCGTTTTGCAAAAACTTGGATATAACGCACAAGTCTAGTGAATACACATCAGCACAGCACTGCAAAATGCGCAAGGGCGTTGTCAACGAACAAGGAAGTGGACGTGATGGTGGTGCAGGCAGAGACCGAGGTCGTGTGCAAGCTCTAATTTCGCCACAACAAAGGGCCACATCTACTCGCTCGCACGTCCTGTCCCAAATTCTTGGGGACCGCAGCAGTACACCGCTCTTGAACCAAGACCAGTGTCAACAGGTTGTTAGTTGGATAGCGGATAATGCTTCCAGTCAGATTGGCACCACCACAAACACTCTGTCTTCCACACGGTCAAGTGTCAGTAGCCGTGATACTGCACCGCACATTTCAGAACCTGATCCTCCTTCCTACCACCAGGCCGAGTACACGTCCTCGGACATTACTGATCCCACACTTGGACACTCGGAAGAGCTGTTCACGTTTCAATTCGCACATTCTGGCCTCTCGCCAGCTCATGTTGAAGTGGGTCATGAGGAGATCGTATGTACAGATGCCCAAATATTTGAGCAGCCACGTTCTCACGAAGTTGGCAACGTGTCTCAACAAGGGGTGGACGATGATGAGACACAATTGTCAGGAAGTCAGGAGGAGGAGCAGGGTGCGGAAGAGGAAGACGACGTGGTGGATGATCCAGTAACTGACCCAACCTGGCAGGAGGATATGCAGAGCGAGGACAGCAGTGCACAGGGGGAGGGAGGCGTAGCATCCCAACAGGCAGTAAGAAGCAGGGTGGTGGCCCCAGGCAGACGTCAGGCAACTGTTCCCCGGAACAACACGACACAAGGTGCCTGTACAAATGTTAGGTCTTCCCGAGTCTGGCAGTTTTTTAAGTTGGCTCCAGATGATTCTAAAAAGGCCATTTGCAACACCTGCCGTGCCAGCATCAGCAGGGGTACCAAAACTAGCAGCCTGACCACCACCAGCATGATCAGGCACATGTCAGCCAAGCACCCGACTTTGTGGGAAGTACAACAGAGTCGAGGAGCAGTGCTTGCTGATGTCACTGCTTCGTCTTCGCTTGTTGTGCATGCGAGCCAATCCCCTGTCCATGCTGCCCGAGAACAAGCCTCCTCCGGCCCTGCACCTGCAGTTGCCCACGCAGAAATAACACCATTATCAAGCACGTCCTTGTCCCAGCGCAGCGTTCAGTTATCCATTCAGCAAACCTTTGAACGCAGGCGCAAATACACTGCCAACGACCCACATGCCACACTTCTAAATGCTAACATTTCGCGACTGCTTGCACTGGAAATGTTGCCTTTTAGGCTGGTTGAGACAGAAGCATTCCGCGACCTGATGGTGGCAGCTGTCCCACATTACTCGGTCCCCAGCCGCCACTATTTCTCCCGGTGTGCCGTCCCCGCATTGCATAACCACGTGTCACAAAACATCACACGTGCCCTGAACAACGCTGTTTCAGCCAAAGTCCACCTAACCACAGACACGTGGACAAGTGCATGTGGGCAAGGCCGCTACATCTCGTTGACGTCACACTGGGTTAATATTGTGGAAGCTGGGACCCAGTCTGAGCGAGGGACGGAACACGTCCTTCACACACCAAGTTTTGCAGGCCCTACCTCAGTCAGGGTTTCACCCACACTCTACAGCTCCGGAATGTCATGCTCCTCAGCCTCCTCCTCCTCCTGCGCATCCTCATCCACTTTACCCTACACACCAGTCCCAAGCTGGAAGTGTTGCGGGCGGAGGAGGGGACGCTGCGCTCTCCCACTGCTTGGGTCCGGCTGCCGCTGCTCTACGGCTGCTGCTGCTCGGTGGCTCGAGCGATGGCCGGATCCCGGGGACTCGAGCGGCGCTCATCGCCCGTGAGTGAAAAGGGGTCGTTTGGGTTTTGGGGATATTGTCCGTGACGCCATCCACGGTTGTGGTGATTGTGTGGACACCACCGCTGCTTTGGACGGGGATCCCGGGAGCCTGTGACAGGGAGCAGCTTTGTTGTTATTTCTCCACGCCGTGGGTAGGGGGGTTGGTTGTCCCAGGGCCCGGTGATGGGGTAGAGATGGATGACAGGCGGGTTGCGGGGCCTGATGAGGTGCAAGGTCGCAGGGGCAGCGCTGTGCCGCACGGCACGGAGGTACTCACTCAGCCCAATGATGATGACACAGTTCACGGTAAAACAAGTGGCTGGATGGACGGGTCCCTCGGACGGCTGCGGTTGTTCCTCCCTGCAGGTTAGTGATGACTGTCTCTCCCTGCACCTAAGTTCAGTGTTGGTAGTGATGGTTTCCCACCGGTAACCCGCTCCCCGACCTGGATATGGGCTGGAGGAGCCCCTTTTGCCCACAGGCGCTGGCCCTGGGAGACGGATGCCCTTGGCGGTGGCGGTGTCTCCCCTTCACGGTTGGACGGTTGCCTTCTATCGTGACTTGGCTGTTTGGAAACCCTGAGGTCCCCTTCACCAACGGATTTGGCAAATTCACGGCGACACCAAGCCTTGCCGGGATCCGAAAGGCCCCTGCCAATGGTGCTGGCTTCTCTTTGTATACCGGTCCGGTACGGCCGGGTCACCACCCGTCCACGGTCCTTACGGCAGACTCCAATCGGCCTCCACTGCAGACGGTCACCACATCCTGCCAACCTTGCTGTCCTGTCCGGGCCACACACCCGGACCAACTTCAGGCTCTTTGCTGTCACTTTTCTCTTCTCTACTACTTTCCTCCTTCAACTTCCTTAGCTTAACTCTCACTGCCTGTTTTTTCCCTCCTCCTTGGTGGGTGGAGACCAACCGCCTGGCTCCACCCCCTGGTGTGGACAACAGCCCCTGGGAAAGGCAACAAGGATTTTGTGTTTTGACTATGATATGCCTGCAGGGAGTGTGGGGTGTGTAAGTGTTGTGCTCTGTGGCCCCTGGCTTGTCCAGGGCGACACAGAAGCACTGCAGCACTGCCTCGGCGAAGCGGCAACAGGCTGTGCTGAAGCTAATCTGCATAGGTGACAAACCCCACAATGCAGAAGAGGTGTGGACAGCTCTGAAACAGCAGGCAGATCACTGGCTCACACCTCTGAACCTAAAGCCAGGAAAGGTCGTGTGTGACAATGGCCGGAACCTGGTGGCGGCTTTGAGGCGAGGCCAGCTGACACATGTTCCATGCGTGGCCCATGTGCTCAACCTCGTGGTTCAGCGGTTTCTAAAGTCATACCCAGAGCTGTCTGATCTGCTGGTAAAAGTTCGCTGCCTGTCTGCACATTTTCGAAAGTCACCTACTGCTTCAGCCGGCCTTGCTGGCTTTCAGCGCCATTTGCATCTTCCGGCTCACGGACTGGTGTGTGATGTCCCCACGCGTTGGAATTCAACTCTGCACATGTTGGTCAGGATATGTGAGCAGAAGAGGGCAGTTGTTGAGTACCTGCATCACCTAAGCCGTAGGGAAATGGGTCAAACTCCACACATAACACCTGAGGAGTGGAGATGGATGTCCGACCTATGTACCATCCGCCAAAACTTTGAGGACTCCACCAAGATGGTGAGCGGCGATGACGACATTATTAGCGTCACCATACCGCTTCTCTGCCTTCTAAAATGGTCTCTGCTCAAAAAACAACCATGATGCATTGCAGGCGGAGCGCGATGAGTTTGAGCAAGAAACAGTAGTGGGTGTGGGTGATGATAACACACAGCCCAGCCTCGTCTCATCACAACGTGCAGTGGAGGACTATGACGAGGAGGAGGATGAAGACATGGAGCAACTCTCTGGCCAAATTGAGGATATGACATGCAGTCATATCCTCGGTTCAGCGTGGCTGGCCAGAGGACAGGGTAGATGATGATGAGGAGGAGGAGGAGGAGGAGGACAGCATGTTCATTCATCGTGTTGGTCAGGATACTGAAGTGATGGCTGTTAAGAGTCTGGCACACATGGCTGACTTTATGGTAAGCTGCCTGTCTTGTGACCCTCGCGTTAAGAACATCTTGGCCGACAATCATTACTGGTTGGTAACACTGTTAGACCCACGCTACAAGGAGAACTTTATGTCTCTTATTCCCGAGGCGGAGAGGTCAGGAAAAATGCAGCAGTTCCAGAAGGCCATAGTCACGGAAGTAGGCAAAGCATTCCCCTCACAAAACGATAGCGGCATAGGTCAGGAATCAGTGGACAACCAAGGCGTACAGCCGAGAGGGGCACAAGTCCAATCCGCCAGAGGTAGGGGAACAGTCTTTAAGATGTGGGACAGTTTTCTCAGCCCCTCACATACCACAGCCCCTGAGGTGCGGGGTAGTGCCACAAGAAATCCTAAGTTTGCCCAGATGCTCAAGGAGTACCTTGCAGATCAAACAACTGTACTCCGACATTCCTCTGTGCCTTACAATTAATGGGTATCCAAGCTGGACACGTGGCATGCATTGGCTCTCTACGCCTTGGAAGTCCTGGCCTGCCCTGCCGCTAGCGTTTTGTCAGAGCGTGTTTTTAGTGCCGCAGGTGGAATCATTACAGATAAACGCACCTGCCTGTCAACTGTAAATGCTGACAGGCTGACTCTAATCAAGATGAACAAGGGTTGGATTGGGCCAGACTTCACCACACCACCAGCAAATGACAGCGGAATTTAAAGTTTGTAACGGGATTTTGCCATGTACCTCCACTCACTCATGGTAACACACTTCTGGACTTTGGCTAATCGCTGGACTGCTCCTCCTTCTCCTCATGCGCCATCATGATGACCGTTACAAGAGTTAGGCCTTTGTTTCAGGTATACCCCCAGTGGTAAATTTTTTCGCCCATTCTTTCAGAATGGGCATTACAACGACAGGAGACCCGCTCCTTTGCAATGGGAACAATGTTTTGAGGCCCTCATGCACATCTCTATCCAGGGACAATATGGAGCCTGACGCTGCCACCGACAGGCACACACATGCGGTTTTTAAATGCAAGCACGGACGCAATAAGAACCTAACAGGTTTTTAGGAGCGACAATTACTGAGAAGTCTGACACTATCAGCCACTGCTGACTGACGTGTATTATTCACTAGACTTGTGCGTTATATAATAGTTTGTGAAAAACGTGCACCTGTACGCTGCCACTGACAGGCACACACGTGCGGTTTTTAAATGCAAGCACGGACGCAATAGGAACCTAACAGGTTTTTAGGAGCGACAATTACTGAGAAGTCTGACACTATCAGACACTGCTGACTGACGTATATTATTCACTAGACTTGTGCGTTATATAATAGTTTGTGAAAAATGCACACAAGTGCACCTGTACGCTGCCACCGACAGGCACACACGTGCGGTTTTTAAATGCAAGCACGGACGCAATAAGAACCTAACAGGTTTTTAGGAGCGACAATTACTGAGAAGTCTGACACTATCAGCCACTGCTGACTGACGTGTATTATTCACTAGACTTGTGCGTTATATAATAGTTTGTGAAAAACGTGCACCTGTACGCTGCCACTGACAGGCACACACGTGCGGTTTTTAAATGCAAGCACGGACGCAATAGGAACCTAACAGGTTTTTAGGAGCGACAATTACTGAGAAGTCTGACACTATCTGGACTGTTTTAGACTGTATACACCAGCCCCAGATATGATGAAGGCTGGTATACGGTCACCACTAGGAATGGCTATATACCCTGCCTGCCTGCCTGTATACTGCTACAATAGTCTTGACAGTGACAAGGACTCTTTTGGTCACTAGCCTGTATTCCAACCTGGCTATACCCTGCCTGTATACAGCAACAATAGTCCTGAGAAGGACTCTGCTACTGTACTCCGACCTGGCTATACCCTGCCTGCCTGTATACAACTAGAATAGTCCTGAGAAGGACTTTTGGTCACACTGTTTGCAGCCCTGCTACGGAAATGGCTATAAAGGGCCGCAAACCTTTCCCTGAAGCAGCAACACTCTCCCTGCACTGACTGTCTGGATAGCTGTGAGCAGAGCACAGCGCGCCCGCCGGTATAAAGGCTCGGTCACGCTGTCCAGGCCGGCCAATCACTGCAATTCCACAACTAACAGGGCTGTGGCATTGCAGTGGTCTGCCAGCCAATCCCTGCATGAGGGCTGGCTCTCAAAAGAGCGCCAACATGCAGAAATGAAGACCACGAGTACAGCACGAGTATCGCGAGATTACTCGGTCCCCGCCGAGTAGACCGAGTACAGTGATACTCGTGCGAGTACCGAGTAGTAACAAGCATGCTCGCTCATCACTAGTAAATACATATAGATTTCCATTTTTTTTTCTTTAAAGTGAAACAGTGCTCTAGAATTGATGATCAGAACTTTTTTTTTTTTTTTTTAAGAGGTTATGGGGGAAGGCAGACATGGTTTTTGGATTCTGTGCATTTTAGGGTATTTTTGCACATTACTGTAGTTTGTTAGAAAAAGGTCCACACCTTCCCATTCATCTGATCCCACCCCTATTCAGATGAAGAAATCTTCAGCATGGGAATTCATTCTTTGAGACATTACCACGTAATGTAAAACACTGCAGATTTTTGGCGTGAAAAATCTGCTTTTCCACTGTCTGCATGAGTCTTGAAGAAATTGCTTGTACAACAATATCAACAGTAGAAAATCAATGCTAATGTATCTTCGAGTATGTCTACTTGGCGATTTTTGAGGTGTTGTGAATATCCCCTCAATAAACACTCTTCAAAAATGCTCAAAAATTTGCACATTTTCCTATTTGTTTGGGAAATCAACTTTGCTCGCAACCTCCTCATAAAAAGAGCATTTTCTTTTTACTTGACGAGGTCTTACAAAATGCCTTGTGGCAACATAAAAGTGCATTTCCTTTTTTTTCAAACAGATCTTCTTGATGGAATATCCTCCAAAGTAGGCACTGTCATGTGCCGCCCCCGCGACAGCTGACTGGCTGCTCGGATCTGGATCCGCAGTGGCTCAAGGGGTCTCCGGACTCGAGGCAGGGTCGCGCGGCCTCTCGAAAATAAAAGGGGGATAGAAAGGGTGGATTTGGATAATGTTCGTGACTCCACCCACTGTTCGTGGTAAAAATTGGGATACCACCGCTGCTGTGTCCTATCCCTATGGTTGCGTTATTACTCCAATTTTGGAGCAGGTGGAGAGCGGTTCCTGAAGATTCCGTTCCTGTAGGGTGAATTACTGGGCTGCATAAAGCTACTTCCCAGCATAGGGTCCGCGTACCCCGTCGTGCCCTAGCCCCTGCCCGGTTGTAGCACAAGGCCGCCGGTCTGCCCTCTGTGGCAGTACCGTGCCCCCTGTCACTACCCCCTGCGACCGGGGTTCCAGCTCCTTCCAGGCCAGGCCAACGTCTGGCACCTGGGACTGTTACAGGAAACCAGCTCCGCAGCGTGATCTTTCCTATCACCGTTCACTGGCACCTCTCTCCTCTCCTCTCCTCTCCTCTCCTCTCCACAAATCTCCTTCAACTCCTCACACTTCTGGCCCTCATTCTACCATCCCTCCATCTGGGCGGCCCTATTCCCCTCAGGCTGCTCAATGGGTGTTTGGTGGGTGTGGTGCAGAGTGTTCCTCAGGATTTGTGTATACCTGTTCTTAGCAACACCAAATGGACAGGACCCGTAACCAAGGAGGAGCGGGTACCATGCAGAAGGGCAGATTGCACGGCACCCTTGTGACGACCTGATAGGCCAGGGCGTCAGTCATATACAAATGCTTCAGGAAAAATATGCTTAAACCACTTGAGGAAACTCTTCAAAAAAGGAGAAACTCTAGAGACAACCCCCTAAAAATAGAGCATTTTTTTTTAAAACCGTTACTACTTGAAAAACGTATTTTTCAAAGCCTGAAAAACTCCATATGAACATATCCTTAAAGGGAAGCAACCACTAGAATTTTGCTTTATTAGGTGAAGGCAGTGCCATACTTGCACTAGGATGGTGAATCCAGGCATACTTGTTATAGAAAGATCTGATGCTTGGTTGATGAAATATCTTTAATCAAAGATGCAGAAATGCACTGCACTTTGATTGACATGTGCAATAGGGACGGGCCTTTGTGGGCTGGGTCCTCCTGTGTATATGTCTCCTCCCGTGTATATGTCTCCTCCCGTGTATATGTCTCCTCCCGTGTATATGTCTCCTCCTCTGTGTCTTGTATTGCATGCCTCCATTTCATTTCAATATTGAGCTACATTGCCATCGCTTCTATTGGCGGCACGTACGCATTACCACAGTAATTGTCTTAATTAAAATGGCGCCGTAGTGTGCACATGCACGTAACGCGATCTCCGGCACAATTTTATTAAAGACACTGTGGAGAAGACTGAATGGCATCGGTGCATGCGTAGGTTTTTTTTTTGTTTTTTTTTTTTTAATGTGCCAATGCCGCTAATAGCCTTCTCAACAGTGTCTTCAATAAAATAGTGACGCAGATTGTGGTACGCTCTGGTGCCATTTTAAGGAAGACTTTATTACTGTGGCAATGTGCATGCACCACCAACAGCAGCAATGGCGGTGTGGCACAATTTTTAAGTAAAGAAAAGGGTAATGCCATGAGGCGGAATTTACAGACCCGACCAACAGAGGCCTGCAAATTTCCATGAAAGTGCAGTGCAGTGCAGTGCAGTGCAGTACATTTACAGTATGGTGCTGCCTTTACTTCACATGGCAAAATTCTGGTGGTTGGTTCCCTTTTTAAGATGAGAGTGATAAATGGAACCTCTTAAGCCTGCTTTACACGTTGCAATTTCGCATTCGATAGCATATGCGATTTGCAACGCCCCCATCGTATGTGCGGCACATTCAATTTGTTGAACGTGCCGCACAAACGAATAACCCCCGTCACACGTACTTACCAGTCCATGCGACCTCGCTGTGGGCGGCGAACGTCCACTTCCTGGAGTGGGAGGGACGTTCGGCGTCACATCGACGTCACGCGGCAGCTGGCCAATAGAAGCGGAGGAGCGGAACGTAAACATCCCGCCCACCTCCTTCCTTCCTCATTGCTGGCCGGGAGCCGCAGGACGCTGGTAAGATCTGTTCATCGTTCCCGGGGTGTCACACACTACAATGTGTGCTACCCCGGGTACGATGAACAATCTGACGTGCAATTCTAGAGACAGGTACGATGTGTATGTGATGAACGGATTTTCGTTCAATCGCAATCGAACGTACCTGTCACATCCTGCAATGTACCTTACAATGCCGGATGTACGTCACTTACGTGACCCCACCGACACATTGTAAGATACATTGCAGCGTGTAAAGTGGGCTTTAGAGTTGGGCATTCATCACACTTGAGGCTCATTCAGATGTCTATTTTTATCATACGAGTGCTGTTCGTGTTTTTCATGGCTGACACTTGTCAATGGAGTAGTTTACGTGTCTGATTTGAGGTCATGCGCAGGCGCACTACAATACTTTGATCTGCTCTGCTCAGGGCAGATGAAAGTGCGGCTGCGCAGGACCGCAATGCCAGCTAGTGCGGATGACGTAGGATGCGTCATGCACCCAGGCTTCAGAAGAAGGAGGACAAAAATGGCCAAAAGAGGAGGCGGCGGTACCGGATATTGGAAACACCTATCCAACCAGTCTGCACCGCACCACCCCTTAGGTGAGTATTATAAAGTGATTTTTATGTTCTACACAGCGGCCTGGGCTCTTATATACAGCATTCTAACATGCTGTATATAAGAGGTCACTGGTGGTGGCCACAGCTTATAGTCCCCAAATCTGGTGACCGGTTACATTGTGACATAGTTACTTAGGTTGAAAAAAGACCTAGGTCCATCTAGTTCAACCTTCCTCCACCAGTTCTACATTTAGTCACTAAGTCATTTATAACCAACAATGTTTTGTGTACTGAGGAAATCATCCAGCCCTTTTTTAAAAGCTGTTATAGTATCAGCCATTACTACCTCTTGTGGTAGTGTATTCCACAGTCTGACCGCTCTAACTGTAAAGAACCCTTTCCTATTTAGGTGTCGGAATCGCTTTTCTTCCACTCGCAGTGAGTGCCCCCTGGTCCTTAGTACTGTCTTTGGAAGAAATAAGTCATGTCCAGTCCTTTATATTGACCACACATGTATTTATACATATAAATGAGATCTCCTCTGAGACGTCTTTTTTCTAAGCTAAACATATCTAACTTTTTTTCAACCTGTCATCATATGGGAGGCCTTCCATTCCTTGTAATAGTCTAGTTGCCCGCCTTTGAACTGACTCTAACTTCTGAATGTCCTTTTTAAAATGTGGAGCCCAAAACTGGATCCCGTATTCCAGATGTGGCCTTACAAGTGATTTATAGAGGGGTAACAATACGTTGGGATCACGGGATCTAATCTCTCTTTTTATACACCCTAAAATCTTGTTTGCTTTAGGAGCTGCTGCTTGACATTGAGTGCTGCTGCTCAGCTTATTTGTAATGAGAATACCCAAGTCCTTCTCCTGTTCTGTAGTCCCGAGTTTACTTCCATTTAATGTATACGCAGCTATAGGATTACTCCGTCCTAGGTGCGTTACTTTACATTTATCAACATTAAATCTCATTTGCCAAGTATCTGCCCATTCTGACATCTTATCCAGATCTTTTTGTAATATTGTACTATCCAGGTCAGTTTTTAATATCCTACATAGTTTGGTGTCATCGGCAAAGACTGACACTGTACTATCAATCCCATCCACAAGGTCATTAATAAAGAGAGTAAAAAGAATCGGTCCAAGCACAGATCCCTGCGGCACCCCACTGCTGACTATAGCCCATTTAGAGAATGTACCATTTATGACTACTCTTTGTTTCCTATCTTTTAGCCAATTCCTTACCCAGTTGCATATTGTGTCCCCTAGGCCTTGCTTCTGGAGCTTTAGTATAAGGCTATTATGTGGTACAGTATCAAATGCCTTTGCAAAGTCCAAATAAATCACATCAGCTGCATTACCAATATCCAGGTTTGAACTTACCCCCTCATAGAACCCCAACAGGTTGGTTAGACACGACTTATCTTTCATGAATCCATGCTGTTTGTCAGTTATCATATTATTTTCTGCAATATATTTTTGCATGTCATCCCTTAAAATGCCCTCAAAAACTTTGCATACTACTGATGTCAGGCTTACTGGACGGTAGTTGCCTGGATCTACCCTCTTACCTTTCTTAAATATCGGTACCACATCAGCAATCCTCCAATCCTGAGGCACCAACCCTGTTACAAGTGAGTCTAAAAAGATGAGATACAGCGGTCTGTCGATTACGGAGCTCAATTCCCTCAATATTCGTGGATGAATGCCATCTGGCCCTGGGGATTTGTCAATGTTTAATTTACTCAGACGTAGGCGTACTTCATCTTGTGTTAAATTAATTATATCGGGTGGTGGACTTTGATTTTTCACTTGTTGAATGATCCCTGGTACAGTCAGTTCCTTGGTGAATACAGATGAGAAATGCCTATTTAATATCTCAGTCTTTTGTTTGTCCTCTATAACTAACTTGTTATTATATTTTAAGGGGCCGATACTATCCTTTGTTTTCCTTTTGGCATTTAGGCATCCTTTTGGTTCCTTTTTAAGTTCCTACGATGAGTATTAATTGGAGAATTCTTGAATTGCTCTAACATCAAAAACTGAAACTAGCTAATTTAGATTACCTTTCTTTTCTGTGTTTGTTTTCTGCTGTTGTATTTTTTTGTCTCCTTTTTGTTCTGCCATGTTTTAGTTAAAACTGCTTAATTTTTTTTTAAACTTTTTTTAGTATTTGACTTTTGTTAAACTCTATTGATAAAAAAAAGTACATGTAATCCACACGAATATTTCTGCAGAATTTCTTAATGTCATTCAAGTCTATGAGGAAAAATCAGCAAATACAATGCACAGTTACCGCAAGAGAAATTGTCCTGTGGTCCGATTTTAATATTTGCAAAATTTAATTTTAAGAAGCTTAAAGGAGAAAAAAAATCACAGTGGGCATAAGATTTGTATGAATCCCATTAACATTGCTGGAACGGCAAGATGATACATTTTTTGCGCAAACACAAATATGCAGTAAATGCTCATTGTGAGAACTGTGCTTTAGGGTAGATTTTTACATACGATTTTGTTTTTAAAAAAATTCTGACAAAATCTGCAATTGAAACGCCAGAAAGTATCTTTCTACATATTTACAAGAAAAGGCAGCAAAAATGTTTTTTTGTGAAAAAGTACAGAAGATTACCATGAATTTACACTACAGGTTGCTGAAACGTTCTGTGTGGAAATTGACATGTGATGCAGACTTTAAAAGTTGTGCAAAATTCGTTGCAGCTTTGCAGTATGTGTGCACGTTGCAGAAATTTTCTGCTCAAAAAAAGCGTTTGTTTTTGATGGTTTTTTTTTTTTTTGTTTTTTAGTGAATTCAAAATGGCTGGAAGGGCTAAAAAAACGCAGGAAAAAATGGAGCAACAATTGACATGCTTCATTTTTCTGCACCAAAAACTTCAAGCAAAAAAGAAGCAAAGTGTGCATAGTATTTCTGATTTCTCATAGACTTTGCTGGGATAAGGATAGACATGTGTGGTGCCCCTGAGGTTTCAGGTGCTACAGGGTATTGCACCTCCTTTTAAGGGGTAATATCCATCCAGGGTTAGGAGGGGGTTAACTGCCGGTGCCTTCACAAAACAACACACATAAAACAATAGGGTGCTTTCCCACACAGGGGTGGACTAGGGCAGACAAGGGGGTAAGCCATCACGCAGCATGCGACTTCCCCAGTCGCTAGGACAACCATTGGGGGCGGCACCACTTGGGGTAAGAAGTAGGCAAAACCATCTCACTAAGGCCCCCTTCACACGCACGTGTCTCCGGTATGTGCTAAGTCCATGCCCGCATGTACTGGAGTCACGGACACACGTAAACCCATTAAAATCAATGGTTTTATGTGCACGCACGTGTGCAGCCATTGGCCCGTGCCTCCGTGTGGAGCAGATGTGAGCCCGTGTGCTCCACACGGATGCATGTCTGTTTTTCTCCGGCAGCACGGGTGTCATGCAGCCCGCACACGTACCACACGGATGTAGTGTGGATGCGGTCCTGTGTGACACGCGCCGGAGAAAACTCACGTGTCAGAGAAAAAAATAAATCTTTACTCACCTTCTCCAGCCCTCCTGTCTCTGCCACTGCTGTCACTTACTGCCAACCGCTGCTCATTATGCTCATTTAATATTCACTTCACTGCGGCAGAAGCGGCAGCAGCGGGGAGTCAGCAGGGCTGGACACTGAAGTTCAGCACCACGGACAGCGACGCCAGGGACAGGTGAGTTGAAAGTTCTCGTTGTCCATGTGTTATCACGGATAACACAGGGAGAACACACGTAATGCCATAAATACGGCACACGGAGGGGAAAACGCACCTTTGACACGTCCGTGAAACACGTGTGAAGGGGCCCTAAATCAGACTTTCCCAGGCACAGCTTTTGATAACACCTAGCACAGACAACTGGAGTTAGTGTTTCTCTTCGTGGGCCCGTGGCTTGGAGCTGGAGGCTCGGCCCAGGTTCCGGATAGCAACCAAGGTACACTTCACTAGAAAGACTTTCACGGGCATCGGCAGTGACCGCCAAATATCCGGGATCGGCTGGAGCCCATTGTGGCAGAGTTCAGGCGCTGCCCCAGAGTACTGGTCTATCAGTGAGTAAAAAGACCTGGAACCGCAGCCTCTGCCTCTGCCCCTCATTTGCCGCCGGTGCCCAGCGCTGTGGCGCCAATTGGGACTACAACCACCCCTGTCCGTCCTCCATGCTCCCCGGGGTAACCCCACTCCGCCTGTGGGGAGTGACACCATCCAAGCTGCGATCGTCACCATCAGCCCCGGAGAGCAGCACCCGCAGCAGCGGCCCATCCCTAGCCACAGACCACAGGTGGCGTCACTTTCTAAAAAGACTTTCCTAACCGTCACTACCACACCATCCTTCCTTCCGTCTCTGGGTCACGAAACTGGGCCAGGCCATCCCGTGACGACCCAGAGGATCTGCACCCCCAGCCCGCCGACGTTTCGGGTGAAAATGCCTCGACCCCGGGGTGTTACACATGCAGATTTGGGCAATAAACTGCACCAAAAAAGCATCAAAACTGCACTGTGCACACAGGGCCTTAAAATTAACACTAGAAATCCCAGGAATTTCGAGCTCCATAGGGTTTCAATGGTAGAAATGTTAAATGACCCCTCTCCAGGACTTCTAGTGTTAAAAGCTCCAAAGCGTCAAATCTGCAGCAAAATCTAAGTAAGAAATTGACCGATGTAGAAAAAGCCTCTAAAAAATCCACAGTGAATCTCCTACAGTCATATGAAAAAGTTTGGGCACCCCTATTAATGTTAACCTTTTTTCTTTATAATAATTTGGGTTTTTGCAACAGCTATTTCAGTTTCATATATCTAATAACTGATGGACTGAGTAATATTTCTGGATTGAAATGAGGTTTATTGTACTAACAGAAAATGTGCAATCCGCAGTTAAACAAAATTTGACCGATGCAAAAGTATGGGCACCTCAACATAAAAGTGACATTAATATTTTGTAGATCCTCCTTTTGCAAAAATCACAGCCTCTAGTCGCTTCCTGTAGCTTTTAATGAGTTCCTGGATCCTGGATGAAGGTATATTTGACCATTCCTGTTTACAAATCAATTCCAGTTCAGTTAAGTTTGATGGTCGCCGAGCATGGACAGCACGCTTCAAATCATCCCACAGATTTTCAATAATATTCAAGTCTGGGGACTGGGATGGCCATTCCAGAACATTGTAATTGTTCCTCTGCATGAATGCCTGAGTAGATTTGGAGCGGTGTTTTGGATCATTGTCTTGCTGAAATATCCATCCCCTGCGTAACTTCAACTTCGTCACTGATTCTTGCACATTATTGTCAAGAATCTGCTGATACTGAGTTGAATCCATGCAACCCTCAACTTTAACAAGATTCCCTGTGCCGGCATTGGCCACACAGCCCCAAAGCATGATGGAACCTCCACCAAATTTTACTGTGGGTAGCAAGTGCTTTTCTTGGAATGCCGTGTTTTTTTGCCTCCATGCATAACGCCTTTTTGTATGACCAAACAACTCAATCTTTGTTTCATCAGTCCACAGGACCTTCTTCCAACATGTAACTGGCTTGTCCAAATGTGCTTTTGCATACCTCAGGTGACTCTGTTTGTGGCGTGCTTGCAGAAATGGCTTCTTTCGCATCACTGTCCCATACAGCTTCTCCTTTTGGCAACGTGCGCTGTATTGTTGATCGATGCACATTGACACCATCTGCAGCAAGATGATGCTGCAGGTCTTTGGAGGTGCTCTGTGGATTGTCCTTGACTATCACCATTCTTCTTCTCTGCCTTTCTGATATTTTTCTTGGCCTGCCACTTCTGGGCTTAACAAGAACTGTACCTGTGTTCTTCCATTTCCTTACTATGTTCCTCACAGTGGAAACTGACAGTTTAAATCTCTGAGACAACTTTTTGTATCCTTCCCCTGAACAACTATGTTGAATAATCTTTGTTTTCAGATCATTTGAGAGTTGTTTTGAGGAGCCCTCTTCATAGGAGATTCAAATAGGAGAACAACTTGCAAGTGGCCACCTTAAATACCTTTTCTCATGATTGGATACACCTGCCTATGAAGTTCAAAGCTCAATGAGGTTACAAAACCAATTTAGTGCTTTAGTAAGTCAGTAAAAAGTTGTTAGGAGTGTTCAAATCAAGAAATTGACAAGGGTGCCCATACTTTTGCACTGGTCAAATTTTGTTTAAATGCGAATTGCACATTTTCTGTTAGTACAATAAACCTCATTTCAATCCAGAAATATTACTCAGTCCATCAGTTATTAGATATATGAAACTGAAATAGCTGTTGCAAAAACCCAAATTGTTATAAGTAAAAAAGGTTAACATTAATAGGGGTGCCCAAACGTTTTCATATGACTGTATGTGTTTATATACCCTTATGTATTGTTCAGTTCATGTAATTTTTACATGGCAATAGAATCTAGTTTGTGGTTTATAGTGTCCATTTCCGTATTTTTATTTATTTTTTTTTCCCAATATAGGTTGTGGGTGCGCAGTTTTACGGATTTTTACTATTGAAACAATGGGGTAATTGTCCATATAACTGTATGTGGTTTTGCCGTGCCAGAGTCCTGGCTAGTCATTCTTATTGTCAGGTAGTCTGCTTTATTTCCTCACAAATCAGTTTATTCATTTTAAGGTATTGTCAGAAAGAAAGCCCATAGTGATTTAGCCTCTCTGGAGGGCATCATGCATGACGTGAAATACTAGTATAGGACCGAAGAACAAAGACTCTTTTACAGCTTATAATACAGAAGACGTTGCCCATAGATTTTCCCCGTTGACCTCAACTGCTTTTATATTTTTTATATATGCATTTTAAAAAATCCTCAAAATTTTATAAAGTTGGAAAAAGCCTCAGGGGGCTCACAAATGGATATTTCAGAAGTTCTGTAATTCTCAGACACAATAAGACCGGAATGATTTATGCAATTGACCAAAGGAGCAAGTATTGTGCCATATGAAATGAGTTCCAAATGCACGGCCCCGTAACTCTGTGTGTCTGCTGATAGTTTACATTGATGCCGAATATAGTGTTTCAGAAATGAACCACGTATTCCCCATAATGTACCTGATTTATAACGTGTGCGCCCATTGTTCCTCCAGGTAAAAAGTTTTTCAGACGATGTCTCCTTCCCCCTCCCCATCCATAAGGATAACCACGAGGACACTTTTTTTTTTTTTCTCCCTTTTTAAATAGGTTACTTTATTCCATTCTTTATATATTGAATATATTCTGCACTGTGAGTTTGTTGTATTTTTTTCCTTTTTTGAATAGGGTTTTTTGTTTTGTTTTACCCTAACAAAATGTTTTTAAAAAATTAATTTAAATATAAATTCTTTTTAAAGGGAACCTGTCACCAGATTCGACGACTATAAACTGTGGCCACCACCAGTGGGCTCTTTTATATACAGCATTCTAACATACACCCGACATCTCAATTACCTACTATGATTTAATCATTATTCCCAAGCAGCATGCTCGCTGTCTTGGGGTCATATTTGTCTTAGAACTCTCCTTCATTCCCCATATACAATCACTCACTCGCACATGTCACCTACATCTCAAAAACATCTCCAGAATCCGACCATTTATTACTTTCAAAACTGCAAAACCCCTTACTGTCGCTCTCATTCATTCCCGCCTTGATTACTGCAACTCTTTATTGATTGGTTTCCCTCGGACCAAATTCTCCCCGCTCCAATCCATCTTGAATGCAGCAGCCAGGGTCCTATTCCTGTCCAGCCGCTTCACCGATGCCTCCACCTTGTGCCAGTCACTACACTGGCTACCCATCAGCTACAGAATACAATAGAAATTCATATCCCTCACCCACAAAGCTCTCCACAGCTCTGCACCACCATATATCTCATCCCTCATCTTTGTCTATCATCCTACCCACCCCCTTAGTTCCGCAAATGATCTTAGACTAACATCCTCCATAATACGAACCTCACACCTCCGTCTCCAAGACTTTTCTCGTGCTTCGCCAGTTTTCTGGAATGCACTACCCCAAAGAATGTGACGAATATCCAGCCCCCAAGTTTTTAAGCATACATTAAAAACACATCTCTTCAGACAAGCTTATTATAATAACTTACTAACCTAACTCTCCCCCGTCCCACCTTCTAAATGCTACTCATAACCTTCTCTCTACTATTTCTGTCCTTCCATCCTGCGTACAACCAATAGCACGTAAGGGCACCCAAAAGGTTACGGTATAAAGACCAGATCATTCATCTTTATATGTAACCAATAAACTAGCATAACAATGGCCGGCCAGATCTAAAAGTGTGCTTCACCTTTTGTGTCCCCCTTTTTCCCCATAGATTGTAAGCTTTCGAGCAGGGCCCTCATTCCTACTGTAACTGTTGAATTATGTACTATTTTGTTTTGTTTTTGTCAATACAACCCCCCCACCTGATTGTAAAGTGCTGCGGAATATGTTGGCGCTATATAATTAAATTTTTATTATTATTATTATTATTATTATTATTATTATTATTATTATTATAATAATAAGAGCCCAGGCCGTTGTGTAGAATGTAAAAGTCACTTTATATTACTCCCCTCAGGGGCGAGGTGGTGCAGACTGGTTGGATGGGTGTCTCCGTTCTCCGCTATCGGCACCTCCTTTCAGCCATCTTTGTCCTCCTTCTTCTGAAGCCAGGGTGCATGGCGCGTCCTATGTCAGCCACACTAGCCAGCATTGAGGTTGTGCGCAGGCACACTTTCATCTGCCCTGAGTAGGGCAGATCAAAGTATTGTAGAACCTGCGCAGGACCTCAATGCCGGCTAGTGTGGATGACGTAGGACACATAATTATCCGGTTGGTCAACTGAGCAACTTGCATAAACTAAAATGAGGGGGACTCGTTCATTTCTGGCCAACTCTTATAAGCTAGATAGGATCTCCCAATAGTCGTTACTATTTCATGAGAATTTGAGTCCAAAGCTCCCTTGCACCTTGCAATTTCCAGACAATTGTTTCTCCCGATCTCGTGATTTTTATCAGAACTTGAGCGGGTGTGAAGGGTAGAGAAGAGAATCCTAGTACCCAAGGTGATGGCGGCTCAGGGAAACCTGTAAATTTGGGTGTGTAACATCAAGCAAGCGATACTTAAGATGTTGAAGAGAATTTTTTCTTTGAACGTTCTTTAGAAATGTATTTTAAGTAAAGAGCTTTTTGTAAAAGTGCAGCTTGTAATATGCAAAAAGAGAAAAAGCTCATAATTACATTTCTATTTCAGGGTGCAGAATTGAAAATTGTGACGCTTGCTTTAGCAGAGATTTTTGCACTAAGTGCAAACCGGGATTTTACTCTCACAAAGGACGTTGCTTTGAAGAATGTCCAGAGGGATTTGCAGCCTTGGATGACACTATGGAGTGTGTAGGTGAGTGAAGCCTTCCTCCTCTTACAGATTTCTGATGCATACAGCCCACATCACTTGTTCAACCTGAGATTTGGGAATAACTACTGTCTCTCTACTGATTTACTGTCCATCCATCGGTCAGCGTCTTGGGTTGGATTGTATCTTGGTGGAAGCTTGGGTCATTTAGGTAGTCCTCACTGAGTAAACTCTGCTCATACTTTTGTCATATCTCTTACTTCCCTCCAGATGGATGTGAGGTGGGACCATGGAGCGAATGGGGAACATGCAGTAGGAATAACAGAACATGTGGGTATAAATGGGGTCTGGAGACAAGGACTCGACAAATTGTAAAGAAACCAGCAAAGGATACAATCCCATGTCCAACCATTGCGGAATCCAGAAGATGTAAAATGGCATTAAGACATTGCCCTGGAGGTAAGATATTTCGGTAGTCAAAAAAACCCATTATCCTGTGTATAGCTGTCTGAATTTTGGCCACTCTTTCACATTCTGTTCTACGCCTTGTCACAGCTTTGGTGACATGGGTTTTACCATCACAGTGAGCATTTTTGGCAATTTCACAGGTTATAACTGAAATGTCTCTTAGATCCACCCTTGAGGTCTACACCTACGTTGAGGTTGGGGTCCTGTGTATATGCCATACATGTCTGTTGTAGGAATTTGAAGAGAAGATGCTCTGGTGTCTTGAACATGTTTTAATGCAGGTATCAATTCCTTGACTCGCTTGACTATAATTCATAACAAGATAACTCATTTTGGCACATGGTGGTTTCATGGCCGTTTAGTGTTTTTGGATGGGACTGTCACTAAACAAGGTAAACACTTTGGTCAATCCTGATTATACCATGAGGTCACCACATAGATGTACTTAAGGTCCCTTTGAAGTTTTTGACAGCTTGCTTACATTTTCAACTCCTAATTAAACTTGTACTACTATAGTTGCAATCCAAATTCTTCAATCCCCATACAAACGTTTTTGTTGTTTCCAATAAATCAGGTTTATTTACAAAGGTATCAACAAAAAACAATTTATATACGATACCTCAACACAACTAATACACAAGTGATTTCTCCAACTTCAACACAAAATGCCATGAAGGAATACTGAAGTCCCAGAATTTTTGAAACCCTTCATGACCAGTTTCTTTAGTACATGGTAGACTCCCTTTGGCTCTTTTATGACCTGCTGTAAATGTGATGCTTAGCCAGACACCAGCTTCTGGCAGATCATGAGGAATCTTCTCCATTCCTCATGGGCAATGATCTTGATTTGCATGCTGAAACTATTCTTCAAATCCCAACAAACATTTTCTCTGGGTTTTAAGTCAGACGATTGTGACGGCCACTCCAGAATCTTTCAGGATTTCTTATGAACCTAACACTTTTAGTGGATTCTGAAGTATGCTTGGGATAGAAGCGCCATCTTCTAGCGCTGTATCCAACTCTTTCAGTGGCCCTGGTGGCGGGTGGCACACTCTGTAATAAGGGGTTAATACCAGCTTTGCTTTACCAGCTGATATAAAGCCCGAGATTCTGAATGTCAGGCCAAGTTTGACCCTGCCATTAAGAATCTCCAATAAAGGGTTATAAAAAAATACACCACCCAGAGAAAGAATACTTTATTAGAAATAAATACACAGACACACTTAGGTACTCCATGTTTATTACTCCCTCTCACCCATCCACGATCCTGGTCTTCTGTCTTCTTCAACCTGGCGCTGGCACATTGTCTTGGGGCTGCACGGTTTCCTCCGATCAGCTGTTCTCCTCTTCTGTTGTGACCGCGCGTGCTCCCACGGTCAGAAGAGAACAGAGGATGCGAGGGTGCATGCACCGCCCTCTCAGTCACAAGAATAGAACAGCAGGAGGTAAGGCGGGCTTCAGAAAGATGGCCCCAGAGATGAGCGCCATGCGCAGGCTCCATCTCCGACGCCATCTTACTGAAAAGGAAGATTAGCGTAGAGCCAGAGAGAGGGAGGAACAGGCGGCAGGGTGGGTGGGAATCATGTGCATAACCCGCCCGAATATTATCTGCTCCGTACAACTGTCAATCAAAAAGCTGCCGAATTTTTAAACTTCACTTTTTTGGATTTGAATGGCTAAAGATCCAAGCTAACCACTATATAGATAATCTGCCTGATAGTGCCAGTACTGCACTGGCTTTACCTTATATACGAAAATCCTGATGTTTGGTTCCCTTTATGTGGTATTTTTTGTTGAATTTGGAGAAACCACTTATATTAGTTGTGTTTTCACTTTTTATGTTATATTCATTTCATTGGTTTACTACAAACAGCAGAAAGTTTTATACGTTTTGCTGATCATCCTAATCATAATGTGCCCCAAATTTATACAGCTATGTGACATTGATAGGGAAAATTTGGGCATTTTTCCAAGGACACTTAGCAGGGGATATTGATCACGAGAGTGCTTTTTACAGTCTGTTTTACTTGTGGCAGTGTAGCAGTTATTTGTACCAAATCTATCAACACCTGATGTTTTATGGGAAAAAAAATAAATGCAAAAACCGCTCCAGACAGAAGTGTTATTTGTAGAGATGAACCAAATTTATCTGAGTGAGTGACTGTGACTACTATGTAAGTCGCCGGCCATAAATCTGGCTTAAACCTTATTTGCATAGCTAAACATGCTCACCTTCTGATACTGGC
Organism: Anomaloglossus baeobatrachus; assembly: GCF_048569485.1. NCBI lineage: Eukaryota > Metazoa > Chordata > Amphibia > Anura > Aromobatidae > Anomaloglossus > Anomaloglossus baeobatrachus. The sequence goes on from NC_134358.1 coordinate 64,562,912, forward strand.
AAGAGGAGAAAAATGGCAAAAAGTAGCAAATGTAGCAAATGTCGCGTTCTGAAGTCTATAAACTGTCAAAGATTCTTTTATACGTCCTTTCCTTATTTTTTGCCAAATGCAATAACCGAAGTGCGGAAAAAAGGATAGGTTTGACTTCCAAATTTGCTCCAACAGGTAACTTTCTATACTTTGAAAATGAGCAGGGGTCAAATTGTGCCAAATCCAATATGTTTAGTGCAAATCTCTCCAACTTGCCTCTCCACTGACGGTTGTGAAATCTGGCAGCCTTAGTAAATGTGAAGCTACCGGAATTTTGACATTACATTTTTGTTCTCCATATAATGTTGGTCACTATTCACCAGTTTGCTGTTTTGTTTCATCCCAACTTTTTTTTTTATTTTAGAGAAAATCTATAAACTATTAAGCTATGTTTTAAAGGAGCTTTCCTACATTTTTTTATGTTTGTACAAAAACACAGGACACCGTTAACAACTGCTCCTCGCAGAAAATATGACTCTCCCTTCCGTGTATTTCGCACAGTTCTTCCATTTGTGCAAATGGTCAGTCCGCGTCATCTGATCACATGATCACCAATTCTATCTGGAAATGTAGTTTCCAGATTCTTGCTGCCGGCACCTCCCAATCTAAGCTTATAAGCTGCTAATTATTGCGGATCCTGTGGTTATCGCGGCTCTTTTTTGGGCTCATGTTTGCTAATGCTGTCACAGTCAAGTAGGGCTTGGACAATGCAAATTAGCGAGGCAAAACACAGAGAAACTGTGTTCTCTGCATGCTCACCTTCTGGCTGAGGACAGGTAAATTGTGCATTCATGGTTTGCCAAAGTATTCATTGGAGTCCAAGGATGCAACAACCAAGTACCATTGCCTGTTGAGCAAAGAACTACTGGTAGACAAACTGTAGTCACAATAGGTGAGATTAGAATAGTGATGGACTTGAAAGGGGAAAGTTGTAAGATGGGGTTAGAAATCTAAAGCTACTACATAGCTAGAATACTTTGGTATGACCTCTACATAATTGTTTGCGGAAAATCTGCTGTATTTTACAGTACCCGCTGATTACTTGAAATTGTAAACCTCCTGAACATAGTGCGAAACATAGCCACAGTGGAGATTTTAAATCTCATGAATAGTGATGGGCGAATAGTGAAATATTAGGGTTTGAAATATAAGAACAGTGAAGTATTCCATTATTGGTCACTAATAAAGAACTTAATGCCATGGGGCACCCGACCATTTTCCTGGAAAATCTTCAAGAAAACTGCTCGGGTTCCCCATTGAGTTGTATTGGGTTTGTTATTCGTGATGAATACTGGAATAGTACTTGGTATTCGGTATGAATGATCCAAACCCAAATATTTCACCAGTCTGCAATCTGTACTCATGAACATGATGCAAAACATATCCATAAAGAAAATTGACAAGAGCTGTAAGTTTGAGATTTGCTGCATTATTATATTTCATAGATGTAATTTTAGGCTTCATCCTTTATTGAACAAGGGGTAAAATTGATGGTTCTCTGACCCTCTTCACAATGATATCTGCAACAGTAAAGATGCTGCAGCTATCACTGCAGGACCTTCATTGTGGGTGGTCCACTGTAATTATGTTCTTCGGGAAAATACTCCTAAAATGGTTCACCAAATTGTCACTTGATGGTCTGGACAACCGCTGTGGATCAGAGGGCATTCTGTTCCCAGCACAAATGGCGAGTGTGCTCACAATATACACATCACATAGCCACTGACTCACAGTGGCTCCAGAGCTTCTGCAGAATAGAAATGATGCTGGGGATGTACACCCAGATGCACATGGTCTGTGCACAAACCCGCAATTTAATTGGCAATTACCATGATTGGGGCCGTCCAGGCCATCAGACTACAGTGGGCATGATTATCAAGAAGAAGACTGTGACTGGAATGATAAATAGCGCCACCAATATGAGTGGAACGATCAATAGTGCCACCCATATGACTGAAAGAGAAGTTCTGCTATGCAATTGCCTAGTGTTAACAAAAAATGTTTTTTTTTTTATATGGAATACAGCAATGCTTTACTTTAGAACACCATGTTAGTGATGCACATTGAATCACTAATAAGGCAGTGGGAGCAGTTTAGTATCGACAAATGATGTGACGGGTTCCCTTTAAAAAGAGGTATTCCCATTAAGATTTAGTTGAAAACTGTTGTCTTTACTCATCTGATTTGGATGGTTGCTGGAGGTCAGGTCCCCAGAAGCGGTGTCCTATAGTGCTTGGCTACTTTAGACTACAGAGATTAGGCAAGTTTTGGGGTACGATAAGCTTTATGGTGTTGGATTTTATCATGTTGGGTTTTTTTTTGTTTGTTTTTATATCTGAGAACTACCTCTGCCTTTAATAACATGCTGGATACACTACCAGACTTCATTTAAAAAAGAAAGCTCTTTGAATATACTGTAGTTTACACACTCTTTTTTTTTTGTCTTTGTCATGTAAAAATCATACCAAGAAATGTTCTCATCTTTAATTGTCACCCATAATCTGCAAAGGGATCTTATTGCTGAATGGTACAAAAAAAATGTCCAGGCATTAATCTACCATGATCATCTAGAAGTGGCTTAAATTCGACATGACAGTGACATTACCTGGAACTGGATGTCCCTCAAAAATTTATGAAAACTCCAGAAGAAAATTGGTCCTGGGAGGCTGTCAGGTGGCCTAAATAAACATTAAAGGAGCTGCAGGAATTTCTGCCAAGTACTGGTTGTTGTTTTTTCTTCCAGTAAACAATCTCCTTTTAGGGTTCACTCACGCGATCATATAACACAGCTGGGTGCTATCCGATGTTTTATCGGCTAGAACTCAGACCAGTGTTATATTATGGAACAATGCAGATCTGCAATTTTTTATCTTCTTCTTTTTTTTTTCTCATTCCGATTTGGCTTGAGAAAACAATGGCTCCATGCTGCCTCTTCAAGTAATATCATGTGTAGCCATACATGTCTATGGGTGTTTGTGAAACATCAGACTTCATTAGGATGTCTTCCGAGTGCAGTTCGATATACACCGACAAAGACAATGGAGAAGATGGAGAAATTAATCTCTCCATCTTCTACTCACCTGTGATATGAATATGCCATCGGAGAGAATCAGATCACAGTGAACTCGCAGCAGAGTTTGAGCCTAATGTCATTAGTTCTCGCATCCGATGCACTCACATGATAGGTGCGGGGCTGTCAGGTAGGGTGGCAAGTTGGAAGCCTTCTCTTAAGCCCGCTACACACACTTCAATATATCTCACAATCCGTCGTTGGGGTCAAGTTGTAAGTGACGCACATCCGGCATCGTTTGTGAGGTATCTGCGTGTGACATCTACTTGCGATCAGGATTGAACGCAAAACCGTTGATCGCAAACACATCGTATCATTCTCTAGAATTGAGCGTTTTGTTGCACGAACCTAGTCAATTGTAACGTGTGACATCCCTCATACGATTTTGGTGTCTGATGCTATGTGCGCAGGTGTGCGCTCTGCACCGCAGCTTAAAAAAGGTCCGCTTCAGAGCGCAGCTGAAAAGCTGCGTTCTGAAGCGCCTCACAATGTCTGTCATTCACTAATCTCTGTCAGTCGGTCACTATCTCTGTCCCTCACTCTCTGTCCATGTCAGTCTATCCCCCTGTCTCATATACTCACCGATCCCCGGCGCTGCACGGCGTTCACACTGCTCCGGCGGCTTTTACGGTTTTGAAAAAGCCGGCTGCCCATTAAACAATCTCGTATTCCCTGCTTTCCCCGCCCACCGGCGCCTATGATTGGTTACAGTGAGACACGCCCCCACGCTGAGTGACAGGTGTCACACTGCACCCAATCACAGCAGCCGGTGGGCGGGTCTATACTGTGTAGTGAAATAAATAATTAAATAATTAAAAAAAACAGCGTGCGGTTCCCCCCAATTTTAAAACCAGCCAGATAAAGCCATACGGCTGAAGGCTGGTATTCTCAGGATGGGGAGCTCCACGTTATGGGGAACCCCCCAGCCTAACAATATCAGCCAACAGCCGCCCAGAATTGCCGCATACATTATATGCGACAGTTCTGGGACTGTACCCGGCTCTTCCCGATTTGCCCTGGTGCATTGGCAAATCGGGGTAATAAGGAGTTAATGGCAGCCCATAGCTGCCAATAAGTTTTAGATTAATCATGTCAGGCGTCTATGAGACACCCACCATGATTAATCTGTAAATTACAGTAAATAAACACACACACCCGAAAAAATCCTTTATTAGAAATAAAAAACACAAACATATACCCTGGTTCACCACTTTAATCAGCCCCAAAAAGCCCTCCATGTCCGGCGTAATCCAGGATGCTCCAGCGTCGCTTCCAGCGCTGCTGCATGGAGGTGACCGGAGCTGCAGAAGACACCGCCGCTCCGGTCACCTCCACGCAGGTAATGAAGACAGCCGCGCGATCAGCTGCTGTCACTGAGGTTACCCGCTGTCACTGGATCCAGCGGTGGATGCAGCGGTGGCCGCGGGTAACCTCAGTGACAGCTCAGCTGATCGCGCTACTCACCGCCGCTCCTATCACCTCCACGCAGAACTGAGGTGAGTAGCGCGATCACCTGAGCTGTCACTGAGGTTACCCGCGGCCACCGCTGGATCCAGTGACAGCGGGTAACCTCAGTGACAGCAGCTGATCGCGCGGCTGTCTTCATTACCTGCGTGGAGGTGACCGGAGCGGCGGTGTATTCTGCAGCTCCGGTCACCTCCATGCAGCAGCGCTGGAAGCGACGCTGGAGCATCCTGGATTACGCCGGACATGGAGGGCTTTTTGGGGCTGATTAAAGTGGTGAACCAGGGTATATGTTTGTGTTTTTTATTTCTAATAAAGGATTTTTTCGGGTGTGTGTGTTTATTTACTGTAATTTACAGATTAATCATGGAGGGTGTCTCATAGACGCCTGACATGATTAATCTAGGACTTATTGGCAGCTATGGGCTGCCAATAACTCCTTATTACCCCGATTTGCCAACGCACCAGGGCAAATCGGGAAGAGCCGGGTACAGTCCCAGAACTGTCGCATATAATGTATGCGGCAATTCTGGGCGGCTGTTGGCTGATATTGTTAGGCTGGGGGGCTCCCCATAACGTGGAGCTCCCCATCCTGAGAATACCAGCCTTCAGCCGTATGGCTTTATCTGGCTGGTTTTAAAATTGGGGGGAACCGCACGCCGTTTTTTTTAATTATTTAATTATTTATTTCACTACACAGTATAGACCCGCCCACTGGCTGCTGTGATTGGGTGCAGTGTGACACTTGTCACTCAGAGTGGGGGCGTGTCTCACTGTAACCAATCATAGGCGCCGGTGGGCGGGGAAATCAGGGAATACGAGATTGTTTAATGGGCGGCCGGCTTTTTCAAAACAGTAAAAGCCGCCGGAGCAGTGTGAACGCCGTGCAGTGCCGGGGATCGGGGATTGGTGAGTATGAGAGAGGGCTGCTAACTTCAGTCACTTAGGAGTTTAGCGGTCACCGGTGAGCCCTTCACTGGTGACCGCTAATCAGGGCGCGACACAGACAGAGCCGCAGCATGACAATGAAGTCGGGTGAAGTTCACCCGAGTTCATTCTGACAGTGCGGCTCTGTCTGTGTCTGCTGTCATCTGCCATTCAGCTCTGCTACATGGCTGTCTGTGTCTGCTGTTAGCGGCCATGTAGCAGAGCTGAATGGCAGATGACATAGTAAAAACGCATCCCTACACATTACACACGCTTGGCAAGTCAATAAATAAATAAAAAAAAAAGGTGTCCAATGCATACGTCACAGAACACATGATCTAAAGGATCGCACACAAAATTGACCAATTTAACATAGACTACTAACGCACGTGTGACAGCAAATGAACGACCAACATGCAATCTCATAAGATCCCGTATGCAACCTGGGCGTGTCACATCGCAAATGCGATTGTACAACTAATTGCAACGTGTAAAGTGGGCTTTACAAAGAAACACACCATACCTGTCTGTTTTGCCCAAATCTGTATCAAGTCTGCCGGAAGCATTGGTAAATATTAGCCAATTTTTCAACAAAATCATTCGCCATCTGCTAAAAAGTTGAAGCTAAAGTATGTTAACAAGGATGTGTAGACTTTCTTTTTTTTTTTTTTTTTTTTTTTTTTTTAAATCTCAATAGCCTCCCAAAAAAAATAATTGTGTGTGTGTACGTATATATATATATATATATATATATATATATATATATATATATATATACATACATACATACATATACATATACATATACATATACATATACATATATATACATATATATATACATACATACATACACACACACACACACACACACACACATACACATACATATACATATACACACACACACACACACACACACACACACACACACACGTAAGTAAAAGTCCTGCTCCAGCCTACAAGCCACCTGGGTTCAGACTCACCCAGTAAACAAAAGCTTTACACGGACATGGACAGGAGTGCATCCGGGAATGGAAATGGCTGTAAGAAAATCCAGCAAAGACTTGGAAACACCGGTGCTGTAATAAAACTTCTCTATTTGTGATTTCCATAAAAAGTAAACACGAGCCACAAGGCTCAGGAACAAGAAAGTGTGGTTAGCAGGAGATATCACAGATGGGACTATGCGTTTCAGCGGCCTTGCCCGCCTTCCTCATGGTCCTGACCTGGTAGGACACACCTTCTCATCTCTAGAACAACTGTTAAGAGGAGACTTTGTGCAGCAGGCCTTCATGGTAAAATAGCTACTAGGAAACCACTGCTAAGGACAGGCAACAAGCAGAAGAGAATTGTCTGGGCTAAAAAACACAAGGAATGGACATTAGACCAGTGGAAATCTGTGCTTTGGTCTGATAAGTCCAAATTTGAGATCTTTGGATCCAACCACCATGTCTTTGTAGAAAAGGTGAACGGATGGACTCTACATGCCTGGTTCCTACCGTGAAGCATTGAGAAGGAGGTGACGGTATGGGGGTGCTTTGCTGGTGAGGTGACACTGTTGGGGAGTTATTCAAAATTGAAGGCATACTAAACCAGCATGGCTACCACAGCATCTTGCAGCGGCATGCTATTCCATCCGGTTTGCGTTTAGTTGGACCATCATTTATTTTTCAACAGGACAATGACCCCAAACACACCTCCAGGCTGTGTAACGGCTATTTGACTAAGAGGGATAGTGATGGGGTGCTACGCCAGATGACCTGGCCTCCACAGTCACCAGACCTGAACCCATTCAAGATGGTTTGGGGTGAGCTGGACCGCAGAGTGAAGGCAAAAGGGCCAACAAGTGCTAAGCATCTCTGGGAACTCCTTCAAGACTGTTGGAAAACCATTTCCGGTGACTACCTCTTAAAGCTCATCAAAAGAATGCCAAAAGTGTGCAAAGCAGTAATCAAAACAAATTGTGGCTACTTTGAAGAACCTAAAATATAAGACATATTTTCAGTTGTTTCACACTTCTTTAAGTATTTCATTCCACATGTTTTCATTCATAGTTTTGAGGTCTTAGATGGGAATCTACAATTTTTAGAGTCATGAAAATAAAGAAAACTCTTTGAATGAGAGGGTGTGTCCAAACTTTTGGTGTGTGTGTGTGTGTGTGTGTGTGTGTGTGTGTGTGTGTGTGTGTGGATATGTGTGATAGAGAGATTATTATACAGTCATATGAAAAAGTTTGGGCACCCCTATTAATGTTAACCTTTTTTCTTTAACAAATTGGGTGTTTGCAACAGCTATTTCAGTTTCATATATCTAATAACTGATGGACTGAGTAATATTTCTGGATTGAAATGAGGTTTATTGTACTAACAGAAAATGTGCAATCCACATTTAAACAAAATTTGACCGCTGCAAAAGTATGGGCACCTCAACATAAAAGTGACATTAATATTTTGTAGATCCTCCTTTTCCAAAAATAACAGCCTCTAGTCGCTTCCTGTAGCTTTTAATGAGTTCCTGTATCCTGGATGAAGGTATATTTGACCATTCCTGTTTACAAAACAATTCCAGTTCAGTTAAGTTTGATGGTCGCCGAGCATGGACAGCACGCTTCAAATCATCCCACAGATTTTCAATGATATTCAGGTCTGGGGACTGGGATGGCCATTCCAGAACATTGTAATTGTTCCTCTGCATGATTGCCTGAGTAGATTTGGAGCTGTGTTTTGGATCATTGTCTTGCTGAAATATCCATCCCCTGCGTAACTTCAACTTCGTCACTGATTCTTGCACATTATTGTCAAGAATCTGCTGATACTGAGTTAAAATCATGCGACCCTCAACTTTAACAAGATTCCCGGTGCCGGCATTGGCCACACAGCCCCAAAGCATGATGGAACCTCCACCAAATTTTACTGTGGGTAGCAAGTGCTTTTCTTGGAATGCCGTGTTTTTTTGCCTCCATGTATAACGCCTTTTTGTATGACCAAACAACACAATCAGTCCACAGGACCTTCTTCCAAAATGTAACTGGCTTGTTCAAATGTGCTTTTGCATACCTCAGGCGACTGTTTGTGGCGTGCTTGCAGAAACTGCTTCTTTCGCATCACTCTCCCATACAGCTTCTCCTTGTGCAACGTGCGCTGTATTGTTGACCGATGCACATTGACACCATCTGCAGCAAGATGAAGCTGCAGGTCTTTGGAGGTGGTCTTTGGATTGCCCTTGACTGTTTTCACCATTCTTCTCTGCCTTTCTGATATTTTTCTTGGCCTGCCACTTCTGGGCTTAACAAGAACTGTACCTGTGTTCTTCCATTTCCTTACTATGTTCCTCACAGTGGAAACTGACAGTTTAAATCTCTGAGACAACTTTTTGTATCCTTCCCCTGAACAACTATGTTGAATAATCTTTGTTTTCAGATCATTTGAGAGTTGTTTTGAGGAGCCCATGATGACACTCTTCATAGGAGATTCAAATAGGAGAACAACTTGCAAGTGGCCACCTTAAATACCTTTTCTCATGATTGGATACACCTGCCTATGAAGTTCAAAGCTCAATGAGGTTACAAAACTAATTTAGTGCTTTAGTAAGTCAGTAAAAAGTAGTTAGGATTGTTAAAATCAAGAAATTGATAAGGGTGCCCATACTTTTGCACCTGTCAAATTTTGTTTAAATGCAGATTGCACATTTTCTGTTAGTACAATAAACCTCATTTCAATCCAGAAATATTACTGATTCCATCAGTTAGTAGATATATGAAACTGAAATAGCTGTTGAAAAAACCCAATTTGTTATAAAGAAAAAAGGTTAACATTAACCCTAGAACGCGCAACCATAGAAATCTACCATAGAAAACAAGTGACCTAGCAGGCCTGCGAGGCCCCAGGTATGCGTTCTAGGGTTAATAGGGGTGCCCAAACTTTTCCATATGACTGTGTATATATAATCTAATATATGTATACCAGTTTAAAAACAACATTTTAGATGGAAGATACCTTGAATGTCTGCCCCCCCCCCCAACAAAAATTGTTTGACCGTTTCAAGTGAATATAGATGAAAAACTTTCATCCTCTGCAAGGATCAATAGAAAAAAAGTGGCATGAGCCCCTCAAGACAAAACAAAAAAATAAATAATCTACAACTCTGAAAGTCATTACACGATTCTGATTCCATATGGAATTTTGTTAATAAATGGTTTTCTTCTGGCGCATCATTCTGGAAGGTGTGTGTGTGTGTGTGTGTGTGTGTGTGTGTGTGTGTGCGTGTGCGCGTGTGCGTGTGCGTGTGTGTGTGTTCATATATATAATATATATATATAATACATTATATATATATATATATATATATAGATATATATATATATATATATATATATATATATATATAATGTATGTATATGTGTGTATATATGTATGTGTGTATATATTCTGAAATATTCACTCCATCTCTTCGCTCTAATCTTGATACACAGATATCGTTGAGTCAACTTTGTAACCACACAATCGCGTTCCTGGGATTAGTGTCCCGTCAGCAGACTTGTCTTTATCACCAGATCTGTTTTCTGAGCTTTTTGGCCAAACCGCTGCAGACTCCTTTTATTCTTTTTCACCTGTTTTATGTCCAAGTTTTCTCGTCTTATCGTTGCCTGGAATATTGGGATAAATTGACCTTTTTAAATTGGTAAAACTCAATACTAGCTGTACAAGTAATTTGACTAAAACCCTTAAACTTATGTTATGTGTGTTTTTTTTCAATTTTTTTTTTGGAAGATGTTTAATAAAATGGGGAAGTATAAGTCTAAAATGTTTCCAAGACACGTAGCGGGGACTTAGGAATCACTACAAATGCAGGATTCAATTACGGTCCATGAGACGAGATTGCAGAATCAAGAGTAGGTTGTATAAATGCAAAAATTCTGCCTGTTACTAAACGTGAACGGGGTAATTGTTCTGGCAATAGTAAAGTTTTAACACACTGCAAATCCTAGCTGGAACACACCAACAGTCTGTCGCCCCAACTATTACAAAGATCACCTCAAAGAAATAAACTTGGCTGACACAAATGAATCAAAACTGCACTGCACTAGCAACCTAGCTTGCCTGTGCTACTTTGGCCATGCTCAAACTATAGAGACCTACGCTATGCTCTATAAAGTTCACACACTGGTAAAGACTCACGGTCCCGTTGAGGAGGGGCAAGTCCACTCCCAGGAGCTCAGTTCTGTGATGATCGGTGCGCACTTCTCCTTGCAGGGTTGTGATGGGGACTCTTCTTCCTTGAATACACATACCTCATGAATGGATCAGCCCGCTACTCGCTTAATGGTGATCAGGGCTCTTATGGACCGGCTTGCAGTCTCACAGCCGGCACTGTTCCTCTTCGCAAACCACCACTCTCGGACAGAACACAGACAGTGTCCCTTCTCTGTTTTCTCAGGCAACCTGACTCCTACTGTTCCTGCCTAAACTCTTCTCACACTCTTTCTCCCTTTCTCACACTTTTTGGGACCAGGTTAGTCCAACCTTCCAGTTCAGAAGGGGAGCACTGGCTGATCTGGTCAGTCCATAACCTACAGAAAACATGGGAACTCTCCTTTTAGTCATAGTGCTCTGTTTCGTAGGGGTGTTACCTCTACACGCGTATTGGCGAGCTGGGAGTCTCGGTGATAACTAGCCAAAGATCCTTAGTTCTCCTCTTGGGTCTGCTGCCTTTTGATTTAGTGTCAAGTGGCGGAAATGTCTAGGTTGTGCTTATTTTTTAGAAGTCTTCTCAGAGTTTTCTTTTTTTTTTTTTTTTTTTTTTTTTTTTGTTTTCCCTTTTTTTCAAGACATTTTAGGAGAGTTGGCAAATCTGATGCTTGTTTTAATTAATCTTTTTTTTTTTTTTCTCTTCCTTTTAAAGATCAACTGTGTCTTCATACATTTATTACATGACCAAGATGTAAGGGAACAGATACAAGTGGTATTACTGCACAGTCAGACTACACATCATTTGTTTGTAGTCTGTTGCCATGTAGACCATGGCCTTTAAAGGAGCTTAATAGATCCAGGAAAATTGCAAGCTGCCTAATTTTTATATTTTGGATGCCTTGGATCATACATTGGATTACTGCTTGCGATGTCTTTTAAGTTGGTTCTGTGACATCAAGGAATAATTTGGTTCCACACCATTGATCTCTATGTACAGTCTGAAAATACACTTGTGATCTACATATCTACCGCCCCGCGGCCAGGGCTGCGACCGCCGAGCCGCTCTGGTCCGGGCTCGCGTGTTTCGGGGGCTCGAGCGCCTCCGGACCCGGGTGTCACGTCGCTCTGGAAAAGGGTGGAGTGGCGGTGCACGCAGGGGTTGTGGGATGGTTGTGTTGTACAGTTCGTGACGCCACCCACGGGTTGTGGAGATGATCGGCACCACCGCTGCGGTGAAGGTACGGGGGCTCCCTGGAGCGGTGTAGTGGCGCAGCTTGGTGTTAACCCCTCCGTGGGTAGGGGTGTCGCGGGAGGGGAGGGGACGCTGCGCTCACCACGCTTGGGTCCGGCGCTGCTGCTGCTCGGTGGCTCGAGCGGTGGGCCGGATCCGGGGACTCGAGCGGTGCTCCTTGCCCGTGAGTGAAAAGGGTGGTTTTGTTCGGGTTTGGGATGTCGGTTCGTGACGCCACCCACGGTGTGTGGTGAGGTTTGGGCACCACCGCTGCTCTGTACGGGGATCCCGGGAGCGATGACAGGGAGCAGCTGGGATGTTTCTCGCCCCTCCGTGGGTAGGGGGATTTTGGTAGTCCCGGGGCTCGGAGTTATTGTCTGTTTGGTGGATTGCGGGGCCTGGCCAGGTGCAGGGTTTCGGGGCAGCGCAGTGCCAGATGGCACGGTGGTACTTGTGCTGTTTCTATTTGTCTTAGTTAAAACTGTTATTTAATGTTTTTCATGCCTGTCTCTGCTGCCATCTACTGGTCAGACTTTTCGGCTCCTCTGTTTCTTTTGCCCAGCCCATGGGAGTGTCTGATGACCCTCTTGCATCACTTCCTGGGATGTTCATTCCAGCCAGAGCTTTTGTGAGAGCAAGATCCCTTATAGGAGCTACTAGAAGCAAAGTCTTCTGACCACGTAGTAGCTACAGAGGCAAGCATCACTGGAAGATTTCAATGCCAGGTACTTGGATTACTGCACTCTGCATGTCCTAACCTTTGGAGAAAATAAACCACCATTGTTTCATCTCAGCTTGTGCATGTTTTCACTCTGGAGTGCTCAAGGTCCTGTCTGCCCCACCTATAGGAAAAACGAAGGTAAGACTCTCACAACCTCTCACAACTACGCACCTTCCATCGCCTTTAAGTGGGGACAGAATAGTCAGAAGACTGCTTAAGAGCTCAATACCCCGTCTACAGATCCCTAAGAGCCCTGTAACTTCCCATGTAATCTGCCTAGCAACAAGCCTTGTGCACTAGTCTGCCTGCACAGTGCATGCCTGGACAAGCCTAAGGGGAAGCTCTCCCATCTGCCACGTCCTGTGTCACCTCTGCTTGCATTGTAAAGGGACAGTTTATGTACCTGCTGTTTCCCTCCTGCTATACTCCTTCTATAGACTTGCAGTACATTATACCCCATTACTGCCTGCACATCGCTGCACTGCGAACCCCAAGTTTTACTGAAGACACCTTGGGAATCTCATCAGGGAGTCCTTGCAGAGCTGCACAACGATTTTTGGACCCCTATTCAAAAGTCAAGTTTCTTAAAGAGACAGTACACCTTAAATCAAAATGGCTGAAAAAGACCTTGGACAGTTCCCCACTGCTGAAACAGAGCAAATACAATCTGATACTGTCCATTATGAAGCCCAGGAGGCAGAGCCCACGCTTTCAGCAGACCAAGTTGTCCGACCGAAGCGCTCTTCCAAACCCACGATAAAGGCCGCTGAAAACTATCACACTATGAAAGATGAGCTATGTGAACACCTGGAAGAACAGTGGGAACGAGTCACCTATTACATGTCAAGACTTGAATCCTCATCAGGTGATGCCGCATGCTTACAAGCCACTCTGGAACGGCTGAACACAGCTCATGAAAGATACAAGAGACTGTCAACAAGGTACATTACCTTTCTAAAAGACTCTAAAATTGATGAAGCGCTTTCAGACCTGAGCAAGGCAGAAGAGGTAAACAAGGAAAGAGATGCCAAGGTGCAAGATGCCATAGACAAGGCCGAACACCGTATCTCTCACCAGCAAGAAACCAGATCACACCGATCAACCTCATCTAGACGTTCCTCTCGGTCATCCGGGTCATCATCCTCAAGAAGCTCAGCCCTGAGCGACAGGATACTAGAGGCCCGCATAAGAGCAGAGGAATCCAAGGTGAGACGTTCCTTCACAGAAAGAGAAGTAGAGGAAGAAGCCAAAAGGACAGAAGCAGAAGCCAAAAGGACAGAAGCAGAAGCCAAAAGGACAGAAGCAGAAGCCAAAAGGGCAGAAGCAGAAGCCAAAAGGGCAGAAGCAGAAGCCCTTGCAAAAGCAGAAGCCGCTAAAGCAGAAGCCCATGCAAAAGCAGAAGCTGCTAAAGCGGAAGCCAAAAGGGCAGAAGCGGAGGCTCGGATAAAGATTCTTCGGTCACAGATGGAAGAGGAAGTTGCGCTAGCTAAAGTGAGACTACTTGAGCAAGCATTGATCCAAGGTCCTGATCCAGCTCACTCGCCACCACTGGAAGCAGACAATCCAGTTGATCGCACAAGAGACTATGTACTGAATCAGTTACCTGTAGCAACCCCGGTTTGCAGTACCGTCCAAGCCGACAACACCGAAACCTCCAACTTACCTCTACCAGTGCCAGTGCCACCTAAAGCACCCGAGCAAATTAATAACAGTCACCAAGAGGTGCCCTCTCAAACACAGCCACCACAGCAAGATGGCAACCAAGTGTTTCCTGACCCACTTCCACAGCTCAAGCAGCGGTCATCAGAATCTACAGAGGCTAAACCACAGCTCAACCCTGCAGCAACGTCATTTTACCCGGGAACATCTCATCCATTCATGTCAGGCAGCCCATACGCCCCAGGGGCATCACGAGTCGTCGTGGCAACAAGTGGTGAGAAATCAGATATGTCTGAGTTTGCCAGGTTCATGGTGAGCAGAGAGCTAATCAACACTAGTCTCACGAAGTTCGATGATCGTGCAGAGAGCTACAGGGCCTGGAAGGCAACTTTCAAGGCAGCCATCGCAAATCTCAACTTCACTGCGGAACAGGAGCTCGACCTCCTGATCAAGTGGTTGGGCCCAGGCTCTACAAACCGTATCAAGAGCCTCAGAACCGTCTATGTGGGACAAGCAGAAGCAGGTCTCGCTGCTGCATGGCAGAGACTGGAACGCACCTTTGGCAGCGCAGAAGCAATAGAGAAAGCCCTATTCAAGAGACTGCAGGACATCCCAAAGATCAACCTTAAAGAAGTCCACAAGCTTCAAGACCTAAGTGATCTGCTCATGGAGCTGGAGCTCGCCAAAAGAGACCCTCGTCTGTCTGGGCTGTGCTACCTGGATACAGCCCATGGAGTGAACCCAATCGTGGTGAAGCTGCCATACAGTCTGCAGGAGAAATGGGCAACGTCAGTCTCAAGGTACAAAAGAATGAATGACGTCACCTTTCCCCCATTTATTCAGTTCTGCAAGTTCATTGACGAGCAGGCCCAGATGAGGAATGACCCCAGCCTCGACTTCCTAGAGTTCACCACTTCGGCAGCTGCAACATCATCATCATCAAGGTATGAAGGTGCCATACACAAACGCAGAGACATTAAGAACACTGTGAGTGTCAGGAAGACTGAGCTACCATCACCTGCAGCACGCACAGATAAACAGAACACCATCTCATCACGAGAAGTCTTTCAATCAAGAATGTCCCATCCATAAAAAACCGCATTCACTGAACAAGTGCAGAGGGTTTAGAACTAAAACCCTGCAGGAGCGCAAGAAAGTCCTCACAGAGCTTGGGATCTGTTTCAAATGCTGCGCATCACTTGAGCACATGGCCAAGGACTGTAAATCCATTGTCAAGTGTGAGGAGTGTCATAGCGAAAAACACGTTTCAGCCATGCACCCAACCCAGCTAGCTAGAGACACACCGGCTGCAGTCACCACCACTCCCACTCCAAGTCATGGCGGGGAGCCCAAGAATCAGACTGACACCACCACAGCCGTCTCCTGCTCATGCTCAGAGGTATGTGGAGAGGGCCAAACACAGAAATGTTGTGCCCGAATATGCCTCATCAAGGTTTATCCCGAGGGACATCCAGAAAAGGCAATGAAGGTGTATGCCATCATAGACG
This sequence comes from Anomaloglossus baeobatrachus, assembly GCF_048569485.1. Classification (NCBI taxonomy): domain Eukaryota; kingdom Metazoa; phylum Chordata; class Amphibia; order Anura; family Aromobatidae; genus Anomaloglossus; species Anomaloglossus baeobatrachus. The sequence continues at coordinate 64,578,714 of NC_134358.1, forward strand.
ACCAAAGCAACCGGTCCCTAGCAGGAACCAAATTCTTTGAAGCCTTCGGAATTAATGGACCATCAGAACCCTACACCTTGAACACCTGCTCAGGTCGCATTGAGACTAGCGGCAGAAGAGCCCAGGGATTCATTGCTTCTCCCATCAATGGGAAGACTGAAATACCTCTACCAACGCTCATTGAATGTGACCAAATACCCAGCCACAGGAATGAAATTCCTACCCCAGAAGCTGCATTTCATCAACCACACCTAAGACACCTCGCTAGTGTTATCCCACCTCTGGACAATAACGCAGAGATTCTACTCCTGCTCGGCAGAGACAATCTAAGGGTACACAAGGTGCGACAACAGTGTAATGGGCCTGACTATGCACCATACGCCCAGAGACTGGACTTGGGATGGGTAGTCATAGGAAATGTGTGCGTTGATCGATCAGAAATTGATTCCTTCAAGACTTATGTGCATGGAGATGGGCGCACAACCTGCTTAAAGCCATGTCCTCATCACTATGAAGTGAAAGAGAAGTCTCCAGACACAATACAGCTACCTGACATCGCTTCTTCTCTGCATATCGACAACTTGGGAAGATCAGTCTTTCACACAACCAAGGACGACGATAAAGTAGCCTTGTCAGTAGAGGACAGAGAATTAATCGGTATAATGGACTGTGAGTTTTCTAAAGACAAAACCAACCACTCTCCATTACCCTCCCGATCTACCAGGGGAAGACTCCCAAACAACCGAGCTCAAGCTCAGACCAGATTTAACTCTCTTCAGCGTTCTATGAACAGCAAGCTTGAAATGAGAGAACACAGCGTCGCCTTTATGGACAAGGAAGTCCGCAACAACCTAGCAGAACCCGCACCAGCTGAACTGAATCCAGCAGATCACGCAGCTAGACCTATGTCTATAAGTTCTTTTGCTAACTCTTCTTGGCTTACAGGTCCAGAGTTCCTGCTGAGACAGTTAGAAGAAGGTGTCCAGGAAGCCTTCAGCATCCTAGATCCAGACAACGATCCAGATGTCCGAGCTGAAGTCAATACCCTGGCCACCAGTGCAGAAAAAACTTCCAACCTCGGTTGCCAACGTTTTGAACGTTTCTCCAGCTGGATGAGGCTCGTCAGGACTGTCGCTAGGTTAGTGCATATCGCCAGATGCTGTCGTACTGACCTTAAAACCAAAGACTGTCATCGCTGGCATGTCTGCCACAAAGCCCTTTCTGCTGAGGACATCTCCCATAGCGAGTCCCTCATAATACGCCACCTCCAACAGAGTGAATTCGCCATAGAATGGAAGTGTTTATACAACAAACAGCAGATTCCATTAAGAAGTCCTCTCGCCAATTTAAACCCAGTCATCGACAGTTTCGGCTTACTGAGAGTTGGTGGTCGTTTAAATCAGGCTCATCTTGGAGTTGCAGAACAAAATCCTCTCATCATTCCCAACAAACACCATGTTACAGTCTTGCTGATCCGACACCACCATGAAAAGACTGAACACCAAGGCAGGCAAATTACAGAAGGTGCTTTACGGTCTGCAGGCCTCTGGATTATTGGGATGAAGAGACGTGTAGCACAAATACTACACGATTGTGTGCACTGTCGTAAAGCGAGAGGAAAACAACTGTACCAGCAAATGGCTGACTTGCCTACAGACAGACTTTCCACAGAGCCACCTTTCACCTACGTGGGCCTAGACGTTTTCGGACCATGGATGGTGTCCACACGCAGAACTCGCGGAGGCCAAGCAAACAGCAAGCGGTGGGCTGTGTTATTCACCTGCATGAGTGTTCGAGCCGTTCACATTGAGGTGTTAGAGTCCATGGATACCTCCAGCCTAATCAACGCCTTGAGAAGGTTCCTTGCCATCAGAGGACCAGTGAAACAGCTGAGGTCTGACCATGGAAGCAACTTCGTCGGTGCATGTAGAGAACTGAACATCGACACCAAACCTATCCAAGATCAGTTGGCAAAGAAAGGTTGCACCTGGATCTTCAATCCCCCTCACAGTTCTCACATGGGAGGCTCCTGGGAGAGGATGATCGGGATTTCACGCAACATCTTGAACTCCATGCTAATGGACGTCAATTCCTCAAGACTCACACATGAGACTCTAGTCACTCTTTTAGCTGAAGTCTCAGCCATTATCAATTCAAGACCCCTTGTGCCGGTGACCATGGATCCAGAAACACCAACCATATTAACTCCTACTATTCTCATTACCCAAAAAACTGACAACGCGGTAATGCCCAGCGGAGAGTTCACCCATGCAAACACTTATCAAAAACACTGGAAACGGGTTCAATACTTGGCTGACTACTTCTGGAACCGATGGAGGAAGGAATACCTCACCATTCTTCAAGGAAGAAAGAAGTGGCGACATCCCAAGCCGAACCTCAAGGAAGGAGACCTAGTTCTCATGAAAGATCAGACCACAGAAAGGACTGACTGGCCTATGGGACTAATTACTAGGATACTGCCTAGTCAGAACGGCAATGTTCGGAAGGTGGAGCTAAAGGTCATCAGGAAAGGTGAGACGAAGACCTTTGCAAGGCCAATCCACGAACTTGTTCTGCTTTTGCCCATAGAGAGCATCCCTACAGGATGAACGCTACCGGACCTGAACTTTGAGCCATCCTTCTTGTTTTGGACTCAATTGAGCTTGTTTTTGCATTTAACATGCCTTTCCTTTCAGGTTGTATTATGGACTCAATAGTGAAATCCCCAAAGTGAATTTCAGACGGGGAGTGTGCTGTTTCTATTTGTCTTAGTTAAAACTGTTATTTAATGTTTTTCATGCCTGTCTCTGCTGCCATCTACTGGTCAGACTTTTCGGCTCCTCTGTTTCTTTTGCCCAGCCCATGGGAGTGTCTGATGACCCTCTTGCATCACTTCCTGGGATGTTCATTCCAGCCAGAGCTTTTGTGAGAGCAAGATCCCTTATAGGAGCTATTAGAAGCAAAGTCTTCTGACCACGTAGTAGCTACAGAGGCAAGCATCACTGGAAGATTTCAATGCCAGGTACTTGGATTACTGCACTCTGCATGTCCTAACCTTTGGAGAAAATAAACCACCATTGTTTCATCTCAGCTTGTGCATGTTTTCACTCTGGAGTGCTCAAGGTCCTGTCTGCCCCACCTATAGGAAAAACGAAGGTAAGACTCTCACAACCTCTCACAACTACACACCTTCCATCGCCTTTAAGTGGGGACAGAATAGTACTTACTCAGCCAGTAACGCACACGGAGTCTCTTGTAAAACAAACGGCTGGATGGACGAGTCCCACAGACGGCTGCGGCGGTCACTCCCGGTCGGTTGGCGGTAACTGTCTCTCCCTGCACCGGTGTTATGTTCTCGGCCCCGATGGCTTCCCACCGGTAACCCGCTCCCCAGCGGTGTGTTGGCTAAGGGAGCCCCTTTTGTTGCCCGCAGGCTCTGGCCCTGGGAGCTCTAGCTCTGGCGGTAGCTTTATCTCCCTCACGGTTTGGACGGTTGCCTTCAGTCGGGTCTTTATTGCTGGGAAACCCCGGAGGTTCCCGTCGCTGATGGATTTGACCGGTTTAACGGCGACTCCTAGCCTGGTCGGGGTCCGTAGGCCCTGCCGGATAGTGCTGGCTTCTCTTCGCTTCCCTGTCCGGTACCGGCGGGCCACCGCCCGTCCCCGGTCCTTACGGTTGTGCGTCAATCTGCCTCTTCTGCAGACGGTCACCACCGTCTGCCAACCTTGCTGTATGTGCCCGGGCCACGTACCCGGACACTGTCAGTCTGCTCCACCACTACTACCTCCTTCAACTTCAAACTCTTCTACTCGACTGCCCTTCTTTCCCGCCTCCAGGACTGTGAACTCCTCAGTGGGAGGAGCCAACCACCTGGCTCCGCCCCACCGGTGTAAACATCAGCCCCTCCTTCTTCCATGGAAGCGGTTCAGGGCGGCCACAGGCCTCGGCTGCAGTCCGGTCCGCTTGGGCGGATAGGCAGGGTACCGCTACCGGTTGCGGTGGTAGTAGGCCTAGTGGCGGGGCGGCAGCAGCCAACCCGGGCAGCGGGGGAGGCAGCAGGGCGAGCGGGCGCAGACCGGGCTCCTCAGCCACGATGGCCGACCCTATAGGGCTACAGGGGCGTGGTCGCTTACCCGCGCTTCCAATTCTTCCTCCACCTCGCGTCTCCGTATGGCCGCCACCACGTCCGCCATGTCGGCCTCCCACTCCTCCAAGAGGAGCTGCACACGGACCTGCAGACAGCTGCTTAGCTGGACGGTCTGGATTTCCAGCCACGCTGCGGTGCCAGGCGCGGGCGCGGGGACTACGGTGTTGTCGGTCGGTCTCAGCATCTTAGCAGCGGCCTTTTCCAGGAACCGAAGATGGCCGCAGAGTCCTGGCGTCCCTGCCTTTTATAGCCGCGGTCTTCATGCGGCCAGACGCCATCCGTGCCCCCTTGGTCTCTTTCCGGCACCTCCTCTTCAGGGGCGGAGCTTCGGCTTTAGCGCCTCCTCTGCTCGGGAAGATGCTCGAGCGGGGACTCTTCACGCCCAAAATGGCGGCTACTGAAAATTTTCGGCCGCACCCTCCGGCGGGACACAAGGTTGTCGTGACGCCAAGTTGTCGCGGGCGGGGAGGGGACGCTGCGCTCACCACGCTCGGGTCCGGTGCTGCTGCTGCTCGGTGGCTCGAGCGGTGGGCCGGATCCGGGGACTCGAGCGGCGCTCCTCGCCCGTGAGTGAAAAGGGTGGTTTGTTGGGGTTTGGGATGTCAGTTCGTGACGCCACCCACGGTGTGTGGTGAGGTTGGGGCACCACCGCTGCTCTGTACGGGGATCCCGGGAGCGATGACAGGGAGCAGCTGGGATGTTTCTCTCCCCTCCGTGGGTAGGGGGATTTTGGTAGTCCCGGGGCCCGGAGTTATTGTCTGTTTGGTGGATTGCGGGGCCTGGCCAGGTGCAAAGTTGCGGGGCAGCGCAGTGCCAGATGGCACGGTGGTACTTACTTAGACAGTAATGCACACGGAGTCTCTTGTAAAACAAACGGCTGGATGGACGAGTCCCACAGACTGCTGCGGCGGTCACTCCCGGTCGGTTGGCGGTAACTGTCTCTCCCTGCACCGGTGTTATGTTCTCGGCCCCAATGGCTTCCCACAGGTAACCCTCTACCCAGCGGTGTGTTGGCTAAGGGAGCCCCTTTTGTTGCCTGCAGGCACTGGCCCTGGGAGCTCTAGCTCTGGCGGTAGCTTTATCTCCCTCATGGTTTGGACGGTTGCCTTCAGTCGGGTCTTTATTGCTGGGAAACCCCGGAGGTTCCCGTCGCTGACGGATTTGACCAGTTTAACGGCGACTCCTAGCCTGGTCGGGGTCCGTAGGCCCTGCCGGATGGTGCTGGCTTCTCTTTGCTCCCCGGTCCGATACTGGCGGGCCACCGCCCGTCCCCGGTCCTTACGGTTGTGTGTCAATCTGCCTCTCCTGCAGACGGTCACCACCGTCTGCCAACCTTGCTGTATGTGCCCGGGCCACGTACCCGAACACGGTCAGTCTGCTCCTCCACTACTACCTCCTTCAACTTCAAACTCTCCTACTCGACTGCCCTTCTTTCCCGCCTCCAGGACTGTGAACTCCTCAGTGGGAGGAGCCAACCGCCTGGCTCCGCTCCACCTGGTGTGGACATTAGCCCCTGGAGGGAGGCAACAAGGATTTGTGTGTGTGTGTGTGTGTGTGTGTGTGTGTGTGTGGCTGGTGTGCCTAACCGGGGTGTGGGTGGGGTGTGTTGTTGCAGTACCTGTGACGTCCTGGCTTGTCCAGGGCGCCACAGGGGCAGTGTGTCCTGGGGCCCAGGAGCGAGGGCCGGGGTGCAGGGGCAGTATTGCAGTGCAGCGCGGTGCGGTGCCTGATGGCACTGGTGTACTCACGATTAAACTACACAGAGTCACTGGTAAACCAAACTGGGTGACGAACGGGGCCCGCAGCTGGCTGCAGTTTCTCCAGATAGGTTGGTAATGTCCACCTTTCTCCTGCACCTGTATGTGATCTTGGCTACCGTGCCTGAGCACTGGTAGCCCGCTCCCCGGTGTATATGTATCGTAGGAGCCCTTTTGCCCACAGACACTGGCCCCTTGGATCTCTGGCCTCTGGCGGTGGCTCCTATCCGGACGGGTTGGGCTGTTGCCTTCAATCGGGACTTAGGTGGGAATGAACCCCTGAGTCCCAGACCGCAATCAGTTGATTTAACTATGGTGGTGGCTTATAGTCTAGTTCGGGGTCTGAGTACCCTGCCTGGTGCTCCGGTATCCAGTTAGCTCCCCGGTTTGGTTCCGGCAGGCCACTACCCTGTCCCGGTCCCTTACGGTTCCGCTGGTCGTATTCCCGGTCTCCTGCAGGCGGCCACTACTGTCTGCCTGCCTGACTGATCTGAGGTCCTAGGCTCCAACCCAGGCCCCACACAGAACTGAGCTCCTCTCTCCTCCAAACTTAAACTTGAACTCCCTACAGTTTTCCTGCCTCAGGCCAGCAGACTCCTCGGAGGGCGTGTCTTCCTGCCTGACTCCGCCCACCTGGTGTGCCTGTCTGACTCTGAGGGAGGCAATCAGGTCTTTTGGTTGACTGGTGGTACCTTACTGGGGTGGGGGGTGTATGTGGTGAGTGTAATGACCTGTGACTCCTGGGGTGTCCAGGGCGTCACACATACTGTGAAAATAATGCACTGTGCAGAGCCAAACCCTGAATAGGACAGTTTAAACAATTGTCTTGGTATGCTTATTTGTACGCTGTTTTGAGGGCGGGGGCACTGGGAGAATGTGCTATTCTGCAATATAGCTCTGTTTGTCAGATAGTGCCCAAAGTCATAAGATCTTACACATATGCAATTTCCATCCTGGAAAAATGTACCGTATTTTTCGCTTTATAAGACGCACCCCCAAATTTGGTGAAGGAATAGAGATTTTTTTAATAAATGGGGTCCGTCTTATAATGCCAGTGTCTGTCTAACAAATAATATAGGATATATGTCCCCCATAGCCCCCTCATCCTAAAATTAGCCCCCTTAATCTGGATAAGGCTACCTTAGATTGAACACGTCCCCCAGTGATGCCACATTTCCCCTATGGCTGGCACACGGCCCCTGTGGCTGGCACACAGGCCCACTGTGGCTGGCACACAGGCCCACTGTGGCTGGCACAAAGGCCCACTGTGGCTGGCACACAGGCTCACTGTGGCAGGCACACAGGCCCACTGGGGCAGGCAGACAGGCCCACTGGGGCAGGCACACATCACCCTCTGTTACATATCGCCCCCGTGTTGCTGCTTTTAGTAAACTAAACTCTTTCCTTACCTTCTGCAGCACTGTCCTGTCTCGTGTCTCCCTCCTCGCGGTTGAGCTCCTCCTGTCTCCTGCACTTCCTACTTCCTGGTTCTAGTGCAGGTCATGTGATCGGGACAGCAGAGAGATATCTCTGCGTGCCTAATCACAGCAGCAGGAGGGAGACCGGGCAGACGCTGGAGGAGGTGAGTAAAGAGTTTATTATTTTACTATGGGCAGCAGCACGGGAGGCTATAGCTAACACAGGGGGAGGGGGGATCCTGTGCGATCAAAGGTAAGCACAGGCAGATATAATATGTGCAGCTCCCCCAGCCCACCAGCGCGATGCAGTTTCAGCACTACGCTTCTGATGGACAGCGGCTATGCATATTATATGAGCAGGAGATCAAACGCTGCCGCTCCCAGCTTTCCCTGCCCCCAGCAGCCTCCAGCACTGCTCCAGAGCTGCCCGCACCTCCACTGTACTCTGTATATATATACCCCCCCGTATATTCGGATTATAAGACGCACCCCCTACTTTTCCCCCAAAATTTGGGGGAACAAAACTGCGTCTTATAAAGCGAAAAATACGGTAATCAAAATGTGGCCTAAATAGTGGTTATCTGTAGAGGTTGTAGCAGCAGCAATTGTGACCCAACCCAAGTTAATAACTCTGACTTCAGGCCTCACCTCCATATCTGATTATACACCAGGTGCCCAAGATAGGGCTGGGCGGATTGTCCACTTCTTAGTTGACTATTGTTGCTATGAGTTGTGACAATGGCGTGAACCAAGAAACCCACTTATGTCCATGGGCTGTGGTGCAGTGAGTTGTGTGGAGCAGAAGCCCAAGTTGCACTGCCATTCCAGAGCCCATGAACCTGTAGCTACCTCTCCCTATCAAAGTAGTGCATTTTTCTCAGGTAATTTGGCCACGTTCTTCCTCGTAGACAAGTTGCAATACCCTGACAACGCCACCAACAGCCAAGTTGCTTGTGTCTGTTATCACTGATCATTTCTACATTGGTGAAAACTCCTAACTTCCTTGATTTGAAAGCCTGTCCTCCACAATTATTCTCACACCAGATTAAAATACTTGAAGAGATTTCGTTTCCATGTATGACAAGATCAAAAGCATGCATTTTCTGTCCAGTAACATTTTTATAATTCCTTACTCTACTGCAATGTCTACATTTTTTTTTTTCAGACATCTATTTATTTTATTTTATTTTTTTTTTACAAGATTATGTTTGACACGTATATAATTAATTGAATAAAACATTCTGGCCAGTCTGTGGACTTCCCATAAGATTAGGAGATAAAGTACTTGCCAGCGGCAGGTACCGCCAAGAAGCCAGGGCAGCCCTCACAGCTAGGTCATCGATGGGATGGTTGTTTGGCAAAGAAATGTTTTAAGCAGAATACTTTAGTAATGTAAGAGGTCAATTGACTCTGCTGCGTTCTCCATAGAAGCCCTTATTCTGTTTATAATGAAATGGTCATTTCCATATAATACATATTCTGTACCTAATTTAGAGGAAGGATATTTGACTCTGGGCCACATGGGAGGAAGGGGTTCCAATCTCTTGCTTCCTTTTCTTGTCATAGTGGCTACATGCAGCCACCAATAGAAACCATTTTCTAGAAACGTATAAACTTGTGCACCAATGGTGTAACTTGAAGTTCCGGGGCCCCAATGCAAATATATTTAAATATTATTTAAATATATATTATTTAAATGTAAAATTTGTATTGTTTAGAATACTTTTTTTTTCTGCAATTTGGTCAGCATAAATTCTTCAAAATTGCAACAATCTGAAGCTTGCAAAAGGATAAAAAAATAAATAAAAAAATTAAGTCCTCTCCCCACTCACTTGTCCCACAGCCCACCGTCCAGTCCCCAATGTCTTTTCTTTTCCCCTTCCCCGTGATGCACATTCTCTTCACGTGCAGCACAATGGTTCTATGGATAGTTACCTTAAATGCCAAGCCGAGCCGAAAGCCACAGCTTGGAGTGGAGAGGACAGTGGAGAATGTGCCTGATGGGACATCTCTTCCCCTGGATTAGTCTTGTATCAGAACCTCTAAGCACACCTCCTTGGCTTTGATTTGCCTCCAGTGCCCAATGTTTCTTCTTTTCCCCTTCCCCATCATGCACATTCTCTTCATCCTCTTCATGTGCAACCCAATGGCATGAAGGACAGTGACCTGAAATGCCAGTCCGAGCTGAAAGCCATAGCTTGTAGTGGAGAGGCCAGTGCAGAATGTGCCTGATGAGACCTCTCTTCCCCTGGATTAGTCCTGTATCAAAACCTCTAAGCACACCTCCTTGGCTGTGATTGGCCTTCTCTATGCAATGTCTGTCATGGTCGGACCACTGTCCTTTCTTTTGGGGCACATATGTAAGCTTTCTGACAACTCCGCCCCCCCAACCCCATAATGAGGTTAATATAGGTGATATCAATCACACCTAGAGAGAAGTGATGAGAAGATCCGAGGCAGGAGTATTTTGGGGGTAAAATAATGCACGACTAGTCCTACCTCATTCACATATGTAGCGCTGCAGGTGAAAATTTTATTTATTTAGTTATTTATTTTTTTTATGAATGGCATAATTACTGTCCCACTTATATACATTAGAGTAAACAATTTGGCATATATACAACTATAGTAACTAAAATGAACTTGCCATCTTAGACTATCTGTAGTTGCGAATAGATTGTAGGTCTTTTTTTACTTGTTCTGAAAAGTAATTATGTCCTTTCGATATACCCTTAAGGGCTGAGATGGGGAATATCCCTTAAAGTTTCAGAAGACTGATAATTTCTGTAGAGGACTTTTCATCACATTTTTCATGTTGAATTGGATACAAGATGTAATAGTGGCTAAAAAATGTGTTTTTTATTTATTTTTTTTCTTTCCCTTTTGTGTTATATAGATATTAGCAATAAAAGTATTTGACACCTCATGAGGTGGCCGTGCTGTGAGCGGAGGAGGAGAGCTGTCTGTAAAGTGATACCGCTAAACACCACTGTACTGCCCCCCCCCCCCCCCCGCCCCACATTGACTCATGTAGGAAGATAGACCAGGAGGTCAGGATTGTATCCTTAGATCTCACACACTGAGAAACCTGCTGTAAGCTGTGGGGGCGTGTTCTACTTTCCTTTACAGGTTTCTGCCTGCTTATGATTGGTCAGCATCATACAGGGAGAAGAGGTACACGCCTTCAGTGAAAACTATCTGATAACACCCACTTGGAAAAAATAGTTAACTCATTAGGTTCCAAATACTTGCTAATATCTCCATAATTGAGAGATGAAATAAAACAAATGCTTATTGGGCTCTGCAGCTACTATTACATTACTTCTATATCCAGTTCAATATGAAAAATTCGATGACAGGCCCTCTTTAATTTTTTTTATTTTTGTTTTTACAATGTATTATGTGAAACCATTTGTTGTTTTCCAAATATATATAGATATATATTTTTTTAAAAATTACCAAATGTATCACAGTGAAATTCTTTAGCTTTAAACAAAAGATTTAAACCAGACTTTGCTAATTCCATCATGGTCATTTTTCCTTGTGTCAGACGGCTTACAAATTGTACTAATCCTTCTTCCTCACATTGCATCCTTCATATAGCCAGACGGTGTGACTTTTGGACATGGGCAAGGGTTATTAATGAAATACATATTTCGATACATTCTTTGTACATATAATGTGGAAATTATGAATGCTGACAGGTTTTCTAAATACTTTTGTAATGGCTTTATTATGAGTCCAGTGAAGACTTATGACTTCAAATGTTGTGTATTAGGAAGCTGCACTACAAGAAATAGTTTAACTATTTCCTCCTATTTACATATACTAACTAGGGATGATCGAATACCTCAAATATTTGGCTTCGCGAATATCCGATGAATGGTCGCCGCTATGCGAATATTCGATGCACAGTGTAAGTCTATGGGAAGCCCGAATAGTTGTTATTCGGGTTTCCCATGGACTTACATTGCGCATCGAATATTCGCGAATAGTCGAATAGCGGCGACCTATTCGGAAAATATTCGCGAAGCCGAATATTTGAGGTATTCGATCATCCCTAATAAGGACCTTTACACCACAGGCGAGAATAGGGACCTTCAGCCTCTCGACAGACAGTTGATGGGGAAGAGAAGGATTAGGCAGTTGGAATTCAGACATGCAATCCATAATTAAAGCCCTCCTGGCTCATACTGGAAAGATATCCCATTTTTGTGAATACAGTTAAGCTGGGTTCACACATAGCGACAGCGACAACGACATCGCTGTTACGTCACCATTTTCTGTGACATAACAGCGACCTTGTAAGTCGCTGTTATGATCGCTGCTTAGCTGTCAAACACAGCGACGCAGCAGCGATCATAACGTCGCTACATGTGCAGAGAGCAGGGAGCCGCGCACACTGCTTAGCGCTGGCTCCTTGCTCTCCTAGCTACAGTACACATAGGGTTAATTAACCCGATGCATACTGCAGCTACATGTGCACAGAGCAGGAGACGGCACTAGCAGCAAGAGCGGCGGAGGCTGGTAACGAAGGTAAATATCGGGTAACCAGGGAAAGGTCTTCCCTTGGTTACCCGATGTTTACGCTGGTTACAGCTTTCCGCAGCTGCCAGACGCCGGCTCCTGCTCCCTGCTCGCTTCATTTCGTCGCTCTCTCGCTGTCACACACAGCGATGTGTGCTTCACAGCGGGAGAGCGACGACGAAAAAATGAAGCAGGACATTCAGCAACGAGCAACGACCTCACAGCAGGGGCCAGCTCGTTGCTGGATGTCACACACAGCGACAGCGACGGGACGTCGCTGCAACGTCACAGAAAATGGTGACGTAGCAGAGACGTCGTTGTTTTCGTCGTCGCTGTCTGTGACACCACCTTTAGGCTCTCCTATTATCTTATACTTTAACATTAAAAAGGTCTCTACATTTGCCAAAGAATGAAATTATCAAACTAGTTTTCTGCTGGCCAGACAATGTCTGTCTGATTTTTTGCAGCTCTGCCACAAATAAGAGAGTGGGCCTGAGTTGCAATACCATGTGAAGCCTTAGACAGACCCTAAGAAATCTCAAACCCCTTTTAAGAATCAGTAGAGTAGGATGGCTCTACTAATGGTACTTACCGGGTAATCGAGTTCCACCATTGTCTTCTGACATATGGAACCTTTTGCAGTCTGGACCTCCTTGAATATAGATGCAATAGATTTTTGTCTTTGAGTCTAAATATTAAGAGCAGTTGAGTCTTCTTTTTCACATTTTGTAAGTTGATTCTGGAGAAGTCTTGTCTCCTCTTTTTTACTTTTGTTGTAAATTGATGTAGAATTATATCGGTAAAACCTCATGTTTCAAGGTGAAAAATCCATATTCTTCAATTTGTGCAAGATCTCACTCTAAGGCCAGTCCACCCACCGTAGGCTCGAGTCGACATCATTGTTGGAAAAGTCTTATTTAAAGAATTTGGCAAAGGTCCACAGATCTGCAGGGGGCCTACACATTTATATTGAGTATAAAATATCATGTTACATTAGTAAAGAAGAACAGATGTGCTATTCTTAGAAATATCTGTAGAAAAACTTAAGGTCACTGCCAGGTTAGGAAAAGAGAAAATGATCCCTGAAAAAGTATTGCACAATAGAGATGGTAGCCTGTCTCTCGTTTTCACATGACACAATCCTTTTCTGCCCTCCAGGGAAAAAAAATATCCAATTAATGTTACTTTTCTAACAGTTAAAAGGTTTGTGTTTTGATTTACTTTTATGGATGTATTCAACCCTGGTGCAAAACCGGTTATGTGCCTACTCCAGTTGTTATTTAGCAGTTATTGTATTGCTGTAAACCTATGGACCCCTTCTGACACCAGAACCGCCGGCGCCAGTGCCTATTTTCACCTTAATATTAGTTGCCAGATTCTCTGCCGCCTATAGAGGAGGATGCCGCCTTTTGCAGGAACAGAGGAAGGTGAGTGGATTTTTTATTTATTTATTTATTTTTTTAAATGTGTTCGCGAAGAACGAAGAACATTACTGGAAGGGGCCCAAGATGGGGGGTTTTATGCCTAGAATAGGCCCAGGATGGGGGAATTATTATGCCTGGAAGAGGCTCAAGATGAGGGACAAAATTATATTGGAAGGGACCCAAGATGTGAGACCTTATGCTTGGCAGGGTCCCAAGATGGGATATTTTGCCTTGAAGGTGCCCAAGATGGGGGGGGGGCCTTTTTGCCTGGAAGGGGCCCAAGATGAGGGGCATTATGCTTGAAAGTGGCCCAGGATGGGGGGCATTATGCTTGGAAAGGGCCAAGGATGGGGGCCATTATGCTTGGAAAGGGCCAAGGATGGGGGCCATTATGCTTGGAAAGGGCCAAGGATGGGGGCCATTATGCTTGGAAAGGGCCAAGGATGGGGGCCATTATGCCTGGAAGGGGCCCAGGATGGGAACCATTATGCCTGGAAGGGGCCCAGGATGGGAACCATTATGCCTGGAAGGGGCCCAGGATGGGGGCCATTATGCCTGGAAGTGTCCTAGGATGGTGGGCATTATTACTGGAAGGAAGAGGATAGTGGCTATTATACCAGGATTGAAGACATTATACCAGAAAAGAGTCCAAGATGGGGGGGCAGGGCAGTAGGGCAAATTTACTGGAAGGGGCTCAAGATGGGGGGCATTACGCCCAGGAGTGGCCTAGGATAGGGGACGTTATACCAGAAAGGGACAGAGGATAGAGGCTATTATACCAGTATGAGCAACATTATACCAGGAAGGGGCTCAAGATGGGAGACAATATCACTGGAAGGGCCCAGGATGGGGGGAGATAATGAAATGGGATTCAAATATGTATGGCTTTTATAGGATCTAGAATGCTAAAAGGGCACATATATCTGACTAACATGCATTCTGGAGAAGTCTTTTCTCGTCTTTTTTTACTTATGTTGTAAATTGATGTAGAACTGAATAAGTTATTCCTCATGTTTCAAGGTGAAAAATCCATATACTTCAATTTGTGCAAGATCTCACTGTAAGGCCAATCCACCGTAGCCTCGACATCTTTGCCAAATTCTTTAAATAAGACTTTTCAAACAAAGGTCCACAGATTTAACATTTGCATCGGGGCCCATCGGACTCTAGTTACGCCACTGCATGTAGTTTATACATTTCATTGCAATGAGAAACAAAACCACTTTAATACATGCACAAAAAAAATAACAAGTCTTCAATTGTTAAATACATGTGTACCCCTAAAATCGTAACTTTGACAATCGAAGGGCAAGGATGAAAATTTCCAGCATCATTAAGTCCAAAAGTGAGTTCTGACGAACACTCAATTTCTTTTGCGATAGACAATTAAAATATTATTTTAGAGAAGATCTCAAATACATAGGTTGAAATCAGATTTGTATTTATAACATTTAATATTACCTTTTTAAGGGGTTGTCTACTAATAAATATTTTTTTAAAATATATTAAAAATGGCAGCAAAGGGAGGTATTGAACAAAAAAGAACAGATGCCACCAATCCGGTGTCCTCTTAGGCAATGGATATTATGTAACTGCTGGATGGATACTGATCGGCTGCAGCCTTCACATTACGTTTGAGATTGAAAGGGATTGTTTCTTCAGATGGGATGTGGCTATGAATAGGCTACAGTGGTCATGCTCGAAGAGGAAGCCAGGAAAGTAGCAGGGGGCACAGGCAGACACTATAGTTGCACAGTGGGGTTTGGTAGGTAAGGTATATCTTCCTTCTTTATATTAAATCCTTGCATTGACTTATTTTTTGTGTATTAAAAAATGTAGTTATAAATGCACTTTAAGGTAACTTTTCAGAATAAGCAGATGTAATTATGCAGAATTACACTTTGCATGGCCTACATCTACGATATATATGATATACAGTGCCTTGCGAAAGTATTGGGCCCCCTTGAATTTTTCAACCTTTTCCCACATTTCAAGCTTCAAACATAAAGATAAAAATGTTAATGTTATGGTGAAGAATCAACAACAAGTGGGACACAATTGTGAAGTTGAACGAAATTTATTGCTTATTTTAAACATTTTTTGAAAGTAAATACCTGAAAATTGGGGCGTGCAATATTATTGGTCCCTTTTAAGTTAATACTTTGTAACGCCACCTTTTGCTGCGATTACAGCTGCAAGGCGCTTGGGGTATGTCTCTATCGGTTTTGCACATCGAGAGACTGAAATTGTTGCCCATTCTTCCTTTATAAACAGCTGGAGCTGAGTGAGGTTGGATGGAGAGCGTTTGTGAACAACAGTTTACAGCTCTTTCCACAGATTCTCGATTGGATTCAGGTCTGGACTTTGACTTGGCCATTCTAACACCTGGATAAGTTTATTTGTGAACCATTCCATTGTAGATTTTGCTGGGTTTGGGATCATTGTCTTGTTGGAAGACAAATCTTCGTCCCATTCTTAGGTCTTTTGCAGATTCCAACAGGTTTTCTTCAAGAATGGTCCTACATTTGGCTCCATCCACCTTCCCTGTCCCTGCTGAAGAAAAGCGGGCCCAAATGATGCTACCACCACCATGTTTGACAGTGGGGATGGTGTGTTCAGGGTGATGAGCTGTGTTGCTTTTACACCAGCATATCGTTTGGAATTGTGCCCAAATAGTTTGATTTTGGTTTCATTTGATCAGAGCACCTTCTTCCACATGTTTGGTGTGTCTCCCAGGTGGCTTGTGGCAAACTTTAAACACTTTTAATGGATATCTTTGAGAAATGGCTTTCTCCTTGCCACTCTTCCATAAAGGCCAGATTTGTGCAGTGTATGACTGACTGTTGTCCTATGGACAGACTCTCCCACCTCAGCTGTAGATCTCTGCAGTTCATCCAGAGTGACCATGGGCCTCTTGGCTGCATTTCTGATCAGTCTTCTCCTTGTTTGAGATGAAAGTTTGGATGGACGGCTGAGTCTTGGTAGATTTGCAGTGGTATGATACTCCTTCCATTTCAATATGATCGCTTGCACAGTGCTCCTTGGGATGTTTTAAAGTTGTGGAAATATTTTTGTAACCAAATCCAGCTTTAAACTTCTCCACAACAGTATCAGGGACCTGCCTGTTGTGTTCCTTGGTCTTAATGATGCTCTCTGAGCTTTAAACAGAACACTGAGACTATCACAGAGCAGGTGCATTTATACGGAGACTTCATTACACACAGGTGTCTTATATTTATCATCATCAGTCATTTAGGACAACATTGGATCATTCAGAGATCCTCAATGAACTTCTGGAGTGAGTTTGCTGCACTGAAAGTAAAGGGGATGAATAATATTGCACGCCCCAATTTTCAGTTATTTATTTTTTTAAAAAAGTTTAAAATAAGCAATAAATTTCGTTCAACTTCACAATTGTGTCCCACTTGTTGATTCTTCACCATAACATTAAAATGTTTATCTTTGTTTGAAGCCTGAATTGTGGGAAAAGGTTGAAAAATTCAAGAGGACCCGAATACTTTCACAAGGCACTGTATATGTTAAAGTGGTGCTTGAAGATTGTAAATCCTTCGGATTAAGTTTTAGGCGAAATTTATGCAAAAATACCACCCCCAAACAAAAATAATAAATAAATAATAAAATAAATAACTGATTTGATACTTCACGTAAAAGTATGTGAACCTTTTTAAGCTTAACATCTAATTTAAATGTGAACTTAGTCTGTTGTTCGCAATCAATGGGATAGCAATCAAGTTTGAGTGATCAACCTGTTTTCTTTATAGAACAGGGATCTAATCAAAGACTGATACATTTCCACAAATAGGTGTTGAGAATATCATGGCACAAAAAAGGAGATTTCTGAGGACCTTAGAAGTAGTGTTGTTAATGCATAGCAAAGTTTTAAAAAAGGTTACATAACCATTGCAAATTATTTGGATGCAAGGCGTATATTAGTCTGCAAGATCACAAAGGAAAGTAACTTTTAAGCAAGTAAAAGGTTTCTTTAGTAACAAGTATAGATGAAATGAAGGACTTATTACAGAGTGTCAAGAAGGAAAGTTCAAACATTGGACTCCTACTCAATACAAAGACAAAGATATTGACTACTGCTAGGTATGACTGGGACACATTTGAGATGGACGGTGACTAACTGGAAGTTGTAAAGGACTTCAATCTACTCGGATCAATGATCACTCAAGATGCAGCGACGACACCAAAAGTCAAAATAGGAGAATAGGTATGGACAAATCAACAATGGTTGTCAAAGTCCTAAAATCAAGGAACAGATCACTGGTAATGAAGACACAGCTCCTACATAGTCTGTTTGTATAGTATAGTTAAAGAAGAATAAAGTATAATGGCAAAGTCAAAGTTCTGTCCTTTTAAAGGGAACCTGTCACCACTTTTTCAGCCTATAAGCTGCGGCCTCCACCACTGGGCTCTTATATACAGCATTCTAACATGCTGTATATAAGAGCCCAGGCTGTGCTGTATAACATAAAAAACACTTTATAATACTCGCCTAGAAGGTGGCTCTAGTGCACAGTAGTCGGATGGGTGTCTCTGTTCTCCGGGACCGGTGCCTCCCCTTTCGGCCATCTTGGTTTTCCTAATTCTGAAGCCGTGGTGCATGACACGTCTACATCATACACACGCGCTGGCCCTGAGATCCTGCGCAGGCGCACTACAATACTTTGATCTGCCCTGAGATGCGGCTCTTATATACAGCATGTTAGGATGCTGTAGATAAGAGCCCAGTGGTGGTGGCCGCAGCTTATAGGCCGAAAATGTGGTGACAATTCCCTTTAATTCTATAGAAATGTTGTCCAAGGACCTGAAGTCAGCAGTTTGTGGGAGAATGTTGCCAAAATAACCGTTTAAAAGCTAATCTAGTTTTTTTGACACATGTGGAAAATGTTTGTCTCGCAAACGTTCGAGCATCACTGCATGTGTGTGTCTAGTGTATATAAATAGGTGGATATCTATTCAACTATATATAATATAATATAATCTGTATCCTGCCCTTTTTAGATGTCCCTTCTCTACACTGGAAGCCGCCTAATCCATTTTTATCTATATATTTTTTTTTATCGGAAAGGTGATGGTTTACTGTTTTTTTTGTTGATCCTATCACCAGGATCCCCAGTGATTGTCAGACCCAGGCTCTATAGGGCTAGGCCTTAAATGGAGCAGTGATTTTCATGACTCTCCTCCACCATTCATTGTCTATGGAACTGCCAAAAATAGCAATGTGCAGCATACTAATTTTTCTGGAAGCACAATAGGCCATGAATGGAGTGGACGCAGGAAATGTGGACATCCCCTCTGTTCCTCAGTGGATTGTCGATAACTTTAGATTCTGTGAATATGCATTTTAAGTGGCACATGTTAGATTATGTTTACATTGTGGTGCAGAATTTACATGTTGCATCTCTGGAAGACTGCATACAAATTATATTTATAAAGTCCATCCACTAGTGTAGATTATACACAGTACAATAGATTAAAAAAATCCAGAGACAGGTCCTCTTTAACCTTCAGTTCGTCGAGCCAAATAGCTTACATTATTAGCTTTGTGAGGTCATTGTGGCTCGTGTAGTGTACACTGTGTCTCATAACGCACTATGGAGGGAGGGGCACCAAGATAGTACCCATCCGTTTCGGTAACACACTATCTTCTATACTCGCTGAAACTTGACAAAAGCAAACTCACTTGGGGTCCAATGGACCCCATGCAACTAAAGGTTAAATGAACTTCTCCAATTGGTGCCGAAACGGTTTTTATCCTTTTTTACTTCTGTGTCCCATCATTCCAAAGTTATGTCCCCCCTCCCTGGTAATAAAAATGCAAAGGTTCCTTTGAAACAACTGGGTGTGTACGATATAATTTTTGTAGGCACGGCCATGTTTTTATTGACCGTTGTTGGAAAAGAAAAGGCTCACATAGAAGCCTTGGGGTATAGTGGGTTGAAGGGAAAATGCATCTTTATTTCCTGGGGGACATCATTTTAGAACGACGGGGCACAAAAGTAAAAAAAAAATGCTCTCAAATCAGTGGAGTATCGGCAATTGAGGGAGGTGCTCAGTTTAAATGAAAACATCCAGTGATGCTTGCTCGTCTTTAACAAATTACCGTTCAATCACTTAGTACAAATGTATTGTACAATCAAAATACTGTAGGTTGAAGGTCAATTGCTAGCGGGATCAGAAAGTGTAAAGTTATCAATATTACATGAGGAATGATGACTAAATCCATAACTGCTGTATGAAAATGGAAAATAAAGTCTTAATGTCAGAAAGAGATTTATATTGCTTTATTGATGTCTGGATTTACTATAAATGGTGATCAGTCATCAATGTCCGGCAATTTCCAGCAATATGACTCATCCAGCGTCATGAGGATGTAGAGGTTACGTCATGGTCCTCTGATATATTAAAGGAGCATTATATCAGATTTTTTTTTTTTTTTTTTGTTTAATTGTTTAATCCTTTGATTTTTAAGGAACTCACTGGCTTTCCCATCATATGTTTAGTAAATTGTATAACCATTCTGGGATACCTTTTTGCTTAGGAATTGTGCCATTCCTGTTAATCTTCTCTTAAGTGACTGGTTGGGGGTGTCCCCACATGATGTAGGGGTACACCCTTTTGAGAAAGCGAATGGTAACACCCAGTTACCGATACAACATTCCCCTACCGGTTTGATATTAAAGCAGCCTTCTACATTATCCCTAAAAGTGTCTATTTAGTGATGGGGTATCACTAAAATGCAGTATAAGAAAGCGGCAACTCACTCCATCAGATGCACAACGTTTCTTTATTCTGCAGTTGCAGACATATGCAGGAACAATGGGGAGAGAGGGGAGTGCAGGGAGCGGTGAACGGACGACAGCCACTCCCCGCACTCCCCTCTCTCCCCATTGTTCCTGCATATGTCTGCAACCGCAGAATAAAGAAATGTTGTGCATCTGATGGAGTGAGTTGCCGCTTTCTTAGGCCTTCAACACACATCCGTGCCGCCGGCACGTGTTTGTCATTTTTTACACGTACCGGCGACACGGAGACACGTTCAGCAATGCTACCCTATTGTAGCAGGCACACACACGTAAAACCACACGGAACGTGTGTCCGTGTGCGTTTGTACGTGTGTGCGTTTTTCAAAGCGCTGACATGTCAGTGTTTTCTCCCGCAGCACGGGTGTCACACGGTCCGCACCCGTACCACACGAGTGTAGTGTGGATGCGGTCCCGTGTGACACGCGCCGGAGAAAACACACGTGTCAGTGAAAAAAAAAAATTAACTCACCTTCTCCAGCCCTCCTGTCTCTGCTGCCTCTTGCTGCCGACCGCCGCTCATTATTCTCATAGAATATTCACTTCACTGCCTGGCAGCAGCAGCAGCGGGGAGACGGGAGGGCTGGAGACCGAGGATCAGCACCACGGACAGCAGCGCGGACATCAGGAAGGACCAGGTGAGTATGTAAATTACCGGTTTTACGTGTGCTATCGCGGATAGCACACGTAGAACACACGTGTCCCGCACGTACCAGAGACACGTACTTACCTGCACGCAACACGCAGGGGAAATACGTGTCTCTCGGCACGTGCGTGATTTTCACGTGAGTGTGGCAGAGGCCTTATACTGGATTAATGAACTTTGTTTCATGTTGCTGCTGAGCACCACCCCACTAAGAACCTTAAATGCAGGCACATAAGACACCCAGGAACAGCTGATTCTGCGAAATTGTGAGTAAGGCTCCACTGTCCAGCAGTACCTGCTCTGCAGTGCCCGATTCTGCTTCTGTTTCTGATCACTAAAATGCTCAAATCATTACTTGATTCAAGATGATCAGACGCTCAGACGAGCTCACCTTGAGGAACTAGCATTATGGAAAGTGAGTGACTGGTCTATTCGGGTCTCTGCCAACATATAGCCAGCCATAAATGGAGAATTTTCGGTGGGAGGGCCGTTTTTTCTTTGGTTAAGCTACATGTGAGAATGGCGTTTTATCCCCTGGGAGAGTCATTCAGAGACTGCGAATGGCTCTCCCTGGGATACCTGCACACATGATGCAGCGAACCAAGCCTGTGCGTTGTGGTCGTTATTTCACAGATGAAATATCCGAGCTCTCGCGACACTTGGCTGAACTCCACAAGTACCCAAGCACCCTGATGCTGGATTAACGAGCAGTGCAGTGCCAAGCATGCTCACTCATCACGAACATACTCAGGTGCTTGGTACTCGTAACAAGCAGTTGGACTCTCGCATGGGCGCGACTTGAGTATCTGAGTATAATGGAAGTCAATGGGGAGCTCAAGCATTGTTTTGGGAAGATCTACCGGAAAAATGCTCAAGTTTCAACTTGACATCCATTATGCTCATGTGGTCGAGTCGCACTCATCAGAACATCCAACTGCTCGTTACGAGTACCGCGCACCCGAGCATGGTAGTGCCCCCTCGTCACTGTTGACTATATATTTTTGAAAATAGTCACTTACCTTGCTGACTTAACATTCTCTTGCAACTTCCTCCTGCTTTTGTCATTTTGATCTTGTTCAATAAAACCTGACCAATTTGTGACGCCCTGGCCGGGCCAGGTAGTCACAAATAGGGCCCCACATTACACCTTTCCCTCACAGGTAGCACACAGCCGACCAAAAAACCCTAGTCACCCCCTCAGGGCTAGATAAACAAACCAGGGGGCGGAACCAGGCAGTTGGAAGACGCCCATCGAGGAGTTTAGACAGCCCGGCGCGGGAAAGTAGCAAGCAGATCAGTTTTAGTGTTCAGCAGGAGTGGAGGTCCGGCCTGTGTGTCATGCCTGAAGCTAACTGACCGGTACCAGAGTAGGAGCCCTGGTGCCACTGGCTAGGAGACAGATGGTGGTCTCCGTCCGCAGGAGACTGGAAGACTGTTCGGCAGAACCAGGTGGTACCGGGACAGGGTCGTAGCCCGCCGGTATCTACACCGGGGACCCGACCAGAAACCGTGCACAAAGGGGGGTACTCAGACCCTGAAACCAGGTCCAGAAGCGACTGGAACTGGTTAATTAACTGATTGCGGCCAGGACTAGAGGTCCTGTCCCACCTAAAGTCCCGACTGAAGGCAACAGCCCACCGAGGGGGATAACAGGTCACAGCCAAGGCTCAGAGATCCCACGGGCCAGCGTCTGTGGGCAAGGGCTCCTTAGGCCACAACCAGCCAGGAGCGGACCCCTGAAGTTGCAAGCACAGGCAGTCCACCATTCTAAACACAGGTGTGGGAGAAAGACAGAGACCACCAGCTGGGGGTGGGGAACCCGAACGCAGCCGGTTGCGGGCACTGACCATCACCTTGGTTTACCAGAGACTCGTGTGTTTCCTTAATAGTGAGTACACCAGCACCCTGCGGTCAGCGATCTCCCTGCACCACCAAACCCAAACGGGTCCCGGGGCCACCATTCCTGCCCACGGAGGGGTTGACAACTTGCTGCACAACATCTCCCCCAGGTGCCCCGTAACTGCAGCGGTGGTGTCCAATATCACCACATCCCGTGGGTGGCGTCACGAACTCCGTACAGCTCAGCCCGTACATATGTCCTACATCCACCATCCCATCACCCCCCTTTTCAGTTGAAGTGACCACGAGACCCCCGGGTCCGGAGACCCTCGAGCCACCCACAGAAGGACCGGATCCAAGCAGCTCGGCTGCTGAGAGCGGGGCGGTACAAATTTATGGAGATAAATCTAAACCATGTCCAACTGCCTTTCATGTATTGAGGGATAAACATGTGCCTATGATGTTGGTGCTGTATCCCCCATCCTCAACAAAAGAGAAGTAATTCGATGTGATTAAGACTTGTGTTTCCCCCGGTCTCTACATCGGCCATGTTGGATTGAAGAGTACCAGAACACCAAGATCTAAGAAGGCAGCGGGAGAGAAATGGAGATGAGTTGGGGAAGTGACTATACATGCAAAAATCTATAGCAACAACAGGCACGGGGGCGGGGAATCACTATCAAAACCCACCGCAGCTATTGCCTGCTCCGCAGTAATGTATATTTCACAAATTTTACTTGCTTGTGTTTCAAAAACTATACATCCGAGCTGACAACTAATGGTTTATAAGGAATCAGCCTGATGATAAAGTGTAGCATTGGCTTTTGGTTATATAGGAAAATCCTGGTGATTGGTGCGCTTTAAGGATAAGGTAGATGACCTACCTATCCCAAGGATTGTTCATCCACACCCTAGCCCTGGACAACCCCTTTAATGTAACCCAATAAACATGCATGGTGTCTGGCACTGGGCTCTCGCTCCTAAGTTAAGATCATAAACCTAAACAAAATGTTGTTTTTGTTTTTTTATTTTCTGGCTTTTGTTTTTTTTTTTTGTTTTTTTGTGTTTCTTTTGACGATTTTAAAATCTAGCAAAAAGGGACGGCTTCACCAGATTTCTATGACATACATGTATACACCAGACACAGCATTTTACATGTCTAGTTGGCTGAGCTGAATTTGTCCCGAGCATCGTTTTGAGAAATTTGGCACATTTGTACTAGATCTGGCATCTTATAAACTGGAGCTTAGGTTAGTTTCACACTTGCGTTATGCGGCATCTGTCGCATTGCGTTGTGTGACAGATGTAACGGATTCGTTGCATATAATGGCACAACTGATGCGACGGATCCTGCAAAACAACGGAATCCATACTAGCTTTTTTTTTTCAGCAATTTACTCAACTAAGCATGCGCGGTTGTGTAAAGACGGATCCATCACAGGAATCCATCAAATGACGGATTCCGCCACCATAGGCTTCCATTATAAAAATGATGGACGCCGACGGAATCCTGCACATTGCGTTTTTTTTACTCTCTGGAAAGCGCAGAAAAACGCTACATGCTGCGTTCTTTCCGCCGGCGGATGCAACGCAGGGCCATTAGTCGCAATGCGCTGTCCATACAAGTCTATGGGAAGCAGCGAAATCCGTTAACTGATTCCGCTGTTTTCCAAAACGGCGGATTGCGACTGAAGGAAAAAAACGCAAGTGTGAAACTAGCCTTATTCTGATATTGTTGTGTTCTTTACATGTTGCTATAATATATCCACTAGCCAAATTAATAGCATCTTATTTGTGTTTCCTTTCTACGTGTAAATGTCGACTATACGGTTTTTCGGCGCGGATAAATAACCCCATTGTTAGGTACTGCTGTTTGTTGTTCTTAACATGTTCTGACTGCTCGGTTCAGAGAGGTTAATTTGTCAACATTATGTTCTTTCAGTGTAGTATTGCAGATGTTTTTCTTACATGATCCTTTGACAGGCTTCTGTGCTATTAGAAACACAAGACTGGTCATTCTCAAGGATCCCCGGAGACGGCTCTCTGCTGGATGTCATTTAGACAGGAACGTATCCTGTAGCAAGTCTGTGGAAGTTACAATGTAATGTGACCAATGGTCTATGGTGTGTCAAATGGACTAAGGGCTCGGATTGAGAAGTTCAAGAAAAGGTCATAACCTTGCGGGACCTTTTGGCTTTTGAGATGTCAGACATGTGGCAAAATGATCTTGGTCTTTCGGTGTCATAACATTCGCTCTGTGCTCAATGGTAACTGATCGCATTGGAAATGTTTGACCTTGCAAGCTTATTAGTAGCAATAAATTCTCATTCTAATTGATACTGTTACATTTTCTACACAAATGCAGACACTCCAATTAGTACAGACAGCTCAATGGTGGCATCTCTGAGGAGGCTCCAGTGTCTCCAGCTCATCGTCATACATGAGATTTACAAGAAGTAGTAAATGATTCTCACAGAAGAGGTGTACTTACTTGGCATGAAGTACATTTAGCTGACCATAAACATAAGTGCTAAATATTTAATCAGCAAATCGCTAGATCTCCCTCCTCCCTACACTTGAGCGCTCGGCTCAGCGTTCATGTGTTTTCAATGGGGAGAGAGGTGAAAACTGTTGCGAGTCTTGATCGTGTGATTGAAGTGACATGCCGGGGCCGTGGGGCACTCGTTACCGGGCCACGGTTCCGTTTCTGGGATGCGGTGGCGGCAAGGCCTGGTTCCGTGACCCCGGCAGTGTCGGTTAAAAGGGAGGTAATAGTTTGTGACGCCATCTGCGGTATGCGGCAAGTTAGGTGCCACCGCTGTGGGATTGGGACCTGTGAGGCAGATGGTGACGCAGCTTGGTTGGTATAGCTCTCCACAGGTAGAGCTGGGCCCCAGGGAGGATGGCAGGTAGTAGTGGGTGATGGCGGGGGGTTCCGGGGCGGAGGCGCAGGTGAATAAATGAGTGACACAGGGATGCAGTAGCAGTATCAAGGTTTTTACTCACTGTAGCAGGTTTCAAGGTAACATGACTAGTCAGTGACCGTCTTTGGAGTGCTGGGTTCCACTGTCATGGATTCCAGTCGATCCTGGGTAGTTTGGAGGTCAAGTCCAGTGCACCTTTCTTGTATTTCGTCCCTGGTCGTCTTCCTGCACTGACTTCTCTCCCGCCTGTCCTGCGCCTACGCTTACCGTGCCCTGAGCTGGTGTCCACGGGCCCTGTCCGGTGGCTTGAAGCTCTATCCCTTGGCCCTATGTGGTCACCTTCCAGCGGATTCGTGTGCAGAGTTGGCTTTGGTACTAGATATGTCCTCAGCCTCTGGTTTTACAAGAGGAGCACTTTTGGTTCTTCTCCTTTAGTCTAGGGACTAGTCCCCGTTCTGCAGCCAAGTCCTTCCACTCCAATGCTGTATGTGGAACGAGGCCACGGGAGTATGGCACGCTTCCCGTCGGCTCTAGGACCCTTTCTGTCTTATGCCTGGGTCGAGATGCACTAGCTCCAGACCACAGGTCTTCACTCCTCCACTGCTCCTTCTCAACTCTCTAACTTTCTGTCACAGGCTGCTCCCACTAACTAGAGTCCACCCCACAGGTGACGGATTAGGGGGAGGGAGGTACCATCACCAGTGGTGGCTATACATAGCATTAATGGAACCAAACCCAACCCTGACCCAGTGGTGAGCTATTAACTAACAGTGTTGTGTGTTTTGGTGTGCATACCGGTGGATGACCTCTTCCATACCCAGGATGGGATACCACACCTCTGGCTAAGGTGCAGTACCTCTGTGGCGACTGAAGCCTTCAGGGCACCACAGAAGGAACTTCTGATGGTAGCAGTTTTATCCTCTTAGATGCCGCTGTCAAATGTGATCGAGTTGGAAATGGGGCGTTTACCTTCTAAACCCTTTAATTCCAAGGTACTGATGACATAGATATGGTAGCCAGTTTGGCCTAATGAGTCCCACCATGTCTGCCATATTTGTACAACTCTGAAGCCCAGACTGTGGTGGTGCCACATTGCAGATAACTTTACAATACAGTGCAATATTACAGTATTGCAATGTATTGTACAAGTGATTACTTGTTCCAGTCTGCTACAATGACTAGTAAAAAAATGTATGTTTTTTTTAATAAATATATATTGCGCCAATGCCAAAATGTAAAAATAAATAATAAAAACTTATTTTAAAAAGATCTGACAGCAGGGTTTTGCTATGTAATATGACAGTAACATGGTGTAGAGACAAATGCCCTGATTCCAGCGATGGGGCAGCATTTGATATAATCAGAGCTTTGTTTGCAAATCTAGCAGAGCTTGGAATGCTGAGCTGTGTAAAAGCCTGCCCACACCACTGATTAGTAGCTTTCGGTCAATACACATTTAATGAATGGAGAAAGCTGTTAACGAGTGGTGGGTATAGATGAGCCATGGAAGTCCTGTTCGGATCCATGGAAGTTTGTTTCAGCACGTTCAACTGGACTTTAGATACAGTTCGGTTTTGAACCCAGTCTTGATCTGAACCCCAAAAGAAATTGCTAATTGGGCAGCTTGGGTCTATCGCCCACATGCAGCCAGCCATAAACAGGACGCTTCCTGGGGCGACCGGGTGGTGTTTTTCTCTCTGGTTCACTCATCTATAATAGTGGGGCCCTGATTTGGAAAAGGAGGCACGAGACACCTAGTTATCTAGTGCTAATGTCCTGCTGATAAAACACTAATTTTATTGTATGTGTAAAACAGACCAGTAAGTGACACATCCCTATACTCAGGGTCTCTGGGCTTACATTATGCTGTTGTCAGATTGCATAGCATAAAGCGGATGACAGATTTGGTTTTATCTCTGAACCAATGAAATAGCATATTTATCCGAGACTGAATAAATGGGGAGAAAAAATTGTAGTACTTCCAAAAACGGATTAATGTGTGCCGCCCCCGTGTCAGTAGCCGAGCTGCTCGGATTCGGGTTCTCAGTGGCTCGAGGGTCTCCGGACCCGGGAGTCGTGTGGCCACTCAAATGAAGGGGAATATTTACAGGGGATTATAGAGTTTGTGACGCCACCCGTGGTATGTGGTAATTAGGAGTACCACCGCTGCAGTTCGGAGTACCCAGGGATGATGGAGTGGGGCAGCCAGGTGTTATGACCCTCCACAGGTAGGGGGAATACCCCGGGACTCTGTGTTTTTAAGTGGAGTGCCATTGGATGTAAAGGGGTCACTTGCGTACTCACTCAGTCAATTAAGCTGACACCAACAACTGGATAAACCAAAGTTCTGGACACCGCTGCTGGTGAGGGGAGCTTAGTTTGGGTCCCGTCCCCAGTGGTGCTGCCTGGTGATCCATGACCTGCCTCCTGGCACTAAGTTTACTTCTCTGTTCGTCCCGGTAGTATGAAACTTGCCAGGTCCCGCTCCCTACTATGGCTAAGTGTGGGAGCTTGCTCTCAGGGTTCACGCTTGGGATTTTCTGGACCGTTTTGACTGGAAAGTCCTATCCCCCTCGTTGCGCTTGTACCCCGATTCTGGAATGGTTGGGAACTAATCTTGAAGGCTCTGTTCTCCACGGGTAAATTATCGGGTTGCCTGAAGATACTCCCCGACCTAGGGTCCACATACCCCATCGTGCCTTGGTCCCAGCCCGGTGATTGTGCAAGGCAGCCGTCCTCCTTGACAGATCCTTGCCCCTTGCCACGATCCCCTGCGACCGGGAGTCCAACTCCTCTATGCCCAGACCACCATCTGCAACCTAGACAGTTTTCCAGGAACCCCGCTCCCGACCTCCTCTAAGCTCCTCACAGCTCGAGGGTTACTACCTCACCCTCTTACTCCAAACTACTAACTCCAACTGACTACTCACTCCTCACTTCCCCTCCCTAACCCCCCAGGTGTGCGACTCTATTCCCCTCAAGCCGTCCATTGGTGTGTTTGGTGGGTGTGGTGCAGGGTGTATCTAGGATTTGATTCGCTGATGTAGGCAACACCATGTAGTTAGGGACCCTAAACCAAGGAGGAGGTGAATATGTGACGCCCTGGGCAAGCCAGGGGTCACAGGTCATCACACCACCACACCCTACATCCCAGTTAGGAACACCAAAGCTGCTAAAATCCTTGTTGCCTTCCTCCAGGGGCTGATGTTCACACCAGGGGGTGGGCCAGGCGGTTGGCTCCGCCCACCGAGGAGTACACAGCCCTGGAGGCGGGAAGAACCAGGCAGTCAGCTCAGGGAAGAGCTAGAGTGAGGAAGGAGTAAACAGCTAAGTGAAAGTGAAGTGGTAGTGGAGCAAAGAAGAAAAGGAACAAAAGGGAGCGTAGAAAGGCCTGAAGTGAGTCCAGCTAAGTGCAGGACAGGTCAGCAAGGTCAGCAACAGCGGTGATCATCTGGAGGGGGACTGCTCGGAGGTTGCTGGAAGGACCGAGGTCGAGTAGTGGCCCGGCGGTCTGGAGCAGTATACGAAGGACAGTCAGCACCAGGGCAGGGGCCTCTCGGACCCCGGCAAGGCTAGGAGTCGCCATAATTTGCCGAATACGTCAGTGAAGTGGACGTCGATCCCCCAACAACCAAGTCCCGATTGAAGACAACCGTCCAACCATTAGTGAGGAACACCGCCACCGCCAGGGCACCAGCTCCTCAGGACCAGCGTCTGCGGGCAAAGTAGGGCTCCTCCGGCCCATATCCAAGCCGGGGAGCGGGTTACCGGTGGGAACCCATCGCTACCAACTTAGAAACATCAGGTGCAGGTCAGAGGGACATCACCATTACTTGCTGGGAGAGCAAGTGCAGCCGTCCGTGGAAACCGTCTTTCCAGCCGTGTGGTTTACCGTAAAACTGTGTCAACGTCTCAGGCTGAGTGAGTACCACAGTGCCGCAAGGCACGGCGCTGCCCCCGCGTCCTAGCGCCCACCAGGCCCTGCACCCTTCCACCCCATCACCGGGCCCCGGGATCACCAACCCCTACCCACGGAGGGGCAACACAACACCTGGCTGCTCCGCATCACCACTCCCGGGATCCCCATATTGAGCAGCGGTGGTGCTACAAATCACCACAACCGTGGGTGGCGTCACGGACAATCTCCCCAACAAAATCCCTTTTTCACTCACGGGCGAGGAGTGCCGCTCGAGAACCCCCGGGATCCGGCCCACCGCTCGAGCCACCACTGAGCAGCAGCAGCCGGACCCGAGCAGAGGGGTGAGCGCGGTGCCGGCACCCTCCTCCCCGCCCGCGACAACTTGGCGTCACGAACAGGATCTTACCGCTCTGCCGTTGGGTAGAGGTGCGCCTTGTAACCGCCGGAGGTATCCGGCTGAAAATTTCCAGAAGTCGCCATCTTTGGCGCGAAAAGTTCCCGCTCGAGCGTCTTCTCGAGTAGCAGAGACGCGAAGGCCAAAACTCCGCCCCAATAGAGGAGTGGCCGGAAAGAAGCTAAGGGGGACGCGATGGCGGCTGGCGGCATGTAATCGCAGCTATAAAAGCAAGGACGCCAGGACTCTGCAGTCACTCCATTCCTGGAAGAAGAAGTCGCTATGTGGATGCCGTCCCGAAACACCGTGGCCCCCGCGCCGGGAACCGCAGCGTGGGTGGAAATCCGGACCGCACAGCTCCACCTAAGGCTGCAGGTCAAGATGCAGCTCCTCTTGGAGTGGGAGACCGACATGGCGGACGTTATAGCCACCGTGCGGAGACGCGAGGAGGAGGCGGAGGAAGGGAGGGTGAGTGACCCACGCCCCTATGTCCCCGATGGGACCGGTCGCTGCGGCTGAGGGACCCGGTCCAAGCCCTCTCCCTCCGCTGCCTTCTTCGCCACCCGTCTTGGAGGCCGTGACCCCGCCACTAGGCCCGCTGCCACCGCAACCGGTAGCGATACCCAGCATGCCCGCCCCGGCGGGCCGACCTGTAGCCGGAGCCCGTAGCAAGTCGGAGGTGTTGCCGTGGAAGGCCCCGAAGTCTGCACCGGAGGCAGCCCCTGAGAAGTTCCCCGAGTTGGAGCCGATGACCCGCTCCAAGCCGAAGGCCAAGCCGCGGAAAGCCCCTGTGCCCATCCCCCACACCTTGGCTGAGGTAGCGCCGGGTTGTTGCTGTAAGGCAGCGCCCAAGGCCAAGACACCGCGGGACACGCCGCCCAGATTCCTGACAGTGGGCAACGTCCAGGATGTCCCGCGGGACCCGACCCGTGCGCCAGAGCTCGCAGCAGCGCCGTATTGGGACAGGGAGCCGGTACCGCTGGGCCTGGAGATCGGAGAGAGGGAGAGGAAGAAGGCTGAGCTGGTGGCCCGAGCTATCCGGGAAAAGGAGAATCTCCGCCAGGCCACGTTCAGTGTCCGGGGTCCGCTGTACGAGGGGCAGGTGAGGCGGTTTGATGTCCGCCGGGGCTACGGGTTTATCTATGAACCGGGCCTGGAGGCCGAAGTGTTTGTAGCCCGGCGGGATGTGAATGCCCACCTACCTGAGGAGCATCCCGGCCGCAACCTAATGCCGGGAGACATTGTTCAGTACACCCGACACTGCGGAGAGAGGGGGTGGTTTGCCCTAGATGTCAAACTGCGGGGCAGCCAGGAGAGCAGAGTGAGTCCTGCACCCCCTCCCTCGGATGAAGCTGAAGGCCTGGAGTAGGGCAGCGGATGCCCGTTGCAGCAGTCCCCGTTGGGACCACCTTGAGTTTGTTTAAAAGTTTGAAAAGTTTTGAGAATGATAAGAAAAATGATGATTACCGAGTACTTCACCTGATTCTTTGTGATTGAACCGGCCGGAGCCGGCACCGTTGTCCCCGTGGGGACCGTTTAAAAAGTTTAGCATGGGAACTATCCATGGACAAGCCCGTGAACTTGCAGGGCAACCACAAACGGTAAGTGGCTTGTAAATATGTTGTTTTACCGTACCGTTTCCGCAGTTGCCGCCTCCGGAGAGGCAGGTTGGAGGGAGGGCCCTCAGCAGAGCAGGCTGGGACCCAGCCACCAAAGGAACCGGTGGCTACCCTCTGGAGGGGAAGGACAGATCCCGCTCGGGTAACTTGTGCTGGACTGTGGGTCAAGGGGTGCTGCCTGGGCTTTAGGGGCAGCATCAGGGCCAGGTTGCTTGGGTGGGAGAGAGCAAAAACCGTACCCGTAAAACCGTTTAGTAACGTTTAAGAAATGTGCCTCCCGTTGTGGGAAGATGTTATGCTTTATATGTTATCTTTTTACATTTACAGAAAATAAAAGCGGTGTTGGACGGGCAGCCCGCGGACGGTCTGCATTTTGCTAAGGGGGAATGTGATGCCCTGGGCAAGCCAGGGGTCACAGGTCATCACACCACCACACCCTACATCCCAGTTAGGAACACCAAAGCTACTCAAATCCTTGTTGCCTTCCTCCAGGGGCTGATGTTCACACCAGGGGGTGGGCCAGGCGGTTGGCTCCGCCCACCGATGAGTACACAGCCCTGGAGGCGGGAAGAACCAGGCAGTGAAGTGAGGGAAGTGAAAGTAGAAGGAAGTGGTAGAGGAGCTAAGTGAAAGTGAAGTGGTAGTGGAGCAAAGAAGAAAAGGAACAAAAGGGAGCGTAGAAAGGCCTGAAGTGAGTCCAGCTAAGTGCAGGACAGGTCAGCAAGGTCAGCAACAGCGGTGATCGTCTGGAGGGGGACTGCTCGGAGGTTGCTGGAAGGACCGCGGTCGAGTAGTGGTCCGGCGGTCTGGAGCAGTATACGAAGGACAGTCAGCACCAGGGCAGGGGCCTCTCGGACCCCGGCAAGGCTAGGAGTCGCCATAATTTGCCGAATCCGTCAGTGAAGGGGACGTCGATCCCCCAACAACCAAGTCCCGATTGAAGACAACTGTCCAACCATTAGTGAGGAACACCGCCACCGCCAGGGCACCAGCTCCTCAGGGCCAGCGTCTGCGGGCAAAGTAGGGCTTCTCCGGCCCATATCCAAGCCGGGGAGCGGGTTACCGGTGGGAACCCATCGCTACCAACTTAGAAACATCAGGTGCAGGTCAGAGGGACATCACCGTTACCTGCTGGGAGAGCAAGTGCAGCCGTCCGTGGGAACCGTCTTTCCAGCCGTGTGGTTTACCGTAAAACTGTGTCAACGTCTCAGGCTGAGTGAGTACCACAGTGCCGCAAGGCACGGCACTGCCCCCGCGTCCCTGCGCCCACCAGGCCCTGCACCCTTCCACCCCATCACCGGGCCCCGGGATCACCAACCCCTACCCACGGAGGGGCAACACAACACCTGGCTGCTCCGCATCACCACTCCCGGGATCCCCATATTGAGCAGCGGTGGTGCTACAAATCACCACAACCGTGGGTGGCGTCACGGACAATCTCCCCAACAAAATCCCTTTTTCACTCATGGGCGAGGAGTGCCGCTCGAGAACCCCCGGGATCCGGCCCACCGCTCGAGCATCCACTGAGCAGCAGCAGCCGGACCCGAGCAGAGGGGTGAGCGTGGTGCCGGCACCCTCCTCCCCACCCGCGACAAATACTGCACTGGAGGGCAGATTGTGCAATACCCTGTGACGACCCGATAGTCCAGGGGCATCAAAATGCGTTCCACCACAGGTCCTCAATGCGTTTCACCGCAGTTCCACAGCACTGCCGGGCAGAAGCAGTACGCTGTGTATGATGTTAGTGTGATCTGGTGTGTGTGTGTGTGTGTGTGTTTGTGTGTGTATCGGCCGGCCGGAAACAGGGGAGGACTGCTGTAGAGCACAGAAGAACCTGATGGGATGGTGGATTGAAGGATTACCTGGGAGCTATGCAGATGTTCAGGGTCTGGGTAAGTTTGATTCTCCTGGGGGGGTGTCTGCCTTTTTTGCGGGGTAAACTTGCCTCCAACCCGTGTTTCCCCAGAATTAAACCCCACTTAGAAAATTAGATGTGGCGCTTTTTTTGGGGCAAAAAAATACAAGGCAGTGTCTTATTTTTGGTATTCCGTCATGGACCAGTTGTGAAACCAGTATAATGTTCTAATACAAGAAGCCCTAATACCAGACCAGTGCTGTCACCTACGGCCCACTATTGAAAGTTGAGACGTGTGTTATGTTCATTAGATGAAAGCCTGAGTCGTACAGGAAAAATATATAATCTGAACTTCATGGATAAGTGGAAGGCGATGACACCTTTCCCTCATGACGGGAGCAGAAGGAACATAATTTACAAAGCATCAGACCTCTCGTACGTATTGTCTTGCATAGATGGATGCTGATGGATATTGATGTATTTAATGTTCTCTGTTGGGTGGGATGGAAAAACAAACCACACAAGATGATGATTGCACCTGTTTAGGTAGTTACAAAACCACTGTAAGGCGGGCTTTGCACGTTGCGACATCGCAAGCCGATGCTGCGATGTCGCACGCGATAGTCCCCGCCCCGTCGCTGGTACGATATCGTGTGATAGCTGGCGTAGCGAAAATTATCGCTACGCCAGCTTCACATGCACTCACCTGCCCTTGCGACCGTCGCTCTGGCCGGCGACCCACCTCCTTCCTAAGGGGGCGGGTCATGCGGCGTCACAGCGACGTCACACGGCAGGCGGCTAATAGCGGCAAAGGGGCAGAGATGAGCAGGATGTAAACATCCCGCCCACCTCCGTCCTTCCGCATAGCCGCTGGCGGCAGGTAAGGAGATGTTCCTCGCTCCTGCGGCTTCACACACAGCGATGTGTGCTGCCACAGGAACGACGAACAACATCGTACCTGTCGCGGGCACCGGCATTATGGAAATGTCGGTGAATGCAACGATGATACGATAACGACGTTTTGCGCTCGTTCATCGTATCATCTAGCATTTACACACTACGACATCGCAAGTGACGCCGGATGTGCGTCACTTTCGATTTGACCCACCGACATCGCACCTGCGATGTTGCAGTGTGCAAAGTCGCCCTAAGAGAAGAATATGGCTGCAGCAAAGTTGCATTTTGTCCATTACCCTTTCTATTGTGTAGTGTTTTATCGCCTAGTTAAAGGAGCATTCGGAATACGGGTATTTATCACCTAGCCACTGGATGTGTACTAGATTAAATACAATCTGACTGCTAAGACTCCCACTGATTGCTAGAAAGGGGACCTAAGCCCCCAGTTGTACCACTGCTGATTGGAGCATTTTGGTGGTAGCACCTCCATTCAAACCCGTAAGGACTGTGGAAAACTGGTGAGCACCATGCTCTGCTGCTCCAATAATGTGGTCTGACTCCTACTTGTCTAGGATTTTACATATACAGGTGCATCTCAATAAATTAGAATGTCATCAAAAAGTCAATTTAAATCAGTAATAAAATACAAAAAGGGAAACACATATTATATAGAGTCATTACACACAGAGGGATCTATTTCAAGTGTTCTTTTTCTGTTAATGTTGATGATTATGGCTTATAGCCAATGAAAATCCAAAAGTCATTATCTCAGAAAATTAGAATAATTTCCACAAAACACCTGCAAAGGCTTCCTAAGCGTTTTAAAATGGTCCCTTAGTCTGGTTCAGTAGGCTACACAATCATGGGGAAGACTGCTGAC
Source organism: Anomaloglossus baeobatrachus (assembly GCF_048569485.1). Lineage (NCBI taxonomy): Eukaryota > Metazoa > Chordata > Amphibia > Anura > Aromobatidae > Anomaloglossus > Anomaloglossus baeobatrachus. Next base: position 64,613,793 of record NC_134358.1, read on the forward strand.
TTTACAGATGTCCAGAAGGCAGTCATTGACACATTCCACAAGGAGGTTTAGCTACAAGAGGTCATTGTTAAAGAAGCTGGCTGTTCACAGAGTGCGGTATCCAAGCATAATAATGGAAAGTTGAGTGGAAGGAAAAAGTGTGGTAGAAAAGGTGCACAAGCAACCGGGATAACCGCAGCCTTGATAGGATTGTTAAAGGAGTTGTCCATCATAAACGCCAAAATTTTTTGTAAACTAATCTGTGCTGTATTGTCATATAAATCACCCCTATATTTTTTTTGTTTTCTGACTTTTGTTCCTCTTGAATTATCCCTTTATTCTCTGCAGCCACTTTGTTTATCTGCAGCTCAAGCAAACATGGCATGCCTGACTGACGAACCTGACAGAGCTGGCACCATCCGGCCTCACTGTCTAGCCCCGCCCCCTGCACCCTCATTGGCTGTCAGTATTCTGCTCAACACTGGTCTCTCATCGCCTCAGCAAAGATGGGCACATTACTACATTACATGTGTGGTGGATGTGAGGAGATTGTGCTGCACAGATGAGATATCACTGCTCTGTATTTCCAAATATTGGTAGTACAGAGCAGTGATCCTGCTTCTCTCATCTGTGACCGCACAAGCACCTCACATCCACCGCACATATAATGTAATAATGTGCCCATCCCTGTCCCCATCTATATATATAATTGCCTTATTCTGTCTGTCTGTCTTGCTCCAAAATTGTGTCGTTACTGTGACAACTGTCAGGTTGGCCGCTGGGCTCGGCCTGGCCCCCGCCCCCCCACGGATTGGCCGCTCGCCTTGGCCTGGCCCCGCCCCCAGCATGGATTGGCCGCTCGCCCCGGCCCTCCGCACGCATCGCCCGCTCCAGCGTACACCGGTTCCCGGTACACATGTGCATGGAGTCGGCATACGCTGACGCCTCGCCCGCTCGGCCCCGCCCCCGGCACACGTTGGCACGCTCGGCCCCGCCCCCGGCGGACATAACCTTGCGATGCTGGGATCGTGATGGAGCCGGTGTACGCTGGTAACCATGATACACATCGGGTAACTATAGGAAGCGCTTCCCTTAGTTACCTGATGTGTATCATGGTTACCAGCGTACACCGGGCTCATGGTACACATGTGCAGGGGGCCGGCATATGCTGACGCCTCGCCCACTCGGCCCCGCCCCCGACACACGTTGGCACGCTCGGCCCCGCCCCCAGCGGCCCCAGCATGGGGGATGGAGCACGATGGGGGGTGTGCAGCATGGAGGATGGAGCACGATTGGGGGTGCGCAGCATGGCAGATGGAGCACGATGGGAGGTGTGCAGCATGGGAGATGGAGCACGATGGGGGGTGCGCAGCATGGGGGATGGAGCATGATGGGGGGTGCGCAGCATGGGGGATGGAGCACGATAGGGGGGTGCGCAGCATGGAGGATGGAGCACGATGTGGGGTGTGCAGCATAGAGGATGGAGCACGATGGGGGGTGTGCAGCATGGGGGATGGAGCACGATGGGGGTGCACAGCATGTCGGATGGAGCACGATGGGGGGTGTGCAGCATAGGGGATGGCGCACGATGGGGTGTGTGCAGCATGGGGGATGGCGCACGATGGGGGGTGCGCAGCATGTCGGATGGAGCACGATGGGGGGTGCGCAGCATGGGGGATGGAGCACGATGGGGGGTGCGCAGCATGGGGGATGGAGCACGATGGGGGGTACGCAGCATGGGGGATGGAGCACGATGGGGGGTGCGCAGCATGGGGGATGGAGCACGATGGGGGGCGCACAGCATGGGGGATGGAGCACGATGGGGGGTGCGCAGCATGGGGGATGGAAAACGATGGGAGGTGCGCAGCATGGGAGATGGAGCACAATGGGGGGTGCGCAGCATGGGGGATGGAGCACGATGGGGGGTGCACAGCATGGGGGATGGAGCACGATGGGGATGCGCAGCATGGGGGAAGGAACACGATGGGGGGTGCGCAGCATGGGGGATGGAGCACGATGGGGGTGCACACTTCCCCCCAAAACACACACACACACCGCTGCTGGAGTCAGTGCTTCAAGAGCCACCACACACGGACGTATCCAGGACATGGGCTACAACTGTTGCATTCCTTGTGTCAAGCCACTCATGACCAATAGACAATGCCAGAAGCGCCGTACCTGGGCCAAGGAGAAAAAGAACTGGACAGTTGCTCAGTGGTCCAAGGTGTTGTTTTCAGATGAAAGTAAATTTTGCATTTCATTTGGCAATCGCGGTCCCAGAGTCTGGAGGAAGAGTGGAGAGGCCACAATCCAAGCTGCTGAGGTCTAGTGTGAAGTCTCCACAATCAGTGATGGTTTGGGGAGCCATGTCATCTGCTGGTGTAGGTACACTGTATTTTTATCAAAACCAAAGTCAGGGCAGCCGTCTACCAGGAGATTTTCGAGCACTTCATGCTTCCCTCTGCAAACAAGTCTTTTGGAGATGAAAATGTAATTTTCCAGCAGGACTTGGCACCTGTCCACACTGCCAAAAGTACCAATACCTGGTTTACTAACCACAGTATCACTGTGCTTTATTGGCCAGCAAACTCGCCTGACCTAAACCTCATAGAGAATCTATGGGGTATTGTCAAGAGGAAGAGAGAAACACCAGACTCAACAATGCAGATGAGCTGAAGGCTGCTATCAAAGCAACCTGGGTTTCCAGAACACCTCAGCAGTGCCAGAGGCTGATCGCCTCCATGCCACGCTGCATGGATGCAGTAATTCATGCAAAAAGAGCTTCCCCCAAGTATTGAGGCATTTACTGTACAGACTTTTCAGTAGGTGCCAGCATTTCCGAGATTAAAATCATTTTTTCAATTGGTCTTTATATAATATTCTAATTTTCAGCGATAATAACTTTTGGGTCTTCATTGGCTGTAAGCCATAAGGGGGCTTTACACGCTAGCGATATCGGTACCGATATCGCTAGCGTGCGTACCCACCCCCATCGTTTGTGCGACACTGGCATATCGCTGCCCGTCGCGCACAAAATCGCGCTCCCCCCGTCACACGCACATACCTGCCCAGCGATGTCGCTCTGGCCGGCGATCCGCCTCCTTTCCAAGGGGGCTGGTCGTTCGGCGTCACAGCAACGTCACACGGCAGGCGTCCAATAGAAGCGGAGGGGCGGAGATGAGCGGGATGTAACATCCCGCCCACCTCCTTCCTTCCGCATTTGCGGTGGAGGCAGGTAAGAAGATGTTCCTCGCTCCTGCGGTGTCACACACAGCAATGTGTGCTGCCGCAGGAACGACGAACAACATCGCTAATGAGAGGTAAACGATTTTTTGTTTTAGGACAACCTCTCCGGCAAACTATTTTGGCCGCTTTTGCGATCGTTTTAGGTCGCACATAAGTGTCACACACTGCGATATCGTTAATGACGCCGGATGTGCGTCACTAACGACATGACCCCGACGATAAAACATTAACGATATTGTAGCATGTAAAGCCCCCTTTAATCCTCAACATTAACAGAAATAAACACATGAAATAGATCCCTCTGTGTATAATGACTGTATATAATATATAGGAATAGATCCCTCTGTGTGTAATGACTCTATATAATTTATAGGAATAGATCCCTCTGTGTATAATGACTGTATATAATATATAGGAATAGATCCCTCTGTGTATAATGACTGTATATAATATATAGGAATAGATCCCTCTGTGTATAATGACTGTATATAATATATAGGAATAGATCCCTCTGTGTATAATGACTGTATATAATATATAGGAATAGATCCCTCTGTGTGTAATGACTCTATATAATTTATAGGAATAGATCCCTCTGTGTATAATGACTGTATATAATATATAGGAATAGATCCCTCTGTGTATAATGACTGTATATAATATATAGGAATAGATCCCTCTGTGTGTAATGACTCTATATAATATATAGGAATAGATCCCTCTGTGTATAATGACTGTATATAATATATAGGAATAGATCCTTCTGTGTAGAATGACTGTATATAATATATAGGAATAGATCCCTCTGTGTGTAATGACTCTATATAATATATAGGAATAGATCCCTCTGTGTATAATGACTGTATATAATATATAGGAATAGATCCCTCTGTGTGTAATGACTCTATATAATATATAGGAATTGATCCCTCTGTGTATAATGACTGTATATAATATATAGGAATAGATCCCTCTTTGTGTAATGACTGTATATAATATATAGGAATAGATCCCTCTGTGTATAATGACTGTATATAATATATAGGAATAGATCCCTCTGTGTATAATGACTGTATATAATATATAGGAATAGATCCCTCTGTGTGTAATGACTCTATATAATATATAGGAATTGATCCCTCTGTGTATAATGACTGTATATAATATATAGGAATAGATCCCTCTGTGTGTAATGACTCTATATAATATATAGGAATAGATCCCTCTGTGTATAATGACTGTATATAATATATAATAATAGATCCCTCTTTGTGTAATGACTGTATATAATATATAGGAATAGATCCCTCTGTGTATAATGACTGTATATAATATATAGGAATAGAGCCCTCTGTGTATAATGACTGTATATAATATATAGGAATAGATCCCTCTGTGTATAATGACTGTATATAATATATAGGAATAGATCCCTCTGTGTGTAATGACTATACTGTATATAATATTGGCGTCTCCCTTTTTGTATTGAGTTACTGAAATAAATTAGATTTTTTGATGATATTCTAATTTACTGAGATGCACTTGTATATTATCACATAATAAGGCCATGCTCATGTTCGCAAAGATATTTTTTTTTTATAATAGATTTTATTCTAAATTCATATTAAAAAAAAAATAATAATAATATAAAATAAAATAAAACTAATGTGAACATACTCTGATATTATTCCACATATATTACTATATTAGCAGCTTTCAGTTACCAGATTTTAGTTTACTGCCCCTTTTAGACCTCACTCGAAAAGTTGACATCATGGAAAGATCATCTAGAGTCACATCTTGTTGGTATTTGGTAAAATATTAATGAAGTGATTGATATCTTGGATCAGAATCTCACGGTCAGTGCGCACACATCATATTTTGATAACTCTGCTGACAGTTGTAAAGGCAAAGGATTTTTTTTTTCCATACACAATTGCATTTTTATCCATTTGCAAGTGCAATAATGGGAATTTATATATTTAAAATTACTAACTCTTTTTGGCATTCTTTTTGGTTTTCTTTATATGAGCTTGCTGTTTTGCCTTTTGCAAACATTACTGCTGCTTTGTTACCTGTCCAAAATATGTCTCCCCAACTGCTTCAGATTTGTGTGAAGATTTATACCCTAAGGCACTTGTTTGCAAAAGTATTCAAACCCCTTGGTCTAAGGCGTTAAGCTTCTTGTTCTATAGTGGTATAGGCCATGCATTGCTCCCCTGGAGATGTAAATATACAAATAGAGTTTAGAAGGGAGCAGACATTCTTGTCACCTGTTGGAAGTTTCAGTCCTAAAAAAACACCAGCAAACCTTAAGGGGAACTGGTCACCTACTCACCTGTGGGACAGTCCAATATTTTCTGGCACGATGGGTGTTGCTACGTTTGCTCTGGTTCAAAGCCTCCTCTATCCTTACGATCGCCATACTCATTGCTTTCTGTGGATGATGTGTCCTACATCAACCACATAGTGCCCTCTGTTAGAGCGGAGCAAAGTACGCGTGCGCAGAAGTGCAATGGAGGGCACTGTGTGGATTATGTAGGATGCATCCTCCACATTAAGGAAGAAAGAAGATGGGCATCGCAAGGATAGAGGAGGCGCCAGACCCGAGAACAGCGACTCCCATTGGGCCGGACCGTATCAGACCATTCTGCAGGTGAGTAGGTGACAGGTTCCCTTTTAAAGGTGCTTTGGTATGTGACGCCCTGGGCTATCAGGTCGTCACAGGGTATTGTGCAATCTGCCCTTCTGTGCAATATCCACCTCCTCTTTGGTTACGGGTCCCTAACCATTGGTGTTGCCAAGAACAGCTAATCAAAACCCTAGGAACACTCTGCACCACACCCACCAGACACACCAGTGGACGGCATGAGTGGAATAGGGTTGCCCACTTGGGGGGGTGGGTTAAGGGGGGGTCAGGAGTGTCAGGAGTAGGCCAGAGAAGTGTTGGACGTGAAAGTGAGAGGAGGTCAGGAGCTGGGCTCCTTGGAACTACTAGGTAGCAGACGTTGGTCTGGGCCTGGTAGGAGCTGGACCCTGGTCACAGGGGATCGTGACAAGGGGCACGGACTGTCGAGGAGGACAACCTGCGGCCTGTAGCTTCAGGCGTCCTGACAATTTTACCCGACGAGGACGGAGCTTTCAAGATCCGTTCTCCACGCGCTCCAAAATCGGGGTACTAGCGCAACGAGGGGGATGGGACTTTCCACTATACGGTACAGAAAATCCCAAGCGTGAACCCTGAGAGCAAGCTCTCTGTTAGCCACACTGGGGAGCGGGACCTGATTAGTTTCAGACTAAAGGGACCAACTAGAAGACAAGGTGCCACGGAAAAAGGTCACAGACTAACAGGCAACACCAACAGAAACTGGACCCAGGCGTGCTCCCCTCAGCGTCTGCGGTGTCCAGAACTTTTGTTTACTACAGTTGTCGGTGTCAGCGTTATTGGACTGAGTACGCAAGTGAGCCTTACCGTCCCAACGGCACATCCCCGTCCCCATCACCGAGTCTCGGGGCTTTCCTCCTACCCGTGGAGGGGTGACACACCTTGCTGCCCACACCATTGCCACTGGATACTCCCAGCCGCAGCGGTGGTACTCCACCTTACTACGCACCACGGGTGGCATCACGAACTTTCCACACCATCCCCTGTACATAACCCCCCTTCGTTTGAAGAGCCGCACGACCCCTGGGTCCGGAGCCCTCTCGAGCCACTACAGATCCGGGTCCGAGCAGCCCAGCTGCTGACGCCGGGGCGGTACAGGTACACCCAGCCAAACCAGAAACTTCATTTGCAGAAACATTTCAGAGTTTTTGCCCTTCATCAGTACAAGGCAGAAGAACCAGTTGGCTGGGCAAGATGCCTTTGACTTTTGACACTTTTGCTTCTTCCAACAGCTGGCACTAGAGTCCTTTCTTCTATTCTTCTGTGAAGAGGATATGTGAGTATAAATTATAAGAGACACACCATAGCAGAACAGATTCCCAGAAGAATTCGAAAGAACCAGCTCCAAATCCAAAACGTTAAAACTTGTCTTTATAGTAGACCATATACAAACATGTATAACTTAAGCCATTTAGTTCATATCTCATACAGCTACAAGGCATCAGATAAGCTTGACACGCTTCGAGCCTATTCGATTCTTAAGGTACCGTCACACTAAGCAACATCGCTAGCAACATCGCTGCTGAGGCACGACTTGCTAGCGATGTTGCTTAGTGTGACATCCAGCAATAACCTGGCCCCTGCTGTGAGGTCGTTGGTTGTTGCTGAATGTCCTGGACCATTTTTTAGTTGTTGCTCTCCCGCTGTGAAGCACACAACGAAGGTAAATATCGGGTAACCAAGGTAAGGGCTTCTTGGTTACCCGATGTTTACCGTGGTTACCAGCGTCCGCAGAACCCAGCTCCCTGCTGCCTGCACACGTAGCAGAGTACACATCGGGTAATTCACCCGATGTGTACTGTGGCTAGGTTTGCAGGGAGCCAGCGATAAGCGGTGTGCGCTGGTAACCAAGGTAAATATCGGGTTGGTTACCCGATATTTACCTTATTTACCAAGCGCAGCATGCTTCCACATGTAGCGACGCTCCAGCGATCCCTGCCAGGTCAGGTTGCTGGTGGGATTGCTGGAGCGTCTGACTGTGTGACATCTCACCAGCGACTTCCTAGCAACTTACCAGCGATCCCTATCAGGTTGTATCGTTGTTGGGATCGCTGGTAAGTTGTTTAGTGTGACTGAGCCTTTACTCCTAACTAGAGATGCAAATCAAAAAAAGTCCATGGAGCCTTTGTTAGGAGTCTCAACACAGAACTAGCCAGATATCCCTCCGGGAAGGACCTAGCCAAGTTTTCTCTGGCTGGTCTCCCCGAGATCAGTGATTGTTTTGTCTTGGTCTACTAGGCATTGTTCCCACCTAGCCAGAATCCTACTCCACACTGATGAGGGGCAACACCCCGAAACAGCTGTTTGTGGATGGATACCTGGCCTTGGTATTTCCCTTGTCATATCTTTAAACTCGTCAAAGAGTTGGATATTGACTAAAAGGGCCACTTAATATGGTGGTTATGGTAGTCTCCTAAAAAGAGCCCCCCCTTGGCTAGGTCCTTCCCGGAGGGATATCTGGCTAGTTCTGTGTTGAGACTCCTAACAGAGACTCCACGGACCTTTTTTGATTTGCATACTTCCCAGGGGCAATGCACCTAGGATTTCACTGTTTGAGCGCATTTGTTGTCTGCTGGCAGTGTTTTCTCTGGCTGGTCTCCCCGAGATCAGTGATTGTTTTGTCTTATAACTAGAGATGAGCAGACCCTTTGAAGTTTGATTCGACAGGTTCAGCTGGACTTTAGATAAAGTTCGGGTCTGGACTCGGGCTTGACCTGAACCCCAATTGAAGTCACAAATTGGGCAGTTCGGGTCTCTGCCCACATACAGCTAACCGTAAATAGATCACTTCCGGAGGTGGGTTGGGGTGTGTTTCCAATTATTTTTTTTTTTTTGGGGGGGGGATTGCACACTATATCCGAAGACGTTGTTGTTACCCCCAATGCAAGCTGCTCAAACAGTGAGCACAGTGATTCTCGCAGCATTTTTACAAAAGTGCTTAAATGTCTGCTCTTTGCTTTTCTATTTCTATTTTTTTCTTTTTAATACAGCAATTATGTAAAACTACTAAATCATCTGCTATCTGCCTTCCAAAATCTTGGCTTGAGTAAGGAGATAAGTTGAAATCATTACATATTGGCCAAAGGTGAAATTTGGCTGGCGTGAAAAAATCCATAATAATGGACATATTTTGAACCTCTCGTGAGATTCCATTCATTCTCGGTGGGGTTATATAACCCTCTCGTGTAAGTGCTGAATCCATTAGTTTGCACATAGACCAGTATTGTTACAGGTGCAGGCCTTCTGTACCAGTGGGTGCTGAGATTTGTATTTAAAAATGGCTCTGAACCACAGCGTCCTCAGCTATAGCTTTAATAGATGAATTACAATCTACATTCTGGACGTGAAATCCATATAGTACCTCATGCCACACATGTTTAGAGTTTTAGGTAGTGATTCACGTTTTCAGAGAACCCAATTTTTTTTTGTTTTCCTAAATAGTTAATCACATTGTAGTTTTTTTTGTCACCATATGTCTTTTAGAATCATAGAACCATAGAATGGTAGAGTTGTAAGGGACCTCAAAGGCCATCGGGTCCAAAGCCCTGCGACTGTCTGGAGACATGTTGGAGCATTATAAGGCACATTTGATTTTAATTTCTGTACATTCGCTCAAATTAAATTAAATGATCTGTTGGTCATCTCTGTTTGTGGATTTGCCCTTTATCTGGATTTATTCCATGTGTTAGACTCACCTGGTGAGGTGCATCCTCCAAGGTCTGGGTGGGCACTCAAGTTTTTGAGTAGAAAGCAGGGAAGGCACACAAGAGACAGGTAGCTGAGGTGCGAGGGGCCTACAGATGAACAGGAGACTAGGAATAGGTAGCTGAGGTACTGGAAGCCGCAGGCAGACAGACGACCTAGAGACGACAGACTGGCAGCACAGGCAGATTATAATGAGGGGAAATTTGGGCTACCACCCGGGGCCCCAGGTTCCAGGGGGCCATGGCCAGTTTGCCTCCTCTGTGATGTGCTGGCTGATGATGTCCTCAGCCGGCCACACAAAGTGGGGTCCCCAGAACCAGAGTACTGTTGTAGGAGAACTGATGTGAGGTATGTGTTGCTTTTTGCATTTCTTTGTGTATGAGATTTGTGAGGGCTCATCCTGTATATAAGGAGCTATGTAGGGACTCATACTCTGTATAGGAGGCCATGTGAGGGCTCCTACTGTATATAGGCACTGTGTGAGGGCTCATCCTGTATATAAGGAGTTACGTAGGGACTCATACTCTGTATAGGAGGCCATGTGAGGGCTCCTACTGTATATAGGCACTGTGTGAGGGCTTATCCTGTATATTCGGGCTATATGAGGATTCATACTGTATGAGGCCTATGTGAGGGCTCAAACTGTATATAGGGGGCAATGTGGGGCTCATGCTGTGTATAGCGAGCTATTCAGACTGTATCTAAGGGGCTATGTGAGGGCTCATACTGTATATAGAAGGTGTATGTGGGAGCTCATAATTTTTGTGTGTCTGTATAGGGGTGCTTTGTATGGGCTCATACTGTATATAGGGGATGCAGTGTGTGGACTCATACTGTATATAGGAGATGTCATCATGCTTACTTCTGCTTAATATTAAGTGATATAATTAATATCAAATATTTATATTAATATTGAAAAATATTGATGTCGGCCTATTGGTTCAGCCTCCAAAATAATCATGCTCTCTCATGTGGCACTTTGGGAAAATTAATTTCCCACTATTACTCAATTATGTAATATTCTATGTTATGTCTAGCGTTGAACATAATTGAACAATTTTTGCCGTTGCATTGCTATTTGATTGACACGTGCAACAGGAAAGGAATAAAACAAATATGTGGGTTGGGTCTTGCTATTGTCGAGGGCGGGGGCCAGCTTCTTCGTCGCGGGGGCTGCTTGGGGAGATCGCGCCCGGATCCGGTGCCTTCTCCTCGGTGGCTCGAGCGGGGCCGGACCCGGAGCTCGAGCAGCACTCCTCGCCCATGAGTGAAAAGGGGATTTGGGATGGATAGAGTTCGTGACACCACCCACGGGTTGTGGTGATGGTGGGCACCACCGCTGCTGGTGACGGGGTTCCCGGGAGCGATGGCGGGGAGCAGCTAGGTGTTGACCCTTCCGTGGGTAGGGGCTGTTGGTCCCGGGGCCTGGTGGCTGGTTGGATTCCGTAGGATGGGGCTCGCAGGGTGCAGGGTCGCGGTGCAGCGCGGCGTGGTGCCGGATGGCACTGGCGTACTCACTCAGACACAGATGGACAGTGTCTCTGGTAAACCAAACGGCTGGATGGACGGGGCCCGCAGCCGGCTGCAGTGTTTCCCTGGATGGGTTGATGGCGGCTGTCGTTTCCCTGCACCTGTGTTTGTATGTTGACTCCAATGCCTGGGCACCGGTAGTCCGTTCCCCGACGTATTTGTGCCGGAGGAGCCCCTTTACCCGCAGACCGCTGGCCCTTTGGATCTCTGGCCCTTGGCGGTGGCGCTTATCCGAAATGGTTGGGCTGTTGCCTTCAATCGGGACTTGGTTGGGAATGAACCCCTGAGGTCCATACCGCAATCAGAGAATTTGATTAGAGGTTGGGTTTAAGCCTAGTAGGGGTCTGAGTACCCTGCTTGGTGCTTGGCACCAATCGGCTCCCCGGTTCTTTACCGGCGGGCCACCACCCGACCCCGGTCCTACGGTTCCGCTGACCTTCGCCAACTCCTGCAGACGGCTACCACCGTCTGCCAACCTTGCTGGAAGTGCCCGGGCTCTGACCCAGACACACACAGTTCTTACTCCTCACTCCTGCCCAGGACTGGACTCTTTGACCACCACTGGACTAACTGACTGTTTTTCCCGCCTCCAGGCTGTGAACTCCTCGGTGGGCGGGGCCAACCGCCTGGCTTCGCCCAACCTGGTGTGGACATCAACCCTGGAGGGTGGCAACAAGGATTTCATGTTTGACTGGTGTGATCTGTCCAGGGAAGGGGGTGTATGGTGTTGTGTAGTGACCTGTGACCAATGGGGTCCAGGGCGTCACACTATCTATCTGGGACGCCATGGAGGCAGACAGGTACGGGAATAGATAGCAAGACCCAACCCACCTATTCCCTTTTTGTTGCACCTGTCAATCAAATGGCAGTGCATTGCTGGAACTTTACTTGCACATATTTCTGAAATAAAACATCCAAACTCTGAATAGAAGCTATACTTACATTCAACATCCTAGCACCAGTATAGCACTGGCTTTACTTTACATATAAAAATCCTGCTGGATGGTTCCCTTTAAGTTTGTAAGGGTCCAATGTGATCCACACCAAGTCATATCCGGAATTTCTGTGGGACAGTCCTCTATTTTCTTCTCTCTATATTGACGTTCTGCTCCTGTTTTTGGTTTCTCAGTCACTTCCTAGACTTGTTTTATTAATTTATGTTGAATCCTTTGTGAGGTGAAGATCGTAGCCTTTGCCCCATGTAACTCTAGGCTTTTGTTTTGGTTGCCAGCACTCTAGATAATTTGGATCCGTTTCTTTCTTAATCAGGAACATTTATGAAAACACTTTGTCATAGTAATGCATGGGAACTTGTCAGAAAATTTTAAATTTTTGCTGTCAAACCTTTTTTTTTTCTAATTTTTCCTGGGAATACAAGTTGTGTGCGTATAGACAACGAGCAACGAAGGTACCTCAGACAAGGGCTTACAGTTTCTCTAGTGAGAAGGTTCATGTTATAAGAGAACACACTTGGTACTGAAAACCTGTGGGCCAATAATACTTGGTTTGACTGATTAACTAAAAGGAGACAAGAAGACAGAGCGCATATGTAAGAGTATGGTTCCTCTTTAAAGAAACCATTTGCTATTCTTTTTTTTTTTCACCACATCCACAAAACCACAAATTAAATTGTCACAATCCTATATAGTGCACAAAAGCTTGGTGGTTGCACTTTGCCCTAGGTGGCGCAATTGCTTGAAAGTTTCAGAACACAACTTAAAGGGACGGTATCAACACAGGATGACTGCTCAAACCAAGCGTAGGCTCTGTGCATCACTGTCTAGAAACCTTTATATACACTTAAGGGCACTTTACACACAGCGACATTGCTAGCAATGTCGCTGGTGAAAGCACTCGCCCCCGTCGGTTGTGCGTCATGGGCAAATCGCTGCCCGTGGCGCACAACATCGCTAAGAACGGTCACACGTACTTGCCTGCCTAGCGACGTTGCTGTGGCCGGCGAACCGCCTCCTTTCTAAGAGGGCGGTTCGTGCGGCGTCACAGCGGCATCACTAAGCGGCCGCCCAATAGAAGTGGAGTGGCGGAGATGAGCAGCTGTAACATCCCGCCCACCTCCTTCCTTCCTCTTTGCCGGCAGCCTCAGGTACAGTGATGTTCCTCGTTCCTGCGGTGTCACACATAGCGATGTGTGCTGCTGCAGGAAGGACGAACAACCTGCGTCCCGCAACAGCAATGATAATTGGGAACAAAACGACGTGTCAACGATCCACGATAAGGTAAGTAATTTTGATCGTTAACGGTCGTTCGTGCGTTTCACATGCAGCGATGTCGCTAACAAGGCCGGAATTGCATCACGAATTCCGTGACCCCAACGACATCTCGTTAGCGATGTCGTTGCATGTAAAGCGCCTTTAGGCCCCTGATTGTTTTCCATGCATCTCCACCCATCGTTGGCTTTATATAGCCAGAGGTTTCAATCACAGAGAGGAGGGGCGAAGGAAGTGGAGGTGCGGTTAAACAGGAGGAAAGGTGTATTGAAATAAGGACACCATACTGCACAAGTGCCTCTACTTGGTTTGAACAATCATTTTGCGCAAAGAGAACCTGATTCCTGTGATGCATCACTTTGTTTCACAACTGTTGGACCAAGTAAACTATCAAAATTCTTAGCTTTCTGAGCTCTGCAACATGCTAATGCTGCTCACACTACAGCTTTATGTATACATTGTCTATTGACCATGAGCTGCTTATCAGAGGAGGGGGTGTGTGGTTTGTCTAGCATGCAGGTGAGACCTAGTCCAGGAAGTGTGATTCTCCTGGTGATAAAACACTCATTGTATGGAAACCGCACACAGCCTAATAAGTGACACATCTCTGAAATGAGTGTCTCAGCCCAGCCCCTACCTCATACTGCCCTCAGATGACCCCCCTTAAACATTCTCTATAATATTTGTAATAACGCTCCCCCATATCATTAAGAAATTAACAGTAGTCTGAGGCAAAAGTCCTCTAGATGGTGTTTTTCACACCACGCTCTAGAAGTTTTCACAATAGCTCTTATTTTTTTTCAACACTTTCCATACACAAATAGGAGTAACTTCTGCTCCCAACCACATTTCTAAGAACCTTTCCAGATTATATCCTCCTCTCAATCCTATTCAGTCCAGTAGACCTCAGAGATGATTCCACTACATAACTTCGGTAAGCCAGTCTTCTGTTAGACGTCGTTCACCAGTTGCTCCAAGGGTAAGGTCGGAGTCTAGCACAATCACAGGCTGATGTCTCTCTCCGGGGCGAACTAACCACCTACCACTGGTTGGAAACCCAAGAACTATATAGATTTTTTTTTCCTTGTATAACTTTATTTTCTGGATTTTACAACTCAATACATATGTACAAGGGTGCTGTGATGAGGACTGTTACAGCAATGGGCAGAAAAATATTACAATTTGAGAGTCCTCAGTGGTTGATGACCTTTTTTTAATGCGTAACTGAAAAAATAATAAATAGCAAGCTTTCAAGATTACTCAGGTCTCTTCTTCAGGCGTAGTTTTCCGTTAGCTAGTAGATAGAAAAATATTAAAATTTGAGAGTAGTCAATCTTTGATACCATGTTAATGGCTAACTGAAAACTATACCTGATGAGCAGACCTGAGTCTTGAAAGCTTGCTATTTATTATTTTTTTTCAGTTAGCCATTGTTATTAACCACTAAGGACTCTCATATTTCAGTATTTTTCTATCTGTTAGCTAACAGGGTATATTGATATACAGTACAGACCAAAAGTTTGGACATACCTTCTCCTCTCTAGAACAACTATTAAGAGGAGACTTTGTGCAGCAGGCCTTCATGGTAAAATAACTGCTAGGAAACCACTGCTAAGGACAGGCAATAAGCAGAAGAGACTTGTTTGGGCTAAAGAACACAAGGAATGGACATTAGACCAGTGGAAATCTGTGCTTTGGTCTGATGAGTCCAAATTTGAGATCTTTGGATCCAACCACCGTGTCTTTGTAGAAAAGGTGAACAGATGTACTCTATACCTGGTTCCCTCCGTGAAGCATGGAGGAGGAGTTGTGATGGTGTGGGGATGCTTTGCTGGTGACACTGTTGGGGATTTATTAAAAATTGAAGGCATACTGAACCAGCATGGCTACCACAGCATTTTGCAGCGGCGTGCTATTCCATCCGGTTTGCGTTTAGTTGGACCATCATTTATTTTTCAACAGGACAATGACCCCAAACACACCTCCAGGCTGTGTAAGGGCTATTTGACTAAGAAGGAGAGTGATGGGGTGCTACGCCAGATGACCTGGTCTCCACAGTAACCAGACCTGAACCCAATCGAGATGGTTTGGGGTGAGCTGGACCGCAGAGTGAAGGCAAAAGGGCCAACAAGTGCTAAGCATCTCTGGGAACTCCTTCAAGACTGTTGGAAAATTATTTCCGGTGACTACCTCTTGAAGCTCATCAAGAGAATGCCAAGAGTGTGCAAAGCAGTAATCAAAGCAAAAGGTGGCTACTGTGAAGAACCTAGAATATAAGACATATTTTCAGTTGTTTCACACTTTAAGTATTCCATTCCACATGTGTTATTTCATAGTTTTGATGTCTTCAATGTGAATCTACAATTTTCAGAGTCCTGAAAATAAAGAAACTCTTTGAATGAGGAGGTGTGTCCAAACCTTTGGTCTGTACTGTATATTTTTTTTAAAGAAGTGGACAACATTCTTCTTCTAAAATGTAAATCCTTGAATTGTGGACTGTCAGTTAAGTAACTGGTGTCTTCAAGAAGTTGGTCAGGAAGTGCACTGGAATTCTCTTATGGTTTTTGCAGAAATAGTAGACAGCTATTAACCCTGTGCTCATTTCACTCACCATAATACAGTCATGGCAAAAAGTGTCGGCACCCTTGAAATTGTTCTATAAAAGGAAGTATTTTTCCCAGGGAATCTATCATCAGGTTTTTGCCTCCTAATCAGAGTGCAGTATAATGTAGGGGCAGAGATCGTGATTGCAGCGATGTGTCACTTACTGGGCTTATTAGTGCAGTTTTGATTAAAATCACTGTTTAATCAGCAGGAAATTATCACTACAGGACTACTTGGCGTGCTGCAGGTAGTCAGCATATTCATGACCTCTGTATAACTGTTAGATCAGCGGCAGAGAAAACATTGATTTTATCAAAATGACAGCAAGAAGCCCAATAAGTGACACATCACTGGAATCGGGGTCTCTATTTCTATATTATGCTGCTCTCCCTGAAAAGGGCTCTCCGTTTAGTATCCCTTTGTTTTTATGTAGGATATCTTGTGTAGCTATGTCCATACACTCAGCTTGTAAACTATACAAACAAGCATAGCAATTAGTAGAGTGCAGCCCTCTCCCTTCTTCAGTGCCCATGTTAGTGTGTAATAGATGGTTTTAAAATGGGAGTACTTCTAGCACTGTCTCAGTTGTCGAAAAAATCCCACTAAATTCCAACGTATATAATTTTTTTTTTTTTCTTTCTTATCAAATACAATGTTATTAAAACAAAATAATAATGAAATGTCCTGACAACAATCCTGGGATTTAAAATGGGTTTGAGGGATAGTCGTCCGAGTTCCGAATTTCAATGTGATATTTGAATCCTGGTTTGGGCGCCAAACTGTATGCAAAATGTAAAACCACAAAGCTTAAACTGCTTGCAATAAATCCGTATATATTCTTATAAAATAAACTTAAGTCCATCAAGTAAGCACTTAAAAAAAAGCAGAATAGAGAGTGGAAACTGCATGCAGTGATTGACTGCACCCTGTGAGCAACAAGTCGTCCCAAAACTGAGGCAGTTCACTAGTAGATTTCAATGCATGTGTGAACCTGAGGAGGAGGATTTTTTTTCTATATTTTTATAACATTTTGTTACATAATGATGAAATATGGACTTGTAAGAGAAACTGTGACCCTGCGGAATGCAATGTGCACGAAGAACCTGCTCTGGATTGCTGTTATGATTGGCCTGCTTGAGTGAATGCTCCTCAGAGTATGAATATCCCTTGATGTTGGTCATTGTGGACCACATCCAACAGTTATTTAGTTGTGGATAGATAACAGCTGCTCTATTCATTCCCTATGGGGCTGCCAGAAAAAAAACAAGCACAGCACTTGGAATCCCCATACCGACTCAATGGTCAAGCATATGCATTGATGCTCCATTCTACGTTCTGTAAATTTTTGCAGTTCCCAATGGTTGAACCACCACTAAACAACAAGTTATCTTCTAGAGACTATGAACAGATGATAACTTATTTTCACCAGAAAATATGTTATAAGTGAGTGATTGGAGACCATGATCACATTTCCTTTAGTGAGCTGCACTAAAATAGATCGTAAATTATGTTTGCTATTAATTGTTGACCACTTTGCCTATACTTTGTGTAACCTCCAAGATATGTGCCCTACTATGGTATGTAGCCTGCATGCTCTGTGCCTTACTATGGTATGTAGCCTACAACCTCTGTGCACTACTATGGTGTGTACCTCCAACCTCTGTGCACTACTATGGTGTGTACCTCCAACCTCTGTGCACTACTACGGCATAAAGCCTCAGAGCTCTGCGCCCTTCAGTGGTGTGTAGCCTCCAAGCCCCGTGCCCATCAGTGGTGTGTAGCCTCCAAGCTCTTTGACCTCCTATGGTGTGTAGCCTCCAAGCTCTGTGCCCTTCTATGGTGTGCAGCCTCAGAGCTTTGCGCCCCTCTATGGTGTGTAGCATCAGAGCTTTGTGCTCTTCTTTGGTGTGTAGCCTCCAAGCCCTATGCCCTTCAATAGTCTGTAGCCTCCAAGCTCTGTGACCTTCTATGGTGTGTAGTCTCAAAGCTTTGGACCCTTCTATGGTGTGTAGCCTCTAATCTCTATGCTCTACTATGTTGTGTAACCTACAAGCTCTGTGCTCTACTATGGTATGTAGCCTACAACCTCTGTGCCTCCAATATTGTGTATAACCACAAAGTTGTGCGCTCATTGATAGTTGCTTCATACTAAATAAAACTCTGATTTAGCTTAAATTAATTTGCGATTCTGCACTATTCTCAAGTGGGGTACTGAGTTAAAGGGTACCGGTCATGATGAATAACCTTAATAACCTTCATATACAGGGTTAAGGTTACTGGTGTTTTGGTTTGCTCATTTGTTGAATGAACGGAGATACAGTAATAAAACCTTGAAGCCCATTGTGCCATTCATTCATGACCATCACTTCAGGTTGCATGATGATAATGCACGGCCCCATGTCGCAAGGATCTGTACACAATTCCTGGAAACTGAAAACATCCCAGTTCTTATATGGCCTTATCACCATTTTTTATGAAATAAGCAAAGGTAAATGAGACAGCTGAGAGCTGATATTATAACACTGGGAAGGTCCATGGTTATTTGGTCCTTTTCAGCCTAAAAATAGCAGCCTGCAGTCACCCCAGAAGGCACATCACATTTGATTCATCAATTCTGGTGCTTCGATTTGGCTCTTCCCGATTTCCCTGGTGCATTGGCAATTGGGGTAATGGTTTTTGAGGTTATTGGACTTTTCAAAAACACTGGCATCAAGCCCTGTTGTTTGTAATGGAGAGGTGTTTATCAGACATCCCATTAACCCAGTAAGTTTAGAAAAAAAACAAACAAAATCTACAAATACTTTATTTTTTTTAAAAAAACACTCCCCAACGTTTTCCTTTTGTTCATGAATTTATTTGCATGTGGGGGAAAAAAGACATTTCTGACGTGGTCCGCAAATGGAAACCTGAAGAACATAAAAAGAGAAAAATAAGAACACGATTGTCCCTCATTCACCAATTTAAGAGGAAGCAAAGTTCCAACGCAGGTCCTACCTATCTATATCTTTCCATAAGTTTACTTTACTTTTTATGACAACTAGCTTTAATTTACAGAGTGTTTATAGTATGTAAAATATGATGTTAAAAACCTATTGTATACAGATACTAGGAGAGAAAATAATTACAGTTGCATGACATACGCATGATACTTGTCCCACTTTTCTGGTTGAGACTCGGAGAGATTATATATATATATATATATATATATATATATATATATATATATATATATATATATATATATATATATAATATATATATACAGTGCCTACAAGTAGTATTCAACCCCCTGCAGATTTAGCAGGTTTGATAAGATGCAAATAAGTTAGAGCCTGCAAACTTCAAACAAGAGCAGGATTTATTAACAGATGCATAAATCTTACAAACCAACAAGTTATGTTGCTCAGTTAAATTTTAATAAATTTTCAACATAAAAGTGTGGGTCAATTATTATTCAACCCCTAGGTTTAATATTTTGTGCAATAACCCTTGTTTGCAATTACAGCTAATAATCGCTTTTATAAGACCTGATCAGGCCGGCACAGGTCTCTGGAGTTATCTTGGCCCACTCCTCCATGCAGATCTCCAAGTTATCTAGATTCTTTGGGTGTCTCATGTGGACTTTAATCTTGAGCTCCTACCACAAGTTTTCAATTGGGTTAAGGTCAGGAGACTGACTAGGCCACTGCAACACCTTGAATTTTTCCCTCTTGAAACAAGCCTTGGTTTTCTTGGCTGTGTGCTTTGGGTCGTTGTCTTGTTGGAAGATGAAATGACGACCCATCTTAAGATCCTTGATGGAGGAGCGGAGGTTCTTGGCCAAAACCTCCAGGTAGGCCGTGCTATCCATCTTCCCATGGATGCGGACCAGATGGCCAGGCCCCTTGGCTGAGAAACAGCCCCACAGCATGATGCTGCCACCACCATGCTTGACTGTAGGGATGGTATTCTTGGGGTCGTATGCAGTGCCATCCAGTCTCCAAACGTCACGTATGTGGTTGGCACCAAAGATCTCGATCTTGGTCTCATCAGACCAGAGAACGTTGAACCAGTCTGTCTCAGAGTCCTCCAAGTGATCATGAGCAAACTGTAGACGAGCCTTGACATGACGCTTTGAAAGTAAAGGTACCTTACGGGCTCGTCTGGAACGGAGACCATTGCGGTGGAGTACGTTACTTATGGTATTGACTGAAACCAATGTCCCCACTGCCATGAGATCTTCCCGGAGCTCCTTCCTTGTTGTCCTTGGGTTAGCCTTGACTCTTCGGACAAGCCTGGCCTCGGCACGGGTGGAAACTTTCAAAGGCTGTCCAGGCTGTGGAAGGCTAACAGTACTTCCATAAGCCTTCCACTTCCGGATGATGCTCCCAACAGTGGAGACAGGTAGGCCCAACTCCTTGGAAAGGGTTTTGTACCCCTTGCCAGCCTTGTGACCCTCCACGATCTTGTCTCTGATGGCCTTGGAATGCTCCTTTTGTCTTTCCCATGTTGACCAAGTATGAGTGCTGTTCACAAGTTTGGGGAGGGTCTTAATTAGTCAGAAAAGGGTGGAAAAAGAGATAATTAATCCAAACATGTGAAGCTCATTGTTCTTTGTGCCTGAAATACTTCTTAATACTTTAGGGGAACCAAACAGAATTCTTGTGGTTTGAGGGATTGAATAATAAATGACCCTCTGAATAAACTTTTCCCAATTTAAAAAAATAAATAAAAAAGAAATAACATTCTTTTTTGCTGCAGTGCATTCCACACTTCCAGGCTGATCTACAGTCCAAATGTCACAATGCCAAGTTAATTCCGAATGTGTACACCTGCTAAATCTCAGGGGGTTGAATACTACTTGTAGGCACTGTGTATGTATATATATGTATGTATGTGTGTGTATATATATATATATATATATATATATATATAATAATATATTACAGTTAGGTCCATAAATATTTGGACAGTGACACAAGTTTTGTTATTTTAGCTGTTTACAAAAACATGTTCAGAAATACAATTATATATATAATATGGGCTGAAAGTGCACACTCCCAGCTGCAATATGAGAGTTTTCACATCCAAATCGGAGAAAGGGTTTAGGAATCATAGCTCTGTAATGCATAGCCTCCTCTTTTTCACGGGACCAAAAGTAATTGGACAAGGGACTCTAAGGGCTGCAATTAACTCTGAAAGCGTCTCCCTCTTTAACCTGTAATCAATGAAGTAGTTAAAAGGTTTGGGGTTGATTACAGGTGTGTGGTTTTGCATTTGGAAGCTGTTGCTGTCACCAGACAACATGCGGTCTAAGGAACTCTCAATTGAGGTGAAGCAAAACATCCTGAGGCTGAAAAAAAAGAAAAAATCCATCAGAGAGATAGCAGACATGCTTGGAGTAGCAAAATCAACAGTCGGGTACATTCTGAGAAAAAAGGAATTGACTGGTGAGCTTGGGAACTCAAAAAGGCCTGGGCGTCCACGGATGACAACAGTGGTGGATGATCGCCGCATACTTTCTTTGGTGAAGAAGAACCCGTTCACAACATCAACTGAAGTCCAGAAAAATCTCAGTGAAGTAGGTGTATCTGTCTCTAAGTCAACAGTAAAGAGAAGACTCCATGAAAGTAAATACAAAGGGTTCACATCTAGATGCAAACCATTCATCAATTCCAAAAATAGACAGGCCAGAGTTAAATTTGCTGAAAAACACCTCATGAAGCCAGCTCAGTTCTGGAAAAGTATTCTATGGACAGATGAGACAAAGATCAACCTGTACCAGAATGATGGGAAGAAAAAAGTTTGGAGAAGAAAGGGAACGGCACATGATCCAAGGCACACCACATCCTCTGTAAAACATGGTGGCGGCAACGTGATGGCATGGGCATGCATGGCTTTCAATGGCACTGGGTCACTTGTGTTTACTGATGACATAACAGCAGACAAGAGTAGCCGGATGAATTCTGAAGTGTATCGGGATATACTTTCAGCCCAGATTCAGCCAAATGCCGCAAAGTTGATCGGACGGCGCTTCATAGTACAGATGGACAATGACCCCAAGCATACAGCCAAAGCTACCCAGGAGTTCATGAGTGCAAAAAAGTGGAACATTCTGCAATGGCCAAGTCAATCACCAGATCTTAACCCAATTGAGCATGCATTTCACTTGCTCAAATCCAGACTTAAGACGGAAAGACCCACAAACAAGCAAGACCTGAAGGCTGCGGCTGTAAAGGCCTGGCAAAGCATTAAGAAGGAGGAAACCCAGCGTTTGGTGATGTCCATGGGTTCCAGACTTAAGGCAGTGATTGCCTCCAAAGGATTCGCAACAAAATATTGAAAATAAAAAGATTTTGTTTGGGTTTGGTTTATTTGTCCAATTACTTTTGACCTCCTAAAATGTGGAGTGTTTGTAAAGAAATGTGTACAATTCCTACAATTTCTATCAGATATTTTTGTTCAAACCTTCAAATTAAACGTTACAATCTGCACTTGAATTCTGTTGTAGAGATTTCATTTCAAATCCAATGTGGTGGCATGCAGAGCCCAACTTGCGAAAATTGTGTCACTGTCCAAATATTTCTGGACTTAACTATATATATATATATATATATATATATATATATATATATATATATATATATATATATATATATATATATATATATATAAATTAAATAAATAAAAATATATATATATTGTGAGCGATCACTTAGAAAGATGATTGGAGTCGTGCTCCACTTCAATATTTCACAGTGTATGTGTTGACATTCATGGTTCCCTTAGCTCCCCACAGCTGGCAGCACTCATGCTGTCACAAACCATGACACACCTACCACCATGCTTGACTATAGGCAGGACACACTTGTCTTTTGTTCTCCTCACCTGCTTGCCACCATGCACACTTGACACCATCTGAATTCAATAAGTTTATCTTGAACACAAGACATAGTTCTAGTAATCAATGTCCTTAGCCTGCTTGCCGGCTTACTTGTGCATCATCTTTAGAAGAGGCTTCCTTCTGGGACGACAACCATGCAGACCAATGTGATGCAGTGTGCAGCATATGGTCCGAGCACTGACAGGCAGACCCCTCCCACCCCTGTAACCTCTGCAGCAATGCTGGCAGCACTCATACGTCTATTTTGAAAAAACAACCTCTGGATAGGACGCTTATTTTTTTAAAAAACACTCCTGAACATTTTCCTTGGTTCATGAATTTAGTTTCATGTGAGGAAAAAAAAATAGGCATTTCTGTTGTGATCCACAAATGGAAACCTGATTAACATAAAAAGAGAAAAATAAGAACACAATTGCCCCTCATTCACCAATTTAATAGAAAGCAAAGTTCCAACGCAGGTCCTACCTATCTATATCTTTCTATAAGATTACTTGACTTTTTATGACAACTTGATTTAATTTACATATAGTATTATAGTATATGAAATATGATGTTAAAAACTCATTGCATACGTACAGTACAGACAAAGTTTGGACACACCTTCTCATTCAGAGTTTTCTTTATTTTCATGACTCTGAAAATTGTAGATTCGCATTGAAGGCATCAAAACAATGAATTAACACATGTGGAATGAAGTACTTAACAAAAAAGTGTGAAACAACTGAAAATATGTCTTATATTCTAGGTTCTTCAAAGTAGCCACCTTTTGATTTGATTACTGCTTTGCACACTCTTGGCATTCTCTTGATGAGCTTCAAGAGGTAGTCACCGGAAATGGTTTTCCAACAGTCTTGAAGGAGTTCCCAGAGATGCTTAGCACTTGTTGGTCCTTTTGCCTTAACTCTGCGGTCCAGCTCACCCCAAACCATCTCGATTGGGTATACTAGGCGAGAAAATAATTGCAATTGCATGACATACGCATGACACTCGTCTCACTTTTCTGGATGAGAATCTGAGTGATTTTAGATACACAGATGTGAGCGATCACTTAGAAAGTTTGGCCACACTACTGAAAACGCAGCTATCAGAAGATGATGGACTTTATGACTCACAGGAGCTACTGGCTTCAAGTCATACAAGCCTGCCAGCTTGACTTCAGTCACTGCTCGCAGCAGTGCTTAAGTGTCAGTCAAAGTGCTGGGGTGTGCCTACATCTACATCTCAGTGATTGGATGCTCTGTGCATACGCTCATGATTGAAATCCAGTGGCTCCTGGGAAGAATAAAGTTAATTTTCTCCCAGTAGCTGCTTTTCCAGTATGGTAGTCAGGCACCTTCCAAAAGCTATTAACCTGCAAGTTGACCCCATAGCTGCAGGTAAATATCGTTATCTGACATGACCGTCATAAACCACATGCTCAAAACTAACTCATGCCTTTTAGCTTACACAACACACGATAGGGATAAGGTTTTTTTTTTTTAAACTTATATATCTTGGTAAATAACTCTTTTCATATGCTAAATATTAAAGGAAATTCTTTTGTATAGTATTTATTTGAAGAAACTGCAGTGCAATGATGAGCACAAATTGACTTAGCTATTGCCTCTTAAATGCATGGCCGTTCCTAATGGAGCCTAATCTAATTCCTTGTTCTGAAATCAAATCATCTTGGCGCCAGATTCCATGTGCGCTTTATTTTTCTGTTTGGTCAAGAGCAATGTTTTTTTTTTTTTTTTATTTAAAAGACCTCAATCCTAAACTGTGAGGATTTGCCATCCCTTTATCAACAGTCAATCTCTGATATAGATACGGGTCTATTTAAAAGATATTGCTGTAAGATGTTACAAAAGTCATACATTTAATTTTTAATAAAAATATTAAAATAGTTGGAATTTTTAAAATATGCAAGATTTTTACCAATTAGAAAAAAAACACGCCAAACACAGCCACAGCTTGTGCGTCATTGAAGCTAAGGACCGAGGTGACACTGTTTTTAAAGGGAACCGGTCACTAGATTTGTCCCCTATAAGCTGCGGTGAGATATTATATATAGCATTCTAGAATACTGTATGTGTCCAGGCTAATGTGTATAATGTAAAAAAAACAGCTTTAATTATACTCCCCTACGGGGCGGTCGGGTCCGATGGGCTTTGCTGATCTTGGTCCAGCGCCTCCTCTGTTCTTGCGATCACCGACCTCCTTGTTTTGTGGGGATGATGCATCCTACATCATCCACACAGTCGTGCACTTCTCTCTGCTCTGCTGTGGGCAGAGCAAAGAACTGTAATTCGCAGGCGATAAAATCTAAACGCCCGCGCATGTGCACTACAATACTTTCACCTGCCCTCAACAGAGCAGAGAGAAGTGCTTGTGAGCGCAATGGAGGACTCTGTGTGGATGACGTAGGACGTGTCATCCACATGGAGCAGGGATAGAGGATAGTGATCTTAAGAAGATGGGTGGAGCCGGACCGAGACAAGCGACTACCTTCGGACCAGACCGCCCCACAGGGGAATATAATTAAATATGTTGTTTTACGTTCTACAGATCGGCGTAGGCTTTTATATAAAGCGCTGTGGAATTAATAGCGCTATATAAGGGAATAAATATTATTATTATTATTATTATTATTATTATTATTATATACACAGCATTCTAGAATACTGTATATAAGAACTTAGTGGTGGTGGCCACAATTTATAGGGGAAACACCTGGTGACTGGTTCCCTTTTTTAAGAAAATTTGTTTGCTAAATGGATGAAAAGCTCGTATTACTATAATGTTGCCTACACCAATTTGAAAATGATTGATCAAGAACACCACTCATCCAACAATGGCTACCTAATGCTGTAGCATCCTGAATTCTTAAGGGTTTACTTGATTTTGGATTTTATTATAAACCATTTTTTGTTTTATGAACAGCTTGAGAGGTTAAACAGATAGTGTATGATGGAAAAGATGAAAAACCTACAGTATATCACAAGTGAGTACACCCCTCACATTTTTGTAAATATTTTATTTATTATATCTTTTCATGGGACAACACTGGATATCTGACACTTTTTGATACAGTATAAAGTAGTCAATGTGCAGCTTGTATAAGTGTAAATTTGGTGCCATTTAAATAACTCAACACACGCAGCCATTAATGTCTGGCAACAAAAGTGAGTACACCCCTAAGTGAAAATGGCCAAAGTGAGCCCTAAGTGTCTTTATTGTGTGGTCACCATTTTTTTTTTCAAGCACTTATTAACTTCACTTATTAAGAAGGAGAGATGTTGTGATGGTGGAATATGGGTGGTTGTGTGTCATGTTGTGTAGATTTGTATTTTAGGCGTGGTTCACTGTCCATTATTTGCATTCCTTGTGTGTACATTGTATTGTCTGTAGGTTACCCCCCCCCCCCTGTAGTGTTTCTGTCCCTAGGTTCGGGGGAGGGGGGGCTGGAATCCACCTAAACTCTCTGCTTACCTGGGGGATTGTCATTCTAGGTGAGACTTACAAGAGAGAGGAAGCAAGATTGACCCTGTCACGAATCAGGGTATGGGGGCTCCTCGTGTATCTTTTGGAGCAGTACCTTCCTGTACCCGAGGTCGCCCGGCCCGGTCTCCTGAGTCACGGATCATGACCAGGATTTTTTGGAATTCTGACTGTGTCAAAAAAAGCCTACTGATCATGTGCGGGACGCCTATGGGTCTTTTGACACTATCTTGGCATGTTAGTGGTGTGGCACGTTTCTATTGTTCTATTAACCCCTTCACGACCATGGACGGATATATCCGTCATGGATCGTGTCCCGGTAAGCCCCGCCCCCTGCCGCGGGCAGGCGGCGTGGATCGGCACACATATCAGCTGTTTTCAACAGCTGACATGTGTGCCTACATGTTCCGAGTGGAATCGCATTCCACCCGGAACATTAACCCCTTAGATCTCGCTGCCAAAGTCTGGCAGCGAGATCTATATGCGCGCGGCCATCTTTTTTACTTACCGCCGCCCCCTCCGGACGTCACGTGAGTGATCACGTGACGTTCGGTGGTTGCCATCGTAGCACAGGGTCATGTGATGACGCCTGGTGCTATGAAGTTTCACTTTCATTCTTCCTCGGCACGGAGCAGAGGAAGAAAGAAAGTGACTATTTCTGCTGTTTACAGCGGTATAGCTGTGATCAGCAGATAGCGATCAGCAATCGGATTGCTGATCACTATAGCCCCCTAGGGGGACTAGTAAAATAAAATAAAAAAAGTAAAAAAAAGTTTTAAAAAATTAAAAAAAAAAACAAAAAACCTAAAAGTTCAAATCACCCCCCTTTCCCCCCATTGAAAATTAAAGGGTTAAAAAATAAATAAATATACACATATTTGGTATCGCCGCGTTCAGAAATGCCCGATCTATCAAAATATAAAATCAATTAATCTGATTGGTAAACGGCGTAGTGGCAAAAAAATTCCAAACGCCAAAATTACGTTTTTTGGTCGCCGCAAGTTTTACGCAAAATGTAATAACAGGCGATCAAAACGTAGCATCTGCGCAAAAATGCTACCATTAGAAACATCAGCTCGAGACGCAAAAAATAAGCCATCACTGAGCCATAGATCCCAAAAAATAAGAACGCTACGTGTTTCGGAAAATGGCGCAAAACGTGCGCCACTTTTATTGGACAAACTTGTGAATTTTTTTTAACCCCTTAGATACAAGTAAACCTATACATGTTTGGTGTCTACAAACTCGCACCGACCTCAGGTATCATACCCACACATCAGTTGTACCATATAGTGAACACCGTGAATAAAACATCCCATAAACTATTGTGCCATCACACTTTTTTTGCAATTTTTCCACACTTGGAATTTTTTTGCTGCTTTCCAGTACACCATATGGTAAAACTTATGGTTTCATTTAAAAGTACAACTTGTCCCGCAAAAAACAAGCCCTCATATTGCAAGATTGACGGAAAAGTAAAAAAGTTACAGCTCTCGGAAGAAGGGGAGCAAAAAACAAAAACGCAAAAATGGAAAGTGCCCCGGGGCTGAAGGGGTTAATAAATAAATATATATATATATATATATATATATATAATATATATACATATATATATATATCTATATATAATATGAAAGAGGCAAGAGTCCCGGTGCACCACCTACTCCGCGTGTTACTACACGTTCAGCTACTTGAGCCCTACTGAGCCATGGAGGGGATCATGGTGCAGACTTGCGGTGAAGACCAAGATAAATCCAAAGGAGAAAGAAAGTCGCACTCCAGATGATCACCATATCCCTCCGTCTTTATTGCAGGGGAAACATGAAGGTACAAGCGGTGGGGAGGGTGAGACAAGCCATACAACGCCGGACGACGACGTGCCGTTTCGCTAGAACTTAGCTTCCAGGGGTCCAGTGCAAACTGCCATGCAGCACCGCCCTTTTAACACAAATGGTGCGGGTACTGCATTAGCAGAGTGATTTAAAATGCAAATATACAATTAGTAGCCGCAAAAAACAGGTGAAGACTTCAAGGGTATTAACATATCACAGTCTAATACACATATCTCTCAAAATACAATAATATACAAATTTGATTTGATGTTTGTCTTTCCTGACGGTCCTGAGGAAGGGGGCAGAAGCTCCTAAAACGCGTAGACCTGGATGAAAATAAAGATACATTAATCTGAACATCTGTCTAAGTGATCTTTTGGCGCAGTATTGAACACCTCTCTCTACTTTTCCCTGTTAATTGACTGTAGGCAGGACACACATGTCTTTTGTTCTCTTCACCTGCTTGCCACCAAACACACTTGTCACCATCTGAAGTCACTAAGTTTATCATAGTTCTACAAATCAATGTTCTTACCCTGCTTGCCTTCAGGAACTTATTTGCGGGCTTACTTGTGCATGATCTTTAGAAGAAGCTTTCTTCTGGGATGACAACCATGCAGACCAATGGGATGCAGTGTATGGTCTGAGCACTGAGAGGCGTACCCCACCACCCCTGCAACCTCTGCAGCAATGTTGGCAGCACTTATACGTCTATTTTGAAAAGACAACCTCTGGATATAATGCTGAGCACGTACACTCAACTTCTTTGCTCAACCATAATGAGGCTTGTTTTGAGTGAAATCTGTCTTGTTACACCACTGTATGGTCTTGGCCACCGTGATGCAGCTCAGTTTCAGGGCGTTTGCAATCTTCTTACTGCGTCGACCATCTTTATGTAGAGTAACAATTCTTTTTTTTTTCTAATCCTCACTGAATTCTTTGCCATGAAGAGCCATATTGAACTTCCTGTGACCAGTAATAGAGAGTATGTGAGACAACACCAAATGTAACACACCTGCTCTCCATTCACACCTGAGACCTTGTAACACTAATGAGTCATATGTCACCGGGGAGGAAAAATGGCTAATTGGGAACAATTTGGCCTTTTTCACTAAGAGGTGTACTCACTTTTATTGCTAACAGTTTAGACATTAACCCCTTAACGACCACGGGCCGTAAAATTACGTCCTAATGGTCATAACGTTACTGCTCGCGGTCTGCCGGTGGCAGCATGCTGCGATCGGTGCACATCTCAGCTGATTTTCACAGCTGAGATGTGTGCCTGCTATGCACGAGCAGAATCGTTATCTGCTCGTGCCGTTTAAACCCTTAAATGGAGCTGTCAATATGTGAGAGCGCCATTATAAGCGCGATCGCGGTAAACTTTTACTTACCGCCCGATACCGGAAGTCACGTGACGCGATCACGTGACTTCCGGTAGTTGTCATGGTAGCTCAGGGTCATGTGATCACTCCTGTACTACACATGAATTGCTTTCACTTTCGCTGTGCCCGCGGCACAGTGAAAAAGAAAGTGAGCGTATCTGCTGTTTACAGCTATGTAGCTGTGATCAGCAGATAGTGCAGAGCGATCGGACTGCTGATCGCAATAGCCCCCTAGGGGGACTAGTAAAATAAAAAAAAGTTTTAAAAAATTAAAAAAAAAAACCCTAAAAGTTCAAATCACCCCCCCATTCGCCCCATTGAAAATTAAAGGGTTAAAAAAATAAAAAATATACACACATTTGGTATCACCGCGTTCAGAAACGCCTGATCTATCAAAATATAAAATCAATTAATCTGATCAGTATACGGCGTAGCGGCAAAAAAATTCCAAACGGCAAATTGACTTTTTTTGTCGCCACAACTTTTGCGCAAAATGCAATCAGAGACGATCAAAACGTAGCATCTGCGCAAAAATGGTACCGTTAAAAACGTCAGCTCGAGACGCAAAAAATAAAGCCGTCACTGAGCCATAGATCCCGAAAAATGAGAACGCTACGGGTCACGGAATATGGCGTAAAACGTGCGCCACTTTTTTCGGACAAACTTCCGATTTTTTTTTAACCCCTTATATAAAAGTAAACCTAAGCATGTTTGGTGTCTACGAACTAGCACTGACCTGAGGCATCACACCCATGCATCAGTTTTACCATATAGGGAACACAGTGAAAAAAATATCCCAAAAACAATAGTGCTATCGCACTTTTTTTGCAATTTTTCTGCATTTGGATTTTTTTTGCCGTTTTCCAGTACACTATATGAAAACCTACAGGAAAAACACTGAAACACATGTTATATAAACAATAATATTTATTATTGAATCAAATATGTAGAAAAGATTAAAATACAAAGATTATGAAAAAAGGGGGGAGGGGAGGAGGATGCAGAACAATGATGATACAGAATAACCCCCAATGGTCACCCCGGACTTGTAATCAAGGTGTATGCAAATACAGTTACAATCAATGCAAGTAATGTTAGGTATACTCATGGAATAATGAAACCGAATTAGTCCATGTAGTCAAAAGGTCATATAAAGCCGTAGGTGTGTAGGAAATAAGGAGCATGAATATTTAATCCTTTAGGCTCAATTTTTCCTTAAATAGATCTCTAGAGAATCTGGTAGATACTCCTCACTAAATTAGAAAAGCTATTTTAAAAGGATAAATTCGGTATACATGTGACCATGTGCATATAATGACAATTCCAACAGTAGATGCTGAAGCTGTAGAAAGAGTTCTTCATGTACTGTATTCAAGCTAGGCTAGTGGATATAATCACACCAAAGCAATTTTAGAAATGTATAAAGCACTATATGCAACCCCTGTCAGGTGGAGCTGAGATGGAGTGCACCACAATAAGATAGGCTAGTGCCTAAGAGAAATTACTTAAACATGTGGGTATTGAATCATATCAACATGTATATAAGCAATATGGAAAAATACGTGTATTCAGAAAACACTCCATATGTGCTCCACCAGACTGGAGGAACCACATCAGCCAGCAGTGATGTATTTATATAGCTCAGTTGTTAACCATACAAAAGATGCTCAAGATGCTGAGGCTGTGGAAAGAATTCCTCATATATTATATTCTGTCTAGGCTAGTGGATAAAAATACACAAAAACAGTTTTTTGAATCTTAATAATATATATATAGCGCACCATGTGCAACCCCTGTCAGGTGGAGCAGAGATGAAGTGCATCACATTAAGATAGGCTAGTGCCTAAAGGAAATTACTTGAACATGTGAATACTAAATCATATCAACATGTATGTTGGCAATATGAAAGGATACGTGTTTTCAGAAGACACTTCACATGTGTTCCACCAGGCTGGGGGAACCACATCGGCCGGCAATGATGTAGTTATAAAGCACAGTTGTTAGCCTATTATACGATGTATATATAAATGTATATAGGGGTTCTGTTAACTATCCACTAGTCCGTTAGACACAGCATCAAACAGTAGCTACGGAAAACAATTTTATCTGCAGAAAGTCTGTTTAACCAGATTAGAGGATAAATACCATTCAAGAATAAACATGTATGTTGGCAAGTTAATACATCTAGAAATGAAGAGTGCCCAATGCAATAAATGCTACAATATATGGGCCATAATTTCTGGTTTACAGATGTATCCCTGAAAACACAACAAGACTGTTCAGCTACTGCAATTGTTAGACCTATTTAATGCCCAATGCAATAAGTGCTACAATATAAGGGCCATAGTTTCCAGTTTTCCGGTGTATCCCTGAGCATGCAGCAAGTCTGTTCAGCTACTGATGATAGTAAACCTAAAGCATACTAACTTAATCACATATAGATGCACAAGGGCCATCAATGAATTACTTACATATAGGAGACCACTGGGAGGCTTCCCAACGCGCGTTTCGCCGTCTTTATCAAGGGAAACGTGAGTGTGTATGGTGTGGGGTGCCTTTTAAAGAGTGTATGGCGTCCGAGGGCGCCACATGCACGGCCGTGCGGCGTCTGTCGTCACTTCCGGTTCCGGGACCGCGGCACGCAAGGCGCGATCCCGAGACAGGAAGCGGCAACAGAGGTGAAGAGTATTGCGTGTAACAAGCGCATGCGCATAAGAAGTTCTTATGAGACATAGATTAGGATGTCATTTATGATAGCGTAAATATAGATTCATGTTGTTGTATTCACAAGCTATATCTATATTGCAAGGCACGCTCAAAAATGATGGAGGAGCCTGTACAGTTTATCCATATTAAAAACATTTAACTGTATAATGATATAGTAAGCCAACATATATTATACATGGCATAGACACAGGAAAAAGCTGAGAAACCCCCCAGTGTTGGCCATACACAGTCATCATACATAGAATACAGATTCTTACAATATTAAGAGTAAAAGACACATAATAAAATATATAAAAAAAAAAAATTTAAAAGACATGTAAAGTGGATGTGTAATTAAAGTGAAAAAATGGTAGTGATAAAAATGTGTGTCAGATGGGTAGGTGTAAGGGATAACAGTGTAAGTATATCCGGTGAAGTGAAGCTGTGACCACTGTGACTAAAGAGTGAACGAACCTAACAGTGAGAAATTACCATGTTGTATGGGGGGAAGGAAGGGGGGGGGGGGGGTTGGGAAAGTACAGGACATGTGGAAGTGACGTTATAAATAATGTCCCCAGAAAGTAAAATGGGACATATATGACTGTGGAATGGCAAGTGAATGTGTAGGTAAAAACTAAGGTATAAAAGAAGGGGGGGGGGGGGGAAGGGGGAGGGGGGAAAAGGTTAATCATGTTGTAGTTGGGGGAAGTTTGTTTGGGGGGTTGGCAGGGGCTGTGAAAGGTAAATAAAAAGTATGTGAGGTGAAGGTGAAAGTAAAATGTGATGTATAAAACACTGTACAGGAATCTCAACAAATCATCTTGGTGGAGTTAATTGTTCACCGAGCCGTCCATGCGAAGTTGTCTGATGTACTTGTTGAGGGATAAAAGGCACACAGGTGTTAATGGGATGGAACTTGATGGCGAAATAACTAGGATTAAAATAAGAAGAAATTAGTACAAATGAAGAAAACATGTTAAGAACAGATTAAAAACAAGTTAAAAATTCAGATGGGTCAAAATGGCTATCATGATAAAGGCTTGGGACAAATCTCATCACTCAGAACCTAAATCTAACGATCATAGAAAAGGTGAAAAACTCAGGGATTCATTAAGGCCTATTGGTGTAAGAGCATTTAGTGTGGAAATCCATCTGACTTCCTTCTGGGCCAAAAGCTTCTTCCAGTTGCCTCCTCTTTCAGTTATTATCACTCTGTCTATGCCACTAACTCTGAGTTGGGTGTCATCGCACTGGTGAAATTGTTTGAAGTGTCTTGGTATAGTCTTCATTCCAGAAATATCATCTATTTCCTTGGCTGCTCTGATGTCCAAGACGTGTTCTCTCGTCCTCCTGCGTAATTCTCTAGTAGTCATTCCTATGTAGATCTTATCACACGGACATTTTGCACTATAGATTACTCCTATTGTGCCACAATTAATTTGGTGTGTAATCTTATAGGCTTTTGTACCTGTTGCATCAGAGAATTCTTCTGTAGTGGTGATATTATCACACGCTACGCATTTACCGCAAGGTCTGCAGCCCCATTTCGGTCCTTTACTATTAAAGATACCCCTGGGTTTTTTCTGTGAGAAGTGGCTATTGACTAACAACTCAGCCAGATTTTTAGATCTCCGGTAGGTGATTGCTGGGTTTTGTGGAATATATCTCGATAATGCGGGGTCCAGTAATAGGACATTCCAATGTCTCTTTAGGGCCTGCCAAAGTTCATTATTTCTGGAATGAAAAGTTGAGATGAATCTTACCATATCAGGGCTATTGGGTTTCTTATTGTGATTATACAGTAATTCCGTCCTATTTGCAAATTTTGCCTTCCTATACCCTCTCTGTATCGTTTTCTCACTGTATCCTCTCATTTGGAACCTCTGCCATAGGTCACTAGATTGATGTTCAAAGTTTTGATCCGTTGAACATATTCTTCTTATTCTGAGGAATTGACCTCTCGGAATGCTGTTAATTAGGTTCCTAGGATGTGCTGATTGGGCATGGAGTAAACTGTTGACTGCCGTCGGTTTTCTGTATACATCTGTCGTTATGAAACCACTATCATCAATATTAAGAAGAACATCCAAAAACTCCATATTATGTCTTCCTGCTTTGTATGTGAATCTTAAATTGATGTCATTCTTATTGATATATTGCATAAAGACAGTCAAGTCCTGTTGGGAACCCTGCCAGAGAAAAATAATATCATCGATGTAGCGCCCCCAATAGGAGACCTTGTCCAAGTGGGGGGCCACATCGGTGTAAAAAAGGTCCCTCTCCCACAGCCCCAGGAACAAGTTGGCATATGAGGGGGCACAAGCTGCCCCCATTGCTGTTCCCTGGAGCTGTAGGAAAAAAGACCCATTAAACAGAAAAAAATTGTGTGTTAGTGCAAACTCTAGCAGGGTTAATGTGAATTCACAAATGTCATCTGGGTGGCTAGCCATTTCCAAATAGAATTTAACTGCCCTGAGCCCATCCGCATGTACTATGGATGAGTACAAAGCCTCCACATCACATACCACTATCAGGGTATCTTCATCAAGTTGTATTCCATCTAACTTCCTCAACACATCGGAAGTATCCTTGATGTAGGACGGGATCGTTTCCACAATTGGTTTTAAAATGTGGTCTACGTAACGACAGATGGGTTCACATAGGTTGTCAACTCCGGAGACAATTGGTCTGCCTGGGGGATTTTTGGCGTCTTTATGGATTTTAGGAACCATATAAAACGTAGCAATTTTGGCCTCAGGTTTGAATAGATATGATAGTTCTTTCTTGGTGATTGTATTATGGTCCACCGCCATCTCTAAGATATGTAAGAGTTGTGCCTTAAACGATATCAGGGGATTGAAAGTAAGTTTCTTGTATGCCTTTTGGTCACTGAGATGTTTTAGGACCGTATTAAGGTACATCTGTACCGGCCATAGTACAATATTCCCCCCTTTGTCTGAGGGTTTTATAATCACATCATCCATAGCCCGTAGTTCTTCAATTGCTATCCTCTCCTCTCTCGTGCAATTGTCATGGGGTATGGAATGATGTATTCTTTTCAGATCATCTGTGACTAGTCTGACAAATATGTCTATGTTGGAATACATATTAGATGGTGGGAATTTGTTAGATGGTGGAATGATGTTTTTAGGCATTCTACTTACTGGTGGTGGAGTCTGTTCATCTAGTAGGTCCTGTAGAATTCTCACTGTTTCACGTTCTTTTGCTGTAAAGAATATATCTGGTCCTTCGTTTTTGTGGAAGATCTTTTTGAAGGTAAGCTTTCTAGCGAATAAGTGTAAATCCTTTAACGCTGTAAAGAATTGAAAATGAGAAGAAGGTGAAAAGGTTAGACCTTTACTCAGGATTTCAAGTTGGGGTTCCGTGAGAATTTTATCTGTAAGGTTAATTACCTTATAGGAATTATTCCCATTCTTCCTGTAAGTATTCTTACGGAATGGCAATATTTTCTGTTGTTGATCCTGGTTCTTCCCGGCCCCCTTAGCTGAAGCACCATATGACATATTGGAAGTGGTACTATGTTCTGTGTCTGACGAAGCCACCGATGAATATGATGGCATGCGTTGTATACGTTTACTTGTTTCTGTGCTTTTCCATTTGTAAACTCTATCTTTTTCATAGTCTTGAAGATCCCTGTGAAACTTTTTCGTTTTGTTATCTTTGATTTGTTTTTCCCATATTACGAAGGATTTGTCTAGGTCTTCATGAAATTTTTCCCTTTCGGGCTCAGAGAGTATCTTCATAAGTTCATCTTGTTTCTCATTTATCTCACCATCGATATCTTTTATGGTTTTGGAATTTTTGTCGATGATGAGTTCCAGATATTTTTTGGAGCAATTATTACTGGCCAATTCCCATTGTGCAGTGAACTCCGTGTCTTCTTTACCATAGGACGGGAACACTTGAACTCTCAGTCCACGTGGGACCATGTCTTTCTCCAAGTAATTTTCCAGTGTCGTTTTATTCCACCAGATCTTAGTTCTGCGGTGGAATAAACTAGTGAGATTTTGCTTTAATTCTTTGGTATTAGACCCATCTGAATTCACTGTTTGCAGCTTCTCTCCCTTAAAAATGGATGCAGCTTGGGTGACCCAAGATGCTTCTTTGGTGCGTATATCCATACTATGAATGGATTTAAGCCTCTGTGAAAACACAGGAAAATACTTCAATAAACAAGAGAACATATTAATTGTTCCAGTGTATATATACATGAAAACCTACAGGAAAAACACTGAAACACATGTTATATAAACAATAATATTTATTATTGAATCAAATATGTAGAAAAGATTAAAATACAAAGATTATGAAAAAAGGGGGGAGGGGAGGAGGATGCAGAACAATGATGATACAGAATAACCCCCAATGGTCACCCCGGACTTGTAATCAAGGTGTATGCAAATACAGTTACAATCAATGCAAGTAATGTTAGGTATACTCATGGAATAATGAAACCGAATTAGTCCATGTAGTCAAAAGGTCATATAAAGCCGTAGGTGTGTAGGAAATAAGGAGCATGAATATTTAATCCTTTAGGCTCAATTTTTCCTTAAATAGATCTCTAGAGAATCTGGTAGATACTCCTCACTAAATTAGAAAAGCTATTTTAAAAGGATAAATTCGGTATACATGTGACCATGTGCATATAATGACAATTCCAACAGTAGATGCTGACGCTGTAGAAAGAGTTCTTCATATACTGTATTCAAGCTAGGCTAGTGGATATAATCACACCAAAGCAATTTTAGAAATGTATAAAGCACTATATGCAACCCCTGTCAGGTGGAGCTGAGATGGAGTGCACCACAATAAGATAGGCTAGTGCCTAAGAGAAATTACTTAAACATGTGGGTATTGAATCATATCAACATGTATATAAGCAATATGGAAAAATACGTGTATTCAGAAAACACTCCATATGTGCTCCACCAGACTGGAGGAACCACATCAGCCAGCAGTGATGTATTTATATAGCTCAGTTGTTAACCATACAAAAGATGCTCAAGATGCTGAGGCTGTGGAAAGAATTCCTCATATATTATATTCTGTCTAGGCTAGTGGATAAAAATACACAAAAACAGTTTTTTGAATCTTAATAATATATATATAGCGCACCATGTGCAACCCCTGTCAGGTGGAGCAGAGATGAAGTGCATCACATTAAGATAGGCTAGTGCCTAAAGGAAATTACTTGAACATGTGAATACTAAATCATATCAACATGTATGTTGGCAATATGAAAGGATACGTGTTTTCAGAAGACACTTCACATGTGTTCCACCAGGCTGGGGGAACCACATCGGCCGGCAATGATGTAGTTATAAAGCACAGTTGTTAGCCTATTATACGATGTATATATAAATGTATATAGGGGTTCTGTTAACTATCCACTAGTCCGTTAGACACAGCATCAAACAGTAGCTACGGAAAACAATTTTATCTGCAGAAAGTCTGTTTAACCAGATTAGAGGATAAATACCATTCAAGAATAAACATGTATGTTGGCAAGTTAATACATCTAGAAATGAAGAGTGCCCAATGCAATAAATGCTACAATATATGGGCCATAATTTCTGGTTTACAGATGTATCCCTGAAAACACAACAAGACTGTTCAGCTACTGCAATTGTTAGACCTATTTAATGCCCAATGCAATAAGTGCTACAATATAAGGGCCATAGTTTCCAGTTTTCCGGTGTATCCCTGAGCATGCAGCAAGTCTGTTCAGCTACTGATGATAGTAAACCTAAAGCATACTAACTTAATCACATATAGATGCACAAGGGCCATCAATGAATTACTTACATATAGGAGACCACTGGGAGGCTTCCCAACGCGCGTTTCGCCGTCTTTATCAAGGGAAACGTGAGTGTGTATGGTGTGGGGTGCCTTTTAAAGAGTGTA
The DNA here is from genome assembly GCF_048569485.1 of Anomaloglossus baeobatrachus. Taxonomy (NCBI): domain Eukaryota; kingdom Metazoa; phylum Chordata; class Amphibia; order Anura; family Aromobatidae; genus Anomaloglossus; species Anomaloglossus baeobatrachus. The sequence continues at coordinate 64,651,961 of NC_134358.1, forward strand.
TGGCGTCCGAGGGCGCCACATGCACGGCCGTGCGGCGTCTGTCGTCACTTCCGGTTCCGGGACCGCGGCACGCAAGGCGCGATCCCGAGACAGGAAGCGGCAACAGAGGTGAAGAGTATTGCGTGTAACAAGCGCATGCGCATAAGAAGTTCTTATGAGACATAGATTAGGATGTCATTTATGATAGCGTAAATATAGATTCATGTTGTTGTATTCACAAGCTATATCTATATTGCAAGGCACGCTCAAAAATGATGGAGGAGCCTGTACAGTTTATCCATATTAAAAACATTTAACTGTATAATGATATAGTAAGCCAACATATATTATACATGGCATAGACACAGGAAAAAGCTGAGAAACCCCCCAGTGTTGGCCATACACAGTCATCATACATAGAATACAGATTCTTACAATATTAAGAGTAAAAGACACATAATAAAATATATAAAAAAAAAAAAAAAAAAAAAAAATTTAAAAGACATGTAAAGTGGATGTGTAATTAAAGTGAAAAAATGGTAGTGATAAAAATGTGTGTCAGATGGGTAGGTGTAAGGGATAACAGTGTAAGTATATCCGGTGAAGTGAAGCTGTGACCACTGTGACTAAGAGTGAACGAACCTAACAGTGAGAAATTTTCACAGCTGAGATGTGTGCCTGCTATGCACGAGCAGAATCGTTATCTGCTCGTGCCGTTTAAACCCTTAAATGGAGCTGTCAATATGTGAGAGCGCCATTATAAGCGCGATCGCGGTAAACTTTTACTTACCGCCCGATACCGGAAGTCACGTGACGCGATCACGTGACTTCCGGTAGTTGTCATGGTAGCTCAGGGTCATGTGATCACTCCTGTACTACACATGAATTGCTTTCACTTTCGCTGTGCCCGCGGCACAGTGAAAAAGAAAGTGAGCGTATCTGCTGTTTACAGCTATGTAGCTGTGATCAGCAGATAGTGCAGAGCGATCGGACTGCTGATCGCAATAGCCCCCTAGGGGGACTAGTAAAATAAAAAAAAAGTTTTAAAAAATTAAAAAAAAAAAACCCTAAAAGTTCAAATCACCCCCCCATTCGCCCCATTGAAAATTAAAGGGTTAAAAAAATAAAAAATATACACACATTTGGTATCACCGCGTTCAGAAACGCCTGATCTATCAAAATATAAAATCAATTAATCTGATCAGTATACGGCGTAGCGGCAAAAAAATTCCAAACGGCAAATTGACTTTTTTTGTCGCCACAACTTTTGCGCAAAATGCAATCAGAGACGATCAAAACGTAGCATCTGCGCAAAAATGGTACCGTTAAAAACGTCAGCTCGAGACGCAAAAAATAAAGCCGTCACTGAGCCATAGATCCCGAAAAATGAGAACGCTACGGGTCACGGAATATGGCGTAAAACGTGCGCCACTTTTTTCGGACAAACTTCCGATTTTTTTTTAACCCCTTATATAAAAGTAAACCTAAGCATGTTTGGTGTCTACGAACTAGCACTGACCTGAGGCATCACACCCATGCATCAGTTTTACCATATAGGGAACACAGTGAAAAAAATATCCCAAAAACAATAGTGCTATCGCACTTTTTTTGCAATTTTTCTGCATTTGGATTTTTTTTGCCGTTTTCCAGTACACTATATGGTAAAACTTATGATTTCATTTAAAAGTACAGCTCGTTCCACAAAAAATGAGCCCTCACATGACCATATTGACTGAAAAATAAAAAAGTTACGTCTCTCAGAAAAAGAATGGCGAAAAAAAACGGAAAGCGAAAAATCGGCTGGTCGTGAAGGGGTTAATGGCTGTGTGCGGAGTTATTTAGAGGACACCAAATTTACACTGTTATACAAGCTATACACTGATAAAATGTAAAGTAGGCAAAGTGTCATAGCTTTAGTGTTGTCCCATGAAAAGATAAAATATTTACAAAAAATGTGAGGGGTGTACTCACTTTTGTGATGTACTGGAACAGGTGTGTAATCTGTTTCATTACTGGTAGCTATTCCTTATTGCATAACATTAGTAAGCCAAGTTGACATTCATGCTCCATCAGATGAAAGTCGGATATAGCAGCTATATAATGTATGGTGCCATTCCAAGGTTTTTAGCAAAATAACCCCACCTTGTGGAGGGCTCCATGTTGTTAATGTGCGGTCACACTAATTAAAAAAAGAAAAACCTTTATGGTAGTGATTTATTCATTTCTGAATTTTGAAAACTACAAGTGAAGCCACCCTCATTACTTTTGAAAAATCATTTTTTTAAATTTAAATATATATATTTTTAATATTCTGCTAAGATGTTTGCAAAAGGCATATATCAAAATGTACTGCGAACAATGTGGATTTTGTTTTATTTTAATTTTTATTGCTTTTTTTTTTCTTTTTTTTTTCTTCAATGTTTAGGCATGACGGTCTGAAGTTTCCACATAAAAGATTCTCTATATAAGCTTTAGGGTATCTGCACAGAACATCTTTTTCAGGTGGCTTCTGCCTGCAACCTGCCTTAAAACGAGCCGCAAAAACACCATAGAGTGACCATAATGCATAGGATTAGAATCCTACAACCCTCTTATCTGCTGGCATCCTTTTGTACCTATTTTGATTAGTAGGTTATTGTTGCAGCGAGATGCACATGTTACATCAATCTGGGCCTACTAATCAGAAGAGTCGTCAAAGCTTGATAGCAGAACGAGGCTCGCAAGGCTCTGAATCGGGGACCATGGACTACAAATGATGCCAATGGATTAGGCTCTTACGAATCTCTTTGTTCAACTTTTGTCGATATTTTGATAGTTGATAGTTTGGTCTCCCTCTCAATCAGTAGAGCATTGCGGGAGACCAGATGAGAATGAAACCACAAAGTCTCTTACTTTCGCTCTAATGCAGGCTTTACACGAGACGACCGATCGTGCGATGCATCGTCGCGGTCACGGTTTTCGTGATGCACATCCGGCATCGTACATGATGTCGCCTCGTGTTACACCTCCTAGCGACGCAGTATTGCTCACAAATCGTGAGTCGTGTACTCGTCGCTAGGTTTCATAAAATTGTTCAATTAAAATGGCGCCGGTTGTTCATCGTTTCCATGGCATCACACGTTGCTCCGTGTGACACCACGGGAACAATGAATACAGCTTACCTGCGTCCTGCGGCAGCTGCCGGTTATGTGGAAGGAGGGAGGTGGGCGGGATGTTTACATCCCACTCATCTCCGCCCCTCCGCTTCTATTAGCCGGCTGCCGTGTGACGTCGCTGTGACGCCGAACATCCCTCCCCCTTCAGGAAGTGGACGTTCGTCGCCCACAGCGAGGTCACCCGGAAGGTAAGTGCGTGTGACGGGGGTTAAACGAGTTTGTGCACCACGGGCAGCGATTTGCCCGTGACGCAAAAATGACGGGGGCGGGTACGATCGATCATGCTATCGCACGATAGATCGACTCGTGTAAAGCAGGCATTAGTCAAAGGTGGGAAAAGGTTTGATTTTGTAGAGATCTTTTTTTTTTTTTTTTTTTTTTTTTTTATATATCCAGGTGACCTGTGCGAGTGCTTGGATATATGAAATAAAGGGAAAATTTTGTGTCAAATACCCCAAGACAGTGGGCATGCTACTTGGTGATTATGGTAAAACCACCCAAGGAAATTGTATATCAGCCATTGATAGGTTAGAAGAAACATGAACAGACAATCCCTGGTATGTTGTATTAATGTGGAGGTGAGGACCGCAGACAATGTCTATAATTAGGTGGGATTAACATGTAGATGGTACTGGAAACCAAAGCTGCTGGGATGCACCATCTCCCATATGGCTCATCACCGTACGCATTGCCCATCTATGTACAGTACTAGACAACAAATCTCAGTCATATGTTTTTGATTCAGACGGCAAACTATTGTTTGTGATTTAATGGATTATGTTATAAAGCACAGCTTCATTAAAATATTAACTGCATCCAGATTTTTGGCTGACATTACAAATGGCTTGGGATCAAAATCAGTAACATGTTTCAGTTACCGCTGTGATTAGAGCCCATGTTTCATGACTCTGATCCGAATGTTAAAGGATTTGGTTTAGTAAACTACTGTTCTGTGGCAATATAATTATATCCAGCGACAACATCAGTTCCATTAACTGTGGCAGCAACAGATGTAGCATTGCCGAATGTGTCAGGTAATTCATACAGTTATCAAAGTGCAGAAATATATAATGTCACATGATTTTTACAAACTTTGTCAACTGTCATGGTGGCGCTAGGCTCTGTTCAGACTACAGATTCTGACACTCTGCTTGATAACTCCTTTGGTGTCTGTGATCTACACATTCAGACTTTGGTGATGACTTGCGGAGGCAGGCTAGCAAGAGTTGATCTCTGCTAGTCTGCTTATTAGTCTCCTTTGATCACATGTGGTTGGGAAGCCAATCACATCTGCTCCCCTCCTATATATGCTTGTAGGATCCTTCCACATATGTCAACTTTATTTTATCTTAGTCTGGATCACCACCCATCCCCAGATCGACTCTCTGGTGTGATAACATTCCTGTGTGCAATTGTGGATTTAACCCTTGTTGCCTTTTTTGTTGCTACCCTCTTGCTCTTGTTTTACTCCGGAGTCTCTTTGTCTATTCCTGCGTGTGTGCAGTGTGTCAGAATTTTTTTGGTTTTTATTGTCTGTCCTCATCGGTTTACCATCTCACTCCTTCCCTGTCTCTCTCTGGGGGCAGGGGGGTATTAGGGTCGTATTTCGCAGGAGTATAGTAAGGCACGGGACTCCGGCTTCTCCACCATTAGGAGTAATCCAGAGGTGAAAGATGGCCTAGGGTCCCCAAGCATATGGGACAGCATAGGAAACCCTGTCTCTTGCTATCCCGAAGTAAAATGCAGTGTGTTTTCTCTCATTGTGATGGTTGGTATTCTTTCTGAAAATCCTACTGACTGAATTGAGAAAGTCGTGGCCCCCTCTCCATTCAATTCTGGCTGCGGTGGTGCACCCAGGTGAATGAAGACTGGTGTGGCACAGCATTTGTTACACTGCATGTTTTCTTAATGGGACAGTGATGACCTAGTTTTAACTTTAAAAAGGTATATAAACTTAACAACCCTCTTCCCCACCCCCCCACAAAAAAGCAACTAATATCAGAAATTGTGAACCCTATTGATTGCTTAAACAAAGGGGGCAAAACTACTCTTCAAAGCAAAGCAGTGCATAGACTTGGTGTCTGATCCCTTACATCACTCAAGTACCAGAATCCGATTATCTGAACTTCTGCACCTTGAGTTCAGTGATTAGTATGGGTTTGTATGCCGAGACTTGTTCCATATATAGTGTGTGACACATGTGAAAAGGAGTGTTAATTAGAACTTTTAAGTACCCTTTAAAGAATTGTCCAATGTTAGAAAGACATGACTACTTTTGTTCTAGAAACAGTGGTGTCCTTGGGTTGTGTTGGGTATTACAGCTCGGCTCAATTTACATGACTGACGGTCATACCTACGTACCACCGGTGGACAGATGTGATCATGACTTAAAAGAAAATCCAATGTTTTCTAATCCTATACAACTTCTTTCACAATTCATTCATATGACACTGATCGTGTATCCCTAGAAACCAAACCACCTTTCATACAGGATTGTTCATCATCATTTTTCTTTTTCTTTATCCAACTATGTAGATGTGATGTGGGCCCCAGAATATTGATTTTCACTGAAAAGCTGAAAAATGCTGCTTCTTCTTTGAGAAAAAAGTACCTCCATCCCTAAAGTTTTGTTTATGTAGTTCTTGGATGTCCATGGGGAGGTTCCAAGCAGCAGTTGCAATGAGCTGACCAGGAACCCTGTAGTTGATTATCACTTGAAGCCCATGCAAATCCTAATAATTCTGTTGGTCTCATTTACTTGACTGTGTTGTATTAGGAACGTCTAACCAAGTTTTTTTAACATTTTATGACCATTGCTGGAATCTATAAAAATGAGCAAAAATTTGTACGGTCACCAGTTTTGACCTCTGGTTGTTGTTTTTTTTTTTTTTTCGTTTTTTTTGCATTTAGACGTTTTCTGTAATTCGCATGCTTGGGCTGGTAAAATTATAATTAAACTCCTAAAATTGTCAATTTTTATTTACTAACATTTTAAAAAGGGAAAATCCCAACATCAAATATAATACAATACATATATCGATACCAGGAGAAAGTACAGGGGAGGGGCCTAGCCCTTAATAAACCCTATAGCTTGCCCCTACCTTGCCGCGGAGGTCGGCGCCCTAAAGGCCTGCGCAGTTGGCGCCCCCGCTCAACGAAGACTATCCCTCCGGGCCCTAGATGCCCCTAACAGATGAGGTGATAGTACTATGAGGAATGATTTCCAATATTTGAACCAACAATAATATCTCAAATATGCATAAAAATGTACACACCGTCACCAATATAATTAAATTAGAGACAATGATAGGGTACAATGACCCAGAAAAAACCATTCATAGGTCACTAATGGTTCATAACACAAACCGCCCGACGCGTTTCCCCTCATCTATATGAGGTTCTTCAGGGGTAGAAAATCTAGTCAGTTCAAAGTTAACACGATAGACAATTAGATGTTGGTAGTCCTATATCATACTGAGAGCTAGTTGTCCCCAAAACATATACAGACCCAATAAATGTAAATTAGAACCTAATGACTCACACCCATCAGGTCAAAAAAATCAACAAGGGTGTTCAATTGCATATATAATGCTGGAATCAGGGGCAAAAAGCAAATTATTCAGATACATATCATTAGCTACTTAGCTTAAGCCTCAGTGTGCGATAGATAAGGACAGTCTTCACTGGACTCCCTAGATGGAAAGCAGGTCCATAATCCCCTACTTCCCCTACTGAAGTTGTACCACAGCACTCTGATTGCGTCTAGACTGGAGGATGGCAAACTGAGGAGTTTATCTGCTGCTGATATGGGGATTATGGACCTGCTTTCCATCTAGGGAGTCCAGTGAAGACTGTCCTTATCTATCGCACACTGAGGCTTAAGCTAAGTAGCTAATGATATGTATCTGAATAATTTGCTTTTTGCCCCTGATTCCAGCATTATATATGCAATTGAACACCCTTGTTGATTTTTTTGACCTGATGGGTGTGAGTCATTAGGTTCTAATTTACATTTATTGGGTCTGTATATGTTTTGGGGACAACTAGCTCTCAGTATGATATAGGACTACCAACATCTAATTGTCTATCGTGTTAACTTTGAACTGACTAGATTTTCTACCCCTGAAGAACCTCATATAGATGAGGGGAAACGCGTCGGGCGGTTTGTGTTATGAACCATTAGTGACCTATGAATGGTTTTTTCTGGGTCATTGTACCCTATCATTGTCTCTAATTTAATTATATTGGTGACGGTGTGTACATTTTTATGCATATTTGAGATATTATTGTTGGTTCAAATATTGGAAATCATTCCTCATAGTACTATCACCTCATCTGTTAGGGGCATCTAGGGCCCGGAGGGATAGTCTTCGTTGAGCGGGGGCGCCAACTGCGCAGGCCTTTAGGGCGCCGACCTCCGCGGCAAGGTAGGGGCAAGCTATAGGGTTTATTAAGGGCTAGGCCCCTCCCCTGTACTTTCTCCTGGTATCGATATATGTATTGTATTATATTTGATGTTGGGATTTTCCCTTTTTAAAATGTTAGTAAATAAAAATTGACAATTTTAGGAGTTTAATTATAATTTTCTCAAGTTTGTACTTCTAAATTATCTCTCTGGTAAGAAACTATGCTTGGGCTGGTAGCTCCTGTCTGTTTTTACTAGATTCACGATTTTGTGATATCGTACGGCATAGAAAACAACAGAGATATCCAGTAGATGCCAGCCACAAAAGAAAAGTCCTCCTATAACAAAGGACTAGGCCGAATGTTGGAAATGGATGCTGAAAACTTTTTTGCTTGTCTCCAACTGTGGTTACCAATATGGTCTACCAATTGTGATGCATACCTCCCCAAGTTTTCCACTACTAATGTGACCTCTTTCTTTTATCCTAACTCTTCCTAACTACCACTTTCCTAGTATACTTCTGCTTTCTATTCTAATCCTGTAAGCTTATCTCTATGAGGTTCATAAATGCCTTTATTGTTGTTTTAGCTTTGATTCTTCTGGCTGTAGACTGGAAGCGGACCAACTGGGCATGTCACTGATGGGGGCTGAGAGGTGATTGAAGTGTGATTTGGGCATGCGTGCCGAGACTGCTGTCACTCACAGGCAGCCCCATCCCCACCAGTGACATGCACTGCTCAGTTAAGGAACCCTCACAGCTTATGAATCTGACCAGTGAAGTGCGAGAAAATCTCGCATTGCACTTGGACCAATGTTATTCAATGAGGAAGAGCAGATGATCAGCTTTTTTTCTCATCCAGATTCTGTATGAGAGAAAAGTCGCAGCATGCTGCGATTGTCCGCAAGAGCCATGTCACTCGCACCCATACAAGTCTGTGAGTGCGAGTGAAAGATTGGACTGCACTTGGATGACATCCGAGTGATGTGCGATGATTGCATCAACTGACAATGGAGGAGAAAGGGAGATTAATCCCTCCCTCTCCTCCATAGCTGTGTTCCGATTGGATTGCAGGATTGGATCACAGTATTATGGCACTCAGCTCACGCTGGCATCAGAGCGGGAGCCGAGGTCATTAGCATATCGCATCCAATGCATTTGCATCGGACGTATGCCATATGATCATCTGAATCCAGCCTTATGCTATGTGCGCACTTTCCGTCGTAATACATGCAGTTGTAAACGCAAGTTTTAGCCTTAATTGATTTAGCCAAAGTTGCCTTTTCCAGAAATTTATCGCTGTAACGCATGCGTATTTACCGCGTTTTAGATGCGTTTTTAGCGCTTTTTCCATGCGTTTCCACATGCGTTTTCACAGATGCATTTTGTACATCAAGACACTGCTAAATAAAGATTAAATAGTCAAACAATGAAAAAAGAGAAAAAAAAGGGACAAATCTATATTAATGGGAAAAATAATGGAAAAAGATATATTTAATAAAATTATAGCGTTAATATACATTTTATCGGTAAAATAGCAATAAATGCATATTATTCTTAAATTAAGTTGTCGGATTATGTGTGTGTGTAAAGGGACATATCAAATCATTATTTTGATGTTCAAAAAGCATGCATTTTGGTAGTCCAAAACGCATGTTTTCGGCAATGAAAAAGCAGGTAAAACGCAGGAATTTTGATATTTCTTGCTTTTTGCTACTTCTCATTGACTTCAATGTTAACAAAACGCACCACAAATGGCAAAAACAATTGACAGGGTCCTTTTCTGAACACATGGTTTTTGACCAAACTTATGCAAATTTTGAGATGCGTTTGGAAACGCAAAGTGCGGACAAGAAATCATGAATTCTCATTGTCTTTAATGGAAAACCAAAACGCATGCATTTGGGCACAAAAACGCTGCAGTTCAAAACTGATCCTAAACGCACCTGAAACGCAGGTGAAAACTGAAAGTGCGCACATAGCCTAAGTCTAATTTTGGTTGGCAGCCAGAAGGATCCAAGCTATAACAATAATACAGGTATTTACGAGCCTCTTAGGCTACTTTCACACATCATTTTTTTTCCATCAGGCACAATCCGGAAAAAAACGGCTAAAATGGATACGGCACCAGATCCGTTTTATCCCCTTTGATTTGTATTAGCGCCGGATTGTGCTGGATTGTAACGGTTTTTGTCTCTGACAAAACAACGCATCGCGCCAGATCCGGCCTACGGATCCGTTTTTTTAAACTGCGCATGCTGCAATTTATTGTAAAAAAACGGATCCAGCAAAAAAGGACAAAAAAGGATCCAATGCATCCGTTTTTGCATATTCTGAGACGGATCCATAGCATCAAGCACACGCCGCATTGTGCCTGATGCCAAAAAACTGATGTGTGAAAGTAGCCTTAGAGAAGCAGAGTGGATAGCAAAAGTATATTAGGAAAATGTTAGTTGGGAAGAGTTAGGATAAAAGAAAGGGGATCATATTGGTAGTGGAAAACCTCTTAAAATTCCTGTCTGCGGCCCATTAAGCCCCATCCTTGGTCTGCTCAGGAAAGTTCATTTAGGGGCCCTTTTTGTGATGCAATCCTGATAAAAACAGGTCAGTTAGGAGCCATGCTGTGGTTTTAGGCTCATTTATTCTGTACGCCTTTTACTACAGACTAACCAAAGGTAAAAGGTGATTCGCTTTAAAGTTCAGCAGTAAATTCAGAGACTATATTGTAGGATTTGCTATGAATGAGGGACCCTGCTGATGCTGTGAAGAGAGTTGTATGTCTTATATATATAAAAAATCTTAATGATGTCATCTCTTCCAGGAAAAAGAACAATGAAGAAGGACAAAAGGAACAAAAAGAAGAAAAAGAAGTTGCTTGAAAGGGCTCAGGAGCAGCACAGTGTTTTCCTCGCCACAGACAGGACCAGTCAGTAAAGAGACGATTTTTGATTTTGATTTTTTTTTTTTCTTTTTTTTCAATTGCTAAGTGCACAAAGGCTGCTACATGCTCTTGCACACAGATGAACTGCAGAATGGCTGCTTTATTGATATTGGTTACTAATATTTTGTGAGTATATCACAAGCTTATTTGTGTTATTTATACTTTTTTTATTTTTTATTTTTTTTTTAATCTTTTTACCTTTTCCTTATCTAAAAGAACGCCAACAGTTGGAAATACTGAGTTGAATCAGTGACCTGGTGTAGATGTGTCAAAAACTCTCTCCCTTTTTATTTTTTTTTTCATTTATTTTGTTTTTTAATTCAGTGCCTATGATGGAAACCGCCAGTATTTTGGATCAGGACTGTTAACAGGACGACATGCAGCAAATAAATGGACTTGTGTATATTTCTGTAAAGGATCAGTGTGAAAAAAAAACTAAACCTTTTTTTTGGAAGTAGAAATATAAATTAATTTTTTTTAAGTTTACGGTTTCTATATTGTACATTCAAATGATTGTATTTGGAATCTTTGTTTTAGCTGTCATTGGCTCTCGGTGCCCATTATAACCAAACAGTTCTGTATTAAAACTGTTGATGCTAATATACAGCAACTGCTTAGTGTCCCAAATGGCGCAGCAGTTATACCTTGTACATAGTGCTGAGACGCTACTTATAATAAACCTATTTACCGTGTATCCATAGGTGTCTTGCATTTATAGGTTAGACTAGCAAACACTTGGATAGAGCTGAGCTGCAGTGTCATGGTTAGGTAAAAAAATGCTTGAAAAATCACATAAGGACGAGAGCGTCTTTACTTTTTTTTTGTTTGTTTTTTCATATTCCAAAATGAGTGGCCAGATGACTATATTTGATGAGAAAAAAACCTCCTGTTTATTGTAACGGCAGTCCGGGACCACAGACACAAAATGGTTAACCTGAACCGACTAGGGCTAGCCACCCACTAAGCAGGATCCTGAGGTACCGTGAAACCCTTTAACACCTATACAGTTATCTGGATTTATTGCAAGGTCCAGGAGATCGCTGCCTATGGAAGAGCTGCAGTCCAAAGATGACGATAGTTGCCAGGCAGGGTCAAAACCAGGAAGTTAGTAAGGTACAAAATCGGAAGGCAGGAGGAATGTCCAGAAAACAGGCCGAGGTCAAAACCGAGATGTCAGGCAAAGTACAGAATCAGCAGGCAGGAGGAACGTCAGGAAAACAGGCCTAGGTCAAACAGGGGACAAAACAACAAGGTGTGCACCGTACCAGTAAAGGGGGTAGCTCTAGCAAAACACAGGACTATATCTGGAAAAGAACAGATATAAAAAGGGTGTGGTGCCTTCCAATTGGTTGGAGTGGGAGTTGATAACTTCAGCTGGAAGGCACACACCCCTACAATCAGCCAGTGGTATTGCCAGCCAGACCAAGCATGGGATGGGCAGCAACTGCGCCCACCAGAACTACTGGTACTGACTCCTCCTCTATCACCAGCACTGTCCACAGCGGGAATACGGCGGCGCTTGGTGACTGGGGCAGAATTCACAAGAGCAGACTCTGGTGGAAATGTGAAATTTAAGCTAAATGTGGCCACCCAGTGATTGTGATATTTGCTACCAAACCTTGGACAGTTTGCAAAGTACAACGATAATGTATTGAATTTGTATAGCGAGAAGCTTGGGGCCTCAACAAAGTTTTCAGCTAAAACCAATGAAAAGGATTTGTCATTACTTTTTTTTTTTTTTTCTCCTTTTTTTTTTATTAATGGTTTTTCCTTAGCATAGGCAATCAATATTTGATCAGAGATGGTGTGACCGCTGCTGTTTCGGGACTTTCAGCCGCAGATGGCAATGGTAACAGTTGATCAGTTTTGCTGAGTATCTCACAGGTATTGATGGCCCATCTTTAGGATAGGCAACCAATAAATAAAAAAAGTAAAGAGGTTGGCCACTAAAGACAGTCATACAGTACATGCCTATAGCTGTGGCCGAAAATGCCTTCCCCCGCCTGATACCTCCAATAAAATGTCAATATACATACTACAGTGCCTTGCGAAAGTATTCCGCTCCCTTGAGTTTTTCAACCTTTTCCCACACTTCAAACATAAAGATAAAACATTTAATGTTATGGTGAAGAATCAACAACAAGTGGAACACAATTGTGAAGGTGAATTAAATTTATTGCTTATTTTAAACTTTTTAAAAAAATAAATAATTGAAAATTGAGGCGTGCAATATTATTCGGCCCCTTTAAGTTAATACTTTGTAGCGCCACCTTTTGCTGCGATTACAGCTGCAAGTCGCTTGGGGTATGTGTCTATCAGTTTTGCACATCGAGAGACTGAAATTCTTGCCCATTCTTCCTTTGTAAACAGCTGGAGCTGAGTGAGGTTGGATAGAGACAGTTTGTGAACAGCGGTTTTCAGCTCTTTCCACAGATTCTCGATTGGATTCAGGTCTGGAATTTGACTTGGCCATTCTAACACCTGGATATGTTTTTGTGAACCATTCCATTGTAGATTTTGCTTTTATATTTGGGATCATTGTCTTGTTGGAAGACAAATCTCTGTCCCAGTCTCAGGTCTTTTGCAGACTCCAATAGGTTTTCTTCAAGAATGATCCTGTATTTAGCTCCATCCATCTTCCTATCAAATTTAACCATCTTCCCTGTCCCTGCTGAAGAAAAGCAGGCCCAAACCATGATGCTGCCACCACCATGTTTGACAGTGGGGATGGTGTGTTCAGGGTGATGAGCTGTGTTGCTTTTACGCCAAACATATCGTTTGGCATTGTGCCCAAATAGTTCGATTTTGGTTTCACCTGACAGAACACCTTCTTCCACATGTTTGATGTGTTTCCCAGGTGGCTTGTGCAAACCTTTAAATGACCCTTTTTATGTATATCTTTGAGAAATGGCTTTCTCCTTGCCACTCTTCCATGAAGGCCAGATTTGTGCAGTGTACGACTGATTGTTGTCCTATGGACAGACTCTCCCACCTCAGCTGTAGATCTCTACAGTTCATCTAGAGCGATCATGGGCCTCTTGGCTGCATCTTTGATCAGTCTTCTCCTTGTTTGAGATGAAAGTTTGGATGGACGGCTGGGTCTTGGTAGATTTACAGTGGTATGATACTCCTTCAATATCATCACTTACACAGTGCTCCTTTGGATGTTTAAAGTTTTGGAAATCTTTTTGTAACCAAATCCAATTTTTAACTTCTCCACAATAGTATCATGGACCTGCCTGTTGTGTTCCTTGGTCTTCATGATGCTATCTGCACTTTAAACAGAACACTGAGACTATCACAGAGCAAGTGCATTTATACGGAGACTTGATTACACACAGGTGGCTTATATTTATCATCATCAGTCATTTAGGACAACATTGGATCATTACGAGATCCTCAATGAACTTCTGGAGTGAGTTTGCTGCACTGAAAGTAAAGGGGATGAATAATATTGCACGCCTCACTTTTCAGTTATTTTATTTTTTAAAAAGTTTAAAATAAGCAATAAATTTCTTTCAACTTCACAATTGTGTCCCACATGTTGCTGATTCTTCACCATAACATTAAAATTTGTATCTTTGTTTGAAGCCTGAAATGTGGGAAAAGGTTGAAAAATTCAAGGGGGCCCGAATACTTTTGCAAGGCACTGTAGATATCACATCTACATTTGTAGGCATACTAAAAATGGGTAAATAGCTGATGGACTTTTATCAGTGTCATAAAAATACTAAACCATAGGCCCTAGTAGAAACAAAAGCTTACTATGCATCTGGTCAAAAGAATCTAATACACTCAAGCCGTCTTGTTTCGAGAATAAACAGCCAGTAGGGTCTGCCAATGCGTAAACTCCTTATGTTGTAAACAGGTCCTAACAAAGCTGCTCTATCTGCTTGCATTGCCATATCTTAAGTGGTTGTACACTTTAGACCAGTGTTCCCCCAACTCCAGTCCTCAAGACCCACCAACAGGGCATGTTTTCAGGATTTCCACAGGTGATGATTAAAACAACTGTTCAATGCTAAGGAAACCCTGAAAACCTGACCCGTTGGTGGGTCTTGAGGACTGGACGTGGGGAACACTGCTCTAAATTATCTTTTTATTTTTGCCAGAAAAGTATCCTGGATGATAACTGTTGTAGTGTTTAAAGAGAACCGGTCAACCATGGGCAACAGAAATTGAAGACCAGTTCTCTTATTGCAACCATATATGTTTCACTCTGAAATACTGTGTTGTTTTAAAGGAAACCTACTTTGAAGCCAGCTGGATGTGATGCAACCTTGTCCACAAATCCAATAGGCAGGTCCCTGGCCGGCTCTTGTAGAACTACAGGTCTCTCCTTACATTCGTGTATAGGGAGAGACCTGTCAGTGAAGGGGAGTAGGGCGCAAAGAAGCTGTCTGGGTTCTGCCACTTGGACTAAGTCATATTGAAACGGCGGTCAGAGACAAAGTAGTAACACTGTGTAGCTTCAGGATAGGACATAACATGCTTACAATTATATATGTACATCATATAATGACCAGGTATAGTGGGTCCTTTAGCATATGATCTGAGGTTCCTCAACTAGAGTGGGGTGGGGAAGAGGCTTGGGGTAGGCCTTTTAACGTCTGAAGAAAATACATACCCTCTTTTTACAGAAAGGTTTGATGGATACTACTAAGGTCAGTTACCAAGGTGAAGATGATATGGTGATCTAAGGAAGAAGCGGGTAATTTGTGTTCCAGTGTATTATATAACTATTTATATTACTAGGACCAGCATGTACAAGCTCTGCCAACCTCACACCATGGTAGGTTATAAGTACTGGTCAAAGAAAAGGTGATCTACAGCAAAAGCCCAGAGGGCCAGGGGCAAATGGACATGTGCCATATGTGCAAGAGACACGTTTATGTTGGGCCTCTATGGCGACTTTGGCTGTGACTCAGGTTGTGGGGTCAAAGATCTTGCTGTCCTAGCGCAATTCCTAGGGTACCCCAAGGAGCAAGTCGAAAAAACTCCGACCTGGTTGGAGTTTTGCAACTTGTCGCAACCCAGTAGTGGAGACACAGAAAACGGCACCTGAGCAAAAGCCCCTTTGCCATTCAATAGCTCATTTAGTGCATAATTTCACTTGGTTTGGAGGTGGAAGAGGATCTCCTTTAACTGTTTGCTACTAAGAGATACAATAGACCCTGCTGCAACCCCCCTTTCCATAGTACTTTGCTGTGTAGCCCCTACACATAAGAATCTTTGGCTACATTATATGAATTGCAGCTAAAATTGTATGTAGCCCCTTATTCTTATAAAGGGGTCTCTCTGCTGGCTCCACCACAATGATACCCACAGTGAAGACCAGAGAAGACTTTTTATTTATATTGTTAGTTTACTGTAGTCATTGTACCCAATCCTTCCTTTGGCCTGAACCGATATGTGCCTCCTATTCTTACCAAAAGAAAGCCCCTGGGATGTGAAAATGATTCATAAAAGGTAAAATAATATAAAGTTTATGGGCAACATGTTCCTTGAAACTTGGCTAATATTTATTTTTTTGCTTCTTTTTGAACTCTGATGCCCGTCTATGAAGTAAGGCTGGCTGGTCGTATGGAATATGATTCTGCTGCTCAAGATTAATTTACATTGACTTGGTTGTGCCTTGTGAGGACAAGTAATATGGGAATCATTATATATGGCAAGTGGAAGATGAGGGAAAGCATTCCTTGTTCATATATGATCATTATACGGAGACATTTTTGCATCTGTTACCAATATTTATCTTCACGTCTTGCGTGCATTGTTTTCAGAAATCTCTTTAAATCCCGCAGTCGTACTGCTGTAGATTGTTATCAGCTGTTCTTTTTACAAGGCTGCACTTTTAGATTATTCTTATAGTCAATCAATGACTTTCTGGCTAACATTTGATATGGTTCATAATACCACCTCCGTTATTTCAGTGTCAATGATGGCTTAATTTTCTTAACTTTTTCAAAAAGGTTTTTATGGAACTCGTGCAATTTCGCTATAATTTAGATGTGGTTTCCATTTAGTCATTATTTGTCGGCCCTGTTTAAGGTAAATACATTCTAAACAACAGACGTACTTAAATGGCTTAAGGCATAAATATCAACATGTGAAATGTTCGAGACAGACCCTTTAAATTCATTATAAACAGATTCACTTTTGCTTTTGTTTGTCTGATGCCTAAATAGCATTGCTTCTGAAATCTGAATCCCAGTACGTCCCCAGTATTGTAGTGTAAAATTCACATGAGGTGAATGAAGGGATCTAAGGTTGTTACAAAAACATAAAACTATAGCTGGGCTGCAGCGAAAAAAATAAAAAAAAAATGGTCAGTGAAGCAGCCGGCAGGTTAAGTAATCCTAGATAGATGATTACTTAACCGGCCAGCTACTTCAGTGACGAATTTATATTATATGCTTCCAGACTATGAGAAATAATATTCTCTGGTCTGATGAGACATAGATATAACTTTTTGGTTATAATTCTAAGCGGTATGTGTGGAGAAAAACAGGCACTGCTCATCACCTGCTCAATACAATCCCAACAGTGAAACATGGTGGTGGCAGCATCATGCTATAGGGGTGTTTTTCAGCTGAAGGGACAGGACCACTGGTTGCAATTGAAGGAAAGATGAATGTGGCCAAGTACAGAGATTTCCTGGAAGAAAACCTCTTAGAGTGCTCTGGACCTCAGACTTGGCCGAAGGTTTACCTTCCAACAAGACAATGACCCTAAGCACACAGCTAAAATAACAAAGAAGTGGCTTCAGAACAACTCTGTGACCATTCTTGACTGGCCTAGCTAAAGCCCTGACCTAAATCCAATTGAGCATCTCTGGAAAGACCTGAAAATAGCTGTCCACTAACGTTCGCCATCCAACCTGACGGAACTGGAGAAGACCTTCAAGGAAGGTATGAAAAACTTGTTGCATCATTCCCAAGAAGACTTGTGACTGTACTAGCTCAAAAGGAGAGCGCTTCTACTCAATACTGAGCAAAGGATCTGAATACTTATGATCATGTAATATTTCAGTTTTCCCGGTTTAATAAATTTGCAAAAATGTCAACATTTAGGGTTTTTTTTCTCTTTCTAGGTATATTTTTGAGTAAAATGTAAATTGTTGTTTTATTCTATAAACTACTGACAATGTCTCCGACTTTCCAAGCAAATAATTTTGTATTTATTTTCTGAAAATGAGAAATGGTCAACATAACAAAAAAATGCATTGCTTTCAGACCTCAAATAATGCATAGAAAACAAGTTCATAATCATTTGGAAACAACAATACTAATAATGTTTACCTCATGGAGAGCTCAGAAATCAATATCTTGTGGAATAACCATGATTTTTTAATCACAGCTTTCATGCGTCTTGGCTGCTTTCTACCAGTCTATCACACTGCTTTTGGGTGACCTTATGCCACTCCTGGTACAAAAATTTAAGAAGTTTTTCTTTTGTTTTATGGCTTGTAGCTATCCATCTTCCTCTTGTTTACATTCCAGAGGTTTTCAATGGGGTTCAGGTCTGGAGATTGGGCTGGCCATGACGGGGTTTTGATGTGGTGGTCCTTCATCCACAAATTGATTGACCTAGCTGTGTGGCATGGCACATTGTGCTGCTGGAAAAACTAGTCCTCAGAGTTGGGGAGCATTGCCTGAGCAGAAGGAAGCAACTGTTTTTCCAGGATAACCTTGTATGCGGATTGATTCATATGTAGTGCTGTGTTGCCTCCATCTTTATTAGGGGTTTTGTGTTAGGGCTTTTGCTGCATCCTGTCGGTACATTAGATTCTTTGGCCTGGGCAGGTTAAAACTGTTGTCTTCTTTATTTCTGTGAATAATTGATATTTTTTGGGGAAATTATATTCCTCTTTTTGTTGCTTTTTTATACCAGATGCAACACCCAATAGAGCTATTCACTAATGAGGCAGCAGAGTTACTCCAGACTCCGTTTGGCCTCTGTTCACCAGTGTCCTTCTTTTCAGGGGTGCACAAAACTAATTAACCACACTTTTGTGCACACCTAAAAAGAGGTGTAAAAATATGGACAACCTCGGACCACAGGCCAGATAGTTCAGTAACTCCATCTGTCTAATTATAGTACATTTTTTGTGGGGAGTTTTGTCTGAATCACGTTTTTCAAAGATTTACACTAGTGGTAAGTGAATACTAAAATTCTCATGTGCTCATTGCTCGAATTGAGCACTTTGGACTGCTTGGATGCTCAACTCGCGTAACGAGTATAATGGAAATCAATGTGATACAGGTAAAATATATCTTTGTACCTTGTTAGCCAACATCAATGTGAAATTTGAGCATTTTTCTGGAAGACCCTCCCAGCTGAAATGGATGGAAGCAGTGCTCAAATGGAATGGGAACAGACTGAGGAACATGCCTGGATGCATCTCTGACTTCTAGGTTGCTCCTGGGAGTAATGTTGCCTATATTAAAACTCCCCTTAGACTAATCGGCTAATCCTTCACTGCATCTTTAATAAAGCATAGAAACACATACACTAATTCTTATCTAATGACAGCTGTCCAGACCTGCAGCCCACCACAAAATACACTCAGGGGTAATCCCTGGAGAATGAAATGGTCTTCCGTGACAAAGTGAGGGGCTATATGCCCCCCTGTGGTCTCAGGGTGTTGACTCTTCAAAGAGTGCTGCTCAGACTGTTGTTGGGGTGCAGTTGTGGGACCTTATTGTGAGAGATGATGTCCTCCACTCAAGTCTCATAAAGCTGAAAGGGTCTTCAGTAGAGATGGGTAGTTGAGCTGGGCTATGAGACTGTCTCCTCTGAAGCTGTAGTGTCATTCTTTCAGTGGCGGCTGCCAATGGCGCTATTGTGTGGAACACAATATTTTATTAATACAAAATTACATTACATTAGAAATAAAAATGGAATGACAAGACGTATATCAAGGGGAAAAAAAAAAAATCACATTTTGTGGTTCTCACACTGGTATAAGTAATATTGGAATTTGCTTAACTTACCGTAAATGGTCCAGTTTTAGGGTGTAGGGGGATCATGTTGTCATTTTGAGAAGATGCTGTCAGCCAGATTATTTTGCATATGTCTTACGAATTTTGTTCTACAAAAACAGTGTGGACAGCAGTGTGAGCAGCCTCTTTTTTTACCTCATCACCCCTGGTATCACCAGTATTAGATCAGATAGACCGGATGAACAGCAGTTTGAGCAGCCTCTTCTTAATTCATCACACCTGGTATCCTCAGTATTAGATCAGATAAAATGGGTGGGAAGCAGTGTGAGCAGCCTCTTTATACCTCATCATCCCTGGTATCTCCAGTATTAGATCAAATAGAATGGATGGACAGCAGTATGAGTAGCCTCTTTATACCTCATCATCCCTGGTATCTCCAGTATTAAATCAGACAGGGTGGACAGCAGTGAGAGCAGCCTCTTCTTACATCATTACCCCTGGTATCTCCAGTATTATACCAGATAAAATGGGTGGACAGCCGTGTGAGGATCCTCTTCTTCTTACCCCATTACCCCTGGTATTTCCAGTATTCGATCAGATGGAATGAGTGGACAGCAGTGTGAGCAGCCCCTTCTTACCTCATCACCCCCTCATCAAATAGACCGGTTGGTAAATTTAATTCTATAGTTATTACCTCTCTACAATTAAGGAGCATGATTTGCTAGCTAAATGTATTAAGGTATTTATTTTTAAAGAATTTTCTTTAGTTAATTATGGTTTCCATGAAAAACTCCTCTAAATGGTTACTATATTACATTACTGAAGTATTTTAGATAATTATCTGATTACACACAATAATTTTCATATTTATTTCATAAAATATTACATTTTATGAAACTTAAAACTTATCCACTAATTATATCTTTCCACAATCGCAGCCATTAAGGTATAATCAGTTCTGTTTATTGGCAGAAATGAAATTTTCACTAACAGGAAACAGAGGGTAAAGGTGATATCAATAATTTTCCACCGCTAGTAAAACAATTAGCCAAAACCATTAATAAATCAAACTGGGCGAAAAAAAAAATTCTTCATACTGTCGGCATATTCTGCTCTATAGAGATTATCCAGATGTTTATCTGCAATGCAAACCTGCCAAATACTGATAAGCACAAACTGAAAACGTTGCATAAATATACAATTATCAAGTATTATTTTCCATAAACAGTGACAAATGTAATTTTCCAGTATTTTATTTTTATCATTTACAGCGCTATTCTGTCTGCTGAAAAATGACTGTACTTGATATCTAACTAAAGTACACTGACAAGAAAAAGGGCAACCATGTTTAGAACTTTTGACTTCCAGGCTCTATATCTCTCCTTCCACTACAGCTTTGAGCGTGAGACTTCCTTCATTTTATAGACAATCATCTTGGCTATGTCATACATAAATTTGACTTGCAGCTATTTAGCATATGATTAGTAGTGCCGATTCTTGTCATGTCACCGCATTGTTACTGTTTTGCTCCTAAAAATCTAAACAGACATTTTTATTATATTGTTAGTATTTTGTAAATCCACCTTTTCGCTTTCAACACTGCCTGAATCCTTCTGGGCATGCTCTCAATCAGATTCAAGCATGTCTCCACCGAAATCTGATCCCAGGTCTCTTCTACACGGTCCCAATGTTGTTGAATACTGGTTGGCTCTCTTGGGTGTGTATACAGCTTTTTCTTCACCTCTACCCACAAGTGTTTGATTGGATTGAGGTCTGGGGACTTTGGGGACAATACAGTACCACTACTTCATTGTCATTGAACCATGTCTTCCTCAATCTCGATGTATGCTTTGTGTCATTTGTCCTGCCGGAACGGTATGTTGTCCTTTTCATATCCATAGTACTCAAGTGTACGAAGAAACTCGTCTGGTAGGAAACTCACATATAACTCAACATTGAGACCACCATCAATCTTGGTCAAGTATCCAATGCCTTTGGCTGTGAAGTAACTACATATCATCAGGTTTCCTCCACTGAACTTGACAGTTCCTTGAATTTCTCGATCTGTTAGCCCTTTTTTCCTTGTTTCTTCCAGACCGATTTACACCCATCTGAGCCTAGTCTATTGACTTTCGTATCATCACTACAAATCACCAGTTCCCAATCTTCTATTGGCCACTTTTTATAGTTTTTTGTAAACTGGAGCCGGCGCTTCTTATGATATTGAGGTTGAGGTTTCGTCCCCTTTTTTCTGGCCACCATTCCATACTTATGTAAAGTGTGTTGCATGATTATTGCATGGATGTCTATGATCTCACTATTATGAAGCATACGAGCCGCCTTTACTGCGGTGCTTGTTGATGCCAGAACTGATAGCCCTTGCGATGAGACAACTTGCTGACTCCGATATTTTGCATGGCAACCACTTCTTTGCATTTGAATGGATGGATGGTCTTCATTTTGGATTATACCAACTATGATAGCACTCACATACATTTTGGCAATTTTCTTGGCTGAGAGACCGCTATCAATGAGCTGGATAATGCCGTTTCTCTTTTATTGGGAAATAGTCTTTATGGCTGCTCCTTGATTCAAATTGGTGACCTGATTTTGGGAGTCAACGAGTCAACCTAATAAAACACTGAGATGTTAGGGAATGTGAGAACAGGTTGTAATCTGTAGCATACAGGAAGAAAAATATTTTTCCACTAACAGAAACAAAATAAATATTTTTTTATATAGCGTTAATGTAGCGCCCCATGTGACTGGTGGTTAACCTACTCATCGCCAGGCCATTTCAGGTCAGGTGTTGTCACGGATGGCCTTGCCTGGTTCCGTTGCCCCAAGACATACCGTTAATGGTGGGGGAAGCGGGGTATTTGGGAGAGTTTGTCGTGACGCCACCTGTGGTATGCGGCCTGGGAATAGCCGCCACTGCCGGGTTCCTCGCCAGGGCAGGTGTTAAGGCAGCCGGGATGGTATCGCTCCACACAGGCGGGGCGGGCCCCAGGTGGATGATGAATATAGTAATGGCTGTTGACGCCTAAGCGCTGGGCGGCGGCGCCGGTAAGGATGAGCCAACACAGTCTCTGCGGGTTCAGGGTGTAGTTTACTCACAAATTAAGCTGCCAGCCCAGTCACACTGGTCACTGCCGTGATGGGATCAGGTTATTCCCAGATCCGGTAAGGGGTCACCACCGGTGTTTTGAGAGATGAGTGAGAGTCCAATTTCAAGGGTGTCCCTCTCCACAGTTAGGTACTCTGGCTGAGCTCCCGCTCCAAGCCCCTGGACCTAGTAAATTCCAATTTTTCCAGAGATGTCTTGCCAGAACTATCGACCTCACGGGTCTGTAAGAGTCTGCTAAAAGTCCTCTCTAATGTGTGTGTGTGTGTGTGTGTTGCGCCTATATCTACTGCCAGGTAGAACCTGCCCCCCAGGTGGCTGGCTTCAGTGACCAGGAAGTCCCATGACAGTTATGACCACCCCCCTGCCTACCCTGACCAACCCACCCTAAGTGAAGGTTCCTAAGCTGTATGTAGTGTGTGACTGTGGAACACCGGTGATTAACCCCCTCCTTACCCAAAATAGATACAGCACCTTAATGGAGGCGCAGTACCCTGTGGTAACCAGAGCCTCAGGGGTGCCACACTAACATATTACGCAGCGCTTTACATATGTCAGGAACACTGTCCCTACTAGGGCTCACAATCTAAATTCCCTATCTGTGTGTCTTTGGAGTGTAGAAGGAAACTGGAGGAAGCCCACGCAAACTCCAGGAAAACATGCAAATTCCTTGCAGATGTTGTCCTTGGTGGGATTCGAACCCAGGACCCCAGCAGTGCAAGACTGTAATGCTAACCACTGAGCCACCGTGCCGCCCACCACAAAATTACATAAGTTCAACTGGTTTTGTGTCTAGACAATTTGGCTGTAGAACAGTGTTATTGCTTTTTTGCAGCATTGTTTTTTACAGAAAAAAGCTCGAGTTGCAACTGCCATTATACTCAGTACAAGCATCCAACTGTTCGTTATGAGAACTGAGCACCAGAGCATGGTAGTGCTTGCTCATCACCAGTTACAAGTATGGAGCACCCAAGCATGGTAGTGCCTGCTCATCACTAGTTACGAGTATCAAGCACCTGAGCATGAGCCAAAGAGAGAGGATTGCTGAGCAGAAGTTCCTTTCCCGCCATGAGGTTTCCGTGGCATATATGAAGTTTGCCTACTCAAAGATGCCTACCCCTTTCCAAGGAACATAGGAAAGTATTTCTTTATTGATGCATGGTTAAAAATTTATATGAATACCATAAGGAAAGATGTAATGCATAGCACTTAACGCGTTTCGGACTCCATAAAATTAAGAGCAAAAAAACTAGCCCTTATGATTAAGGACTATTTTTTTTGCTTTTAATTTTATCAATCACACAAACCTTCAGAACACGATCCCTGGCCGCAACACACCGACCCAGAGATACGAGGCATTAATCACCTACGGATCAATACCCCAACCTTGCAGGACCCCATGCCTGCAAGATCCCTGTAACCAAAGCCACTATATCCTACAAGTGACCCTTCAATCACACAACCGTCAGAAACACGATCCTTGGCCGCAACACACCGACCCAGAGATGGGGGCATTAATCACCTACGGATTAAAACCCCCCCAAGAAGCATCAAGTATCAACCGTGTCTCAAAACCTTACATTCCTCTTTACCTCCAACTCAATATTATCCCCGGCTGCAACCTCCAACCCAGAGATATGAGGCATCAATCACCTACGGATCAATCCCCCATGTGCATAACAGTAACTGTGACCTCAAAAACCTTAAAGCCCGTTAGCGACTTTAATCCAACAACATCCCCGGCTGCAACCAGCCCAGAGATAAGAGGTATTAATCACCTACGGATCAAAACCCCTATGCCTTGCAGAACCACGTGCTTGCACTGCACTTGGATCCAGAACCATGACCCCAACCAATGACTCCTCCTGCGATTACCATTTCACCAAAATGGATCACTGACCATAACAATGGTCCCATATTTAAATGAGGTAAAAGTCATCAAAGGAGTAATACCCTTACCCAAACCAAACACTCCCATACTTTCAATTACCTATCACCTGGGGCACTATAGCCACCTGTGACTCCCTGGCAACCATCAACTCCTTAATATATAATCCTTGGCAACAACCCTGACCCATATATAAGGCATTGATCACCAACGGAGCAATACCTCCTTCCTGCAGACAACCTTGTACCTGCAGGTCACCAGTAACTGGAGCCACTGTACCTTCCCCAGTGGCTCTCCATCCAAACACCAGTAACAATTAGAGCTCCTCTGGACCAGACCTACCCCCGCTGCTGTGACAAAGGACATAATCCCCATTATTTATGCTGACCATACACATATACAGCATACACACCATATACATATACATATATTCCCACATTACCCCCATCTGATTCACCCACTTACAAGAATCCCAAATGACAATATACATCACAATCCACAAAGAAATAATTTTTTTTATTATTATTTTATACACGACACTTTCTCCAATCCTTTCTTTTCTCATTTTTTTTTTTTTGTAACGGCTCTTAAAATTGAATAATTATACATCCATATAAACACCAATAATAACAATACACAATAGAAGGGAGGGTGGGTGGGAAGCTGTCATCCAGGAAATGCAAGAGGAGGTAATTGACTCCCACCTCCTATTATATACACCATGAAGCTCCCTCCTTTCCTACCACCACACTCCACCTCCTAACCTATCACCTTCTTTTCCTCATTCCTAAACGAACCAACACTGTTTAACCCCATCAACTCCCTACCCTCCGGGCTGTCATGTTGCCCCTACACCCTATGGGTTCCATGGCTTTCTTGACATTTCCAGGAGGGATTTTCCGGTCGTTGATTCCTATATTATTCCCAATTACCCTTACCCGGTATCAATAATACACGGACACTGCTTGTGACTTGGTAAAAAATGGCCACAGCAGCCCTTTATTGCCTATTGTTTACACACTAACACAAGGGGGCGCCATCCAACGGGCGTCCCCAATATTTAACAATAGGTAATACCATAATAATAATAATACAGTACGTAATACAATACGTAACCCTGGGTAGGCCCGGTCCAGAAACCACCTTCCACCACCAAAACATGATCCCTGGCCGCAACACACACCGGGCCGGAGATGAGGTATGAATCACCTACGGATCAATACCCCCCACCTTGCAGGACCCATTCCTGCAAGATCCTTGTAACTGGAGCCACTATATCCTACAAGTGACTCTCCAATCAAATAACATTATCCGTTAAACCGCCTCTGGACCAGACCTACCCCCGCCACAGAACAGGCCACGTGACACCTTGCGTGGCCTGGACCCCCACACACCCAACGCTTGCTCCCCCAGCTTGCAAGCCAAACCAACTATTAAAACCTTTTCATCCATCACAAACTCTGAGCATCCAATATATGCACCAGCCAGCATACCCAGTCCACCTTACTGCACCGCACTCCCCTGATCCTTGGTGGCAGGAGCCACCGGGTCCCTCTGACGGCCACTCAGGCCCACCGGCACACCATGCCACAAGCTCCCAAATTATACCAGAATCCACACCATGCCCCGCTGGCCTTATTATAACGAATTAAATGCATTACCGACTGTACCATCGTCCTCCCTAGTACCGACCAAAGAACCACTGTACAGTCACCCTGCTCCTCCTCCTGTCTCCAGCTGAATTCAACCACAACTGGGGTTGAGATACAACAACAGGATGACACTCACGCTGCTTATGCTACTGGGTCACTTCGCACCCCAAACCTAGTTCTCCCAGGAAACCGCTAAAGTGAAACCCCGCTGTAAAACAACTGCAATCCATAGCCTTGAAATTTCCCCTACAGCTGACCTTGCAGCTTCCCCAGAGCCAAATATCACTACCGTTCTCCCCTGACCGATTTATTCCGCCCTCACACCCTCTGACAACAACAGAGGCTCGAGCTGTCTTCCCCAGAAAATCCCAAAATCTTCCCACATATTCAACTACCACACTAATGGACCTTCTTCATCCGAAATCGGGCCCACTTAATTTCCACGAGGCCCACACGGCCTAACTGAACCATGCCCCACCCCAAAATTAACACGGCCTCAAAAAACAAAACAACCGCAACCATCGCCCTGTACCCCTTACTGAGGCAAAGATATTGAAGCATTACCTTCGATCCCAAGGTCCCCAACAACACCTCCAACCATAATTCACAGTCCGCTTGCCTCCGCAAACCGGACCACGACAAGCTCCCTGTACTACAATGCCCACCGGAAAATTGCAGCCACACCACTGGCCCGATTGACTCCATATGCAACTATGGCCATTAGGAGACAAAACTTTACCAAACACCATGTCCGGGCCTTTCGATCTCAAGGAAAAACCTTGTGACACACAACCCACTTTGAGCTCTCATATTACACCCCAAGATAAATTAAAACCTTGGCCACACCATAGT
This sequence comes from Anomaloglossus baeobatrachus, assembly GCF_048569485.1. Taxonomy (NCBI): domain Eukaryota; kingdom Metazoa; phylum Chordata; class Amphibia; order Anura; family Aromobatidae; genus Anomaloglossus; species Anomaloglossus baeobatrachus. Next base: position 64,678,900 of record NC_134358.1, read on the forward strand.
ATCCGCTGAAAGCCGACTACCGAGGGGCGTACCACTATTTTCCCGTAACGCACAACTGCACCTTCAACCAAATACCTTCGTGCCGTGAGACCGGAGCACCACGACTCCCTAAGCAAACCCTTACCCAGATGCCCATACCTTCCACCGGGCCAAGCATTCCCTTTTTTTTTTGTTTTTTAAATTGTTTATGAATAAAAAAAATAGACTCCACCAGCCCACAGATGCCAGGAGTCCACCCATGCAAAACACCCAATAATACCAGATGGCCCTAAGCTATCCGACTTACACTCTATGCACCACAAGTACCCAATCCTCTAGTGCAAACCAAAACTCGCATAGTCCCCACCCGTAATCACGGCTGTCCGAAGAACTCCATTATTCCATCCGCAGCCCACCATTGCTGATTAACCGAGTTCACCCGCAGCAGCCCAAAGCTGCCCAGCACCTACATTAACACCAATTCAGTCACGCTGGACTCAACATTCCTCCCAGCACCAACCTCCACAATGGGATAACATGCTGACTAGCCACAAATTAACCCCATGTTACCATTGATGCGGTTGCAAACCTACAAACTCATTACAGCAACCAACACCTCACCTTCTCCTACATTTCCGCTCTCCTTTATTCCCTTCAGCAACTCTCGCGCTATACCGGGGCCCCACACCTACACAGCACTCACAAAAACCCCCTGAAAACTCCCCGCACACACCGTACCGCGGGACCCCTCGCCCCTTTACCTTATCCACCATAATTCATCCAATAAGAACCACCATGCATCAGAAGATTAATAATGAAACACCCCAGCAAACCTTCAATAACTGCGCCGTCTCACCCGCTCACATGTGCCGCAATCATCAGCACCCTTAACCAAGTCTCACAAGACCTAAACTGCGTCAAATGCCAAACCTCGCCATCCCCAACCTGAAACTGTAACCACCGGACCTGACGCCACCTGCACCCTCACGGCCACGCTGCCATGAGACCACCCCGTCCGTAATTCTGCCCCTAGCCTCCAGAACATGAACCCACAACCCCCAGGGACCACGGCACCAACCGACCTATGAACTAACCACATGCTCCAAACCCCCCCAGCTGCTACCCATATCTCCAGACACTACTCCACTATAGCAACTGTCCCCCCACCACTACAAAAAGGCTGAAACTTAAATTGATTACCGTGCCAGGCTGCCTCCAGAGGACGCCCTCAGATCAGCCGTCACCGTCCTTTTCGCCAGTCGTCCGTCGCTGATCCCGGGACAGTCCCTCAAGCTGCAGCCACCGAATGCCCGCCGGGTTCGCCCCCTGATGCCAGGAGCACCGTGTCCACATGCCCTGGTTGGGCCGATTGTCGACTCAACAATGCTGGGCACTCCCCTCCTGGGGGAAGCCGCTACTGATGAGAGCTGCCCCTTGTCCCAATGCCTGCTCCAGGATAGACAGCAGGCCTCATGTCTCCTCCTCGTCGCCACTTGCTGCGCCCAGTCCTCCGGTCCCGATGATCCAGCCACACAGGTGAGGTGACCCTGCAGGCAGCCATCCTCTGGCCCCCCCACGGAGGGAGAGGGGGTGTTGTCCATCCACCGTCGCCGGGCGCGCTCCAGGCAGGGAGCGGCCGCATCGCTCCAAAATCCAGCCCGAGGCCTCACACCGGAGGTAGGCCCCCGGGCTGGACATGCCCCCTTTTCGTCCGTCGCGGCCCTGCAGGAGATTCCTCCCGACAGCCAGAGCGGGCGCAGCAAGCTACTGCTGCCCGCCCAGTTGCGGAGGGTCCCCACGGGAGTGGGGGCTCTCACGTTGTCCCACCTTCCCCAAAAGACCCCGGCGAGTCCTGAAACTGCCAGCACTACAGCAAAGAGGGGAGTGGGGGGAGGGGAAGGTGCCGAGGAGACACCCAGGCAGCCTGGGTGTGGGACTGCACTGCCTGGGCGCCCTGCACCACCATGCTGACCAGATCCGAGGATTCCTCAGGACATCATGATGGAGGTTCCCCAGCCCGTCCAAGCTGCAGATCTGCGATGTCCGGATCCATCAGGCTGGATGTCATGATGGAGGTTCCCCAGCCCGTCCAAGCTGTCATCCAGGAAGTGCAAGAGGAGGTAATTGACTCTCACCTCCTATTATATACACCATGAAGCTCCCTCCTTTCCTACCACCACACTCCACCCCCTAACCAATCACCTTTTTTTCCTCATTCCTAAACGAACCAACACTGTTTAACTCCATCAACTCCCTACCCTCCAGGCTGTCATGTCGCCCCTACACCCTATGGGTTCCATGGCTTTCTTGACACTGGTTTACTAGTGTTTATTGATGATGTGACTAAAGACAGAAGCAGCTGGATGAATTCTGACGTGTACAGGGTGATACTTTCTGCTCAGATTCATCAGCCTTACACAGCAAGGTTGATTAGACGCTGCTTTACAGGACAGATCGACAATGACCCAAAACATACTCCGAAAGCAACCCAGGAGTTTAAGGCAATGAAGTGGAATATTCTGCACTGGCTGAGTAAGTCACTAGATCTCAACCCCATCGAGCTGCATTTCACAAGCTTAAAGGGAAACTGTCAGGTCCTCTGCGCCCCCAGAACCATGAGCATTTGTGTGAACATATCTATATACCCTGCCTAACAGTCCCTTTATGTAGTTGCATACATAAACAGATCTTTAGAAAACGTTTTTCTAAAGTCAATGTATGATATGCAAAATAAGGCTTTGACTAGTTGAGGGGGCATTAGTTCCTCGACTAGTCGCCCCACTTAGAATGTTATCACACCGCTGCAGGGAATATAGATATGTGTGTGACGCACCTAGACTATCAGGTCGTCACAGGGTATTGCACAATCTGCCCTCCAGTACAGTATACACCTCCTCCTTGGTTAGGGTCCCTAACTATATGGTGTTGCCTACATCAGCTAATCAAATCCTAGATACACCCTGCACCACACCTACCAAACACACCAGTGGACGGCTTGAGTAAAATAGAGTCGCCCACCTGGGGGGGTTGAAGAGGGGAGGGGAGAAGTGTCAAGAGGAGAGTGTAGTCTGAGATGTGAAAGTGAGAGGAGGTCGGGAGCAGGGCTCCTGGAAAACAATCTAGGTGGCAGACGATGGTTTGGGCCTAGAGGATTTGGACCCCTGGTCGCAGGAGATCGTGGCAAGGGGCACGGATCTGTCGAGGAGGACAGCCGGCGGCCTTGCACCATCACTGAGCTGGGACCAAGGCACGACGGGGTACGTGGACCCTAGGTCGGGGAGTAGCTTCAGGCAACCCGATAATTTACCTGAGGAGAACGGAGCCTTCAAGATCTGTTCCCACCCGCTCCAAAATCGAGGCATTAGCGCAACGAGGGGGATAGGACTTTCCAATCCAAAATGGTCTAGAAAATCCACAGCGTGAGTCCTGAGAGCAAGTTCCCACACTTAGCCATAGTGGGGAGCGGGACTCAGCAAGTTTCACACTACCGGGACCACCAAAGAAGTAAACTTAGTGCCAGGAGGCAGGTCATGGATCAGCAGGCAGCACCATTGGGGACGGGACCCAAAATAAGCTCCCCTCAACTGCAGCGGTGTCCAGAGACTTGTTTGACCAGTTGTCGGTTTCAGCTTAATGGACTGAGTGAGTACCAAAGTGACCCCTTTGCACCCAACGGCATCCCCCTCAAACACCTAGTCCCGTGGCATTCCCCCCTACCCGTGGAGGGTTCTAACACCTGGCTGCCCGATTCCATCATCCCCAAGTACTCCCAACTGCAGTGGTGGTACTCCTAATTACCACATACTACGGGTGTCATCACGACTCACGAACTCTATAATACTCCTTGTAAATACCACCTTTATTTGAGTGGCCGCACGACCCCCGCGTCCGGAGACCCTCGAGCCACTGCGAATCTGGATCCTAGCAGCTTGGCTGCTGACACGGGGGCGGCACATGTGCACAGAACCGCTCGTGGTTCTAGGGGCATGGAGGACCTAACCATTTCCCTTTAAGGCCAGAGTCACACTTGCGAGTCTCACATTGCATCACCCGGCATGGCCGCACACTCTTGACAGGAGCGGGTCAGTGCATGTATCTCTATGCAGCTGAAAAGCTTGTGTCTGGAGAGTGTCAGGCCGTGCTGGGTGCTGTGATGCGAGACTCGTGCGAGATACACGCGAGGTACTTGTAAGTGTGACTCTGGCCTTAGACAAAAAACTGGTCAATTTCTGCACCAATTTTTTTTCCACTGCGTGTGGCTAAAATCTCATCCACATGCTTATATGGCGTATTCGACATGTACAGTGCTCTAAACGTATTTCTTTGGCTTCCTATCGTGTCCACAGTTTTTGTATTAGAAAGTTTTGGCACAATCTGGCAGAAATGGGCTATAACATATGGTGATATATTACATTTTTATATCCACATATATATTAATAGTGGTTCTGAGGATCATTACTACAAGAAATTTGGTGCAAATATCTGAAAATACACTTTACCTTTTTAAGACCTCACTTACACTAGCAATAAAATAGCTTGCTGTGCTATTCCTGCCCGTTAACGAAACCACATGTTCTCCTTCTTTAACATTACATTTTATGAAGAATGGAATACGTAGCAGATGTGCAAGATCCATCATGATCAAATACTGTGAAAGATTTCAGTGCTAATGTGTAGAAAAATCTCTAGTGCTCTAGAGCGGCGTAATATTAACAATTACATAAGGAGTCACCTGAAGCTCCTGGGCCCCATTATAAAAACTGTGGCTGAGCCACAACCTACCATACCATGTGCCATTTATTTTACCGATGTCTTAAGTGAACGATGAACCTATACATGATCTTATAACTTCTCTGTCTCCTCCTAGCATAGACATCACTGTTATGGAAATCACAGGATTGGTAGACATCTTAACATTATGGAAATTATGGAAAAATTGAAACTAAATTTTCAAAACGTCTCAATTTATTCAGTATCTAATATAAGCGCCATGGATAGAAATACTCACTTGCATGGCTTGGCTGCTAACAATGAGATCATTAATGGTTGTCTGAAGAATATTCTACCTCACTGAATGCACTTGGGCAAATCATCAAGAGCCACTGTTGGCAGCTGCCGTTGCAATTGCCGATAACATACCATATTTGCTTGATGAGAGAAATCCATAGACACTGCAGGCCATGATATAACCTTTAGGTCATGTAGGTGTGACGCCCTGGACTAGTCGGATCGTCCCAGGTAGTCACACACAACACCACACCCCCTCCCAATTAGGTGACATCAGTCAAACTAAAAGCCTTGTCATCACCCTCCAGGTTTGATGTCCACACCAGGGGGGTGGAGCCAGGTGGTTGGCTCCGCCCACCGAGGAGTTCACAGGCCTGGAGGCAGGAAAACACAGGAGTCTAGTTCTAGAGGAGGTAGAGAGCAGTCAAGTTCACGGGCAGTCCTGTGTCCAGGCCTGCCAAGAGACTACCAGGTGGCTGGGTCAGAGCCCAGTTACCTTTGGCAAGGAGGCAGACAGTGGTGGTCACCTGCAGGAGCTGGGATTACAGCCGGTGGCCCGCCGGTACCGAACCGAGGAACCGATTGGAAACTGGAGCACCAGGAGGGGTACTCAGACCCAGTACAAAGCCCTGAACCAACAGGGCTGAGTCAGATAAACTGATTGCGGACTGGACTTAAGGACACAAGCCCCGTTAGAAGACAACAGCCCAACCATACAGGGTAGAGCCACCGCCAAGGCATAGAGACCCAAAGGGCCAGCGTCTGCGGATAAACGGGCTCCTACGGCATATACAAGTCGGGGAGTGGACTACCAGTGTCTAGGCATAGGAGTCAAACATTTACACACAGAGGTGCAGGAGAAAGGTGGAAACCACCAACCTATTCTGGGAGAAACTGCAGCTGGCTGCGGGCCCCATTCATCACTCCGTTTGGTTTACCAGAGACTCCAATGTGTTGTGTCAGAGTGAGTACACCAGTGCCATCAGGCACCGCACCGCAACACTTCACCCTGCACCCCGGCCCTCGCCAACCGGGCACCGGGACCAACACCCCCTACCCACGGAGGGGTCAACACCTAGCTGCGCCATTACACCGTTCCCGGGAGCCCCCACACCTTCACCGCAGCGGTGGTGTCTACAATCATCACAACCCGTGGGTGGCATCACGAACTTACATCCCAAACCAAACCACCGCGGCCCCGGCCATGGAACTCCTCATCCAAATCCCCGTGTGTAGCGCCAACTCCCTTGCAGAGCAACGTGACCCCCGAGTCCGTGAGAGGCTCGAGCCACCACCCACAGTACGAGCACGGATCTGAGCGGCTCGGCGGTCGCAGCCGAGCCCGCGGGGTGGTACATAGGCTGCTCACAGTAGCATGAATAACATGCAGTCTGGAGTTCTCATGTTGAAAAATGACTCCTTGGACTCTAGAGAAACCAACCACTGGTTCTACAACCCAATTAATGTAATGTCAAGCTGTTATTGTACCTGGAATGAAGACTAAAGGGGTCTAGCTACCAAAGTGATGCCACGCCACACCATAATTACTTGAGCAGGACCGGTGGCGTAACTAGACTTTGATGGACCCTTGTGCAAAATTTGTACCTGGGCTCCCCCTTATGTTGGTCAGTTATATGTATACACTGTGTTCCAAATTATTATGCAAAAAGAGTTTAGGAGTGATAAGGTCAGAAATTTTTTGTTTGTCATTTATACTCATTGCTGGTGATGTGTGTCAGGGCTCTTTATATCACTGAAAGCAATTGCAGATACCTGTGAAAATTAGTTTGGCAGGTGTGTCCAAATAAAGGCAAGACTACTTAAGAAGACTGTTCCACATTATTAAGCAGCCTACATTTTTTGCCAAAATGAGAAAGAAAAAGGATGTGTCGGCTGCTGAGAAGCAACAAATTGTGGAGTATTTAGGTCAAGGCATGACTACAATCAACATTGTCAAGATACTTCATCGTGATCATCGCACAATCAAGAAGTATGTAGCTGATTCACAGCACACGCGTGTGCGTGCTGATAAGGAAAAATTGAGGACTCTTTCCAACAGGCAATTGCATCAGGTTAAAAGAGCAGCTGCTAAACTGCCTTGTCATAGCAGCAGACAAGTTTTTGAAGATGCTGGTGCCTCCAACGTCCCCCGAACAACAAGATACAGGGTCCTTCAGAGGTTTGCAGCTGTGCGTAAGTCATCCGGTCGCCACCTCTATCCACTGCACACAAGCAGAAACGGATCCAGTGGACAAACCATACATGAAGACTGACTTCCAAACTGTTTTGTTTACCGATGAGTGCCGTGCAACGCTCGATGGTCCAGATGGATGGAGTGGAGGATGGCTGGTTGATGGACACCCTATGAAAACATGGCTAAGGCACCAACAAGGAAGAGGTGGAGTAATGTTTTGGGCTAGAATCATGGGGAGAGAGATTGTCAGCCCCTTTAGGATCCCTGTAGGGGTAAAGATGAACTCCTTAATCTATGTGGAGTTTCTTAAACAGCACTTTCTGCCATGGTTCAGGAGGAAGAACCGTGCATTTCGCAGCAAGATCATTTTCATGCATGATAATGCACCGTCTCATGCTGCAAATAACACATCTGCATCTCTGGCTGCTATGGGCATAAAAGAGGACAAACTTATGGTGTGGCCATGTGGCACCACTGAGTACTGCACCCATGCTGGGGACAGTACAAAACAGGTAATCCAGAAGGCTGACCGAGGTGTGACTACACAGGCGCATAGTGATCAGGTCTCACACATGTACCTTTGGGAGGACCCCTGGGGATCCCAGGAGGGGGCGAGGCCTCCATCTCCACTCAAGGGGTGTGGTAGAGAGCCTGGTTGCTAGGTGACGTAGGCAAGAACAGGAGAGGAGGGAAGAGTGAGCCGAAGACAGTTGAGTGGTGAAGTTCAGGGAGAGCAGAAGCAGACCCTGTAGCTCTACACAATTCTGACAACGTACGCGCAGTGACTACCGACGGGGGAGATCGGTCACCTGGTAGTGCTGCCCGAAATCCACCCACGACTAAAGAGAGAGCAACGGAGTGGAGAGTAAGGAGACTGTCAGGGAGATACCAGGCCCAAACGGGTAGCAGGTCCCAGTGCAGGGATAGATCCACCTGTCCTTTGCCAAACCTGCATGAGGGGGCACTTTACACCCCCAAGACAACACCACAGAGTCCGCAGCCACGTAGCAAAGTGAGGGCCCATAGCTCACAGGAGGCAAGCAGCCGGAGTGATCTGGTCCAGGCTACAAGCAAACGGGCCAAAAGGAAGGGGAGAGAGGCACCAGCAACTTCCCTGGGCGACCCCAGCAGGGCTTCAAGCAGGGGTTACCCCAAAAACACAAAGGGCTAAGGAAGGCGAGTCGGTAGCCACCCTCATCAGTCAGCCTGAAGGACACCTGGTTCCAGCCTGGTTCATCCCAGCTACGCCCGGGTTACTCACCCTGCCACCCTCAGTGAGTAAAACCCTTGAAAGACATTCTGCTTGTGCGTGTGAGTCATTCTGCGACTTGTAGTTCCACACATCTACACGGGGCCCTGGGGCATGCCTCACTCTCAGGAGGCTATTACACCTGACTGCACCCACTATCGGCCCCAGGCACCCCTAACCTGCAGTGGCGGTCTCCACTGACCGCAATTCTGAGAGTGGCGTCACGACAATCAAAATAGAGGATTTCCTACCTGTGACAAGATCCAGCCGCGTGGAGTCCCTGAAGGTAATGCACAGCTGCACCGACACCGCACCTCGGGGCCCCACAGCCACCATCTTCCCCTGACCTCAACCCCATTGAGAACCTCTGGAGCATCATCAAAAGGAGTGTCTATGATGGCGGGAGGCCGTTCACATCTAAGCAACAGCTCTGGGAGGCTATTTTGTTCACATGCAAAACAATTGAAGTACAAACCATCCAAAAACTGACAAATTCAATGGACGAGAGAGTTCAGATGCTTCTTTCAAAAAAGGGGTCCTATGTGCAAATGTAACATCACCTAGAATTAAGTTTTGACTTGAAAACTGTTTGATTTCATTTTGTAATAAGCTGATAATTAGTGATGAGCGAGTACTAAAAAGCTCGGGTGCTCGAGGCTCGGGCCGAGCATCCCAAGATACTCGTGTACTCGGCCCGAGCACCGAGCCCAATGTTATCCTATGGGAGACCCGAGTATTTTTGTGAAATGACCCCCGGCAGCATGTAGAAACCCTAAAAATGGCACAAAAGTCTCAGAAGAGTGCTCAAATGACATGGCAACAGCATGGGGAAGACCCCTTGAAGCATTTATCACTGAAAAGTCACAGCTGTGAACAATTTTGTCCGCGTTTTACGCCATTTTTACGGACTCACCAGAAAACCTTCCAAAATGACACCAAAATGAATTTTCATGGCGGAAATGTTAAGGGCACATACCCAATAGTGAGATAGAGCTAATGTATGTTACTTTTTGAGATTAATACATGAAAGATTTTACGTAAAACATTGTGTGGCACTCCGATGTCCCTGAGAAGAGACGTACATAAAGGCCTCTGAGTCTAATGTGCCCATTTTGAGGAAGTGAGTCTTTGTAGTATTTTCCTTTGCCAGGGCAGTCCAAAATTGTGAGGTTCACCAATGCCCCTGCATACAGATGTGCATGAGGGCCTGTAAACCTGAAGTGCCCATTGTAAGGAAGTGGGTCTATTGTAGTATAGCCCTTAGGCAGGGCAGCCAAAAATTGGGAGGCTCCACGTTGTCCCTGGATAGAGACGTGCATGAGGGCCTGTAAACCTGAAGTGCCCATTGTAAGGAAGTGGGTCTATTGTAGTATAGCCCTTAGGCAGGGCAGCCAAAAATTGGGAGGCTCCACGTTGTCCCTGGATAGAGACGTGCATGAGGGCCTGTAAACATTAAGTGTCCATTGTCAGGAAGTGGGTGTATTATAGTATAGCCCTTAGGCAGGGCAGCCAATAATTGGGAGGCTCCACATTGTCCCTGGATAGAGACGTGCATGAGGGCCTCAAAACATTAAGTGTCCATTGTCAGGAAGTGGGTGTATTATAGTATAGCCCTTAGGCAGGGCAGCCAAAAATTGGGAGGCTCCACGTTGTCCCTGGATAGAGACGTGCATGAGGGCCTCAAAACATTAAGTGTTCATTGTCAGGAAGTGGGTGTATTATAGTATAGCCCTTAGGCAGGGCAGCCAAAAATTGGGAGGCTCCACATTGTCCCTGGATAGAGACGTGCATGAGGGCCTCAAAACATTGTTCCCATTGCAAAGGAGCGGGTCTCCTGTCGTTGTAATGTCCATTCTGCAAAGAATGGGCGAAAAAATATACCACTGGGGGTATACCTGAAACAAAGGCCTAACTATTGTAACGGTCATCATGGTGGCGCATGAGGAGAAGGAGGAGCAGTCCAGCGATTATCCAAAGTCCAGAAGTGTGTACCCATGGGTGAGTGGAGGTACATGGCAAATTCCCGTTACAAACTTTAAATTCCACTCTCATTTGCTGGTGGTGTGGTGAAGTCTGGCCCAATCCAACCCTTGTTCATCTTGATCAGAGTCAGCCTGTCAGCATTTTCAGTTGACAGGCGGGTGCGTTTATCTGTAATGATTCCACCTGCGGCATTAAAAACACGCTCTGACAAAACAATTGCGGCAGGGCAGGCCAGGACTTCCAAGGCGTAGAGAGCCAATTCATGCCACTTGTCCACCTTGGATATCCAATAATTGTAAGGCACAGAGGAATGTCGGAGTACAGTTGTTCGATCTGCAAGGTACTCCTTGAGCATCTGGGCAAACTTAGGATTTCTTGTGGCACTACCCCGCACCTCAGGGGCTGTGGTACGTGAGGGGCTGAGAAAACTGTCCCACATCTTAAAGACTGTTCCCCTACCTCTGGCGGATTGGACTTGTGCCTCTCTCGGCTGTACGCCTTGGTTGTCCACTGATTCCTGACCTATGCCGCTAGCGTTTTGTGAGGGGAATGCTTTGCCTACTTCCGTGACTATGGCCTTCCGGAACTGCTGCATTTTGGTTGACCTCTCCGCCTCGGGATTAAGAGACATAAAGTTCTCCTTGTAGCGTGGGTCTAACAGTGTTACCAACCAGTAATGATTGTCGGCCAAGATGTTCTTAACGCGAGGGTCACGAGACAGGCAGCTTACCATAAAGTCAGCCATGTGCGCCAGACTCTTAACAGCCAGGACTTCAGTAGCCTGACCAACACGATGACTGAACATGCTGTCCTCCTCCTCCTCGTCCTCCTCCTCCTCATCTACCCTGTCCTCTGGCCAGCCACGCTGAACCGAGGATATGACTGGTGTGCATGTCATATCCTCAATTTGGCCGGAGAGTTGCTCCATGTCTTCATCCTCCTCCTCGTCATAGTCCTCCACTGCATGTTGTGATGAGACGAGGCTGGGCTGTGTGTTATCACCCACACCCACTACTGTTTCTTGCTGCAACTCATCGCGCTCCGCCTGCAATGCATCATGTTTGTTTTTGAGCAGAGACCGTTTTAGAAGGCAGAGTAGCGGTATGGTGACGCTAATAATGGCGTCATCACCACTCACCATCTTGGTGGAGTCCTCAAAGTTTTGGAGGATGGTACATAGGTCGGACATCCATCTCCACTCCTCAGGTGTTATGTGTGGAGTTTGACCCATTTCCCGACGGCTTAGGTGATGCAGGTACTCAACAACTGCCCTCTTCTGCTCACATATCCTGACCAACATGTGCAGAGTTGAATTCCAACGCGTGGGGACATCACACACCAGTCTGTGAGCCAGAAGATGCAAACGGCGCTGAAAGCCGGCAAGGCCGGCTGAAGCAGTAGGTGACTTTCGAAAATGTGCAGACAGGCGGCGAACTTTTACCAGCAGATCAGACAGCTCTGGGTATGACTTTAGAAACCGCTGAACCACGAGGTTGAGCACATGGGCCACGCATGGAACATGTGTCAGCTGGCCTCGCCTCAAAGCCGCCACTAGGTTCCGGCCATTGTCACACACGACCTTTCCTGGCTTTAGGTTCAGAGGTGTGAGCCAGTGATCTGCCTGCTGTTTCAGAGCTGTCCATGTGAAGCCCTACAGGTGCGGTGCAGCAGTGTATTACCCTTAGGGACTCCACGGGATGGGACGGTCTGGTCACAGGTAGGGAACCTTCATTTTGGGATTCGTCGTGACGCCACTCTCAGAATTGCGGTCAGTGAGGACCGCCACTGCAGGTTAAGGGATGCCTGGGGCTGATGGTGGGTGCAGTCGGTTGTAATAGCCTCCTGAGAGTAAGGCAAGCCCCAGGTCCCTGTGTACGTGTGTGGGACCACAGGTCGCAGAATGACTCAAACACAGTCCAAGAAGCCTTTTAACGTGTTTACTCACTGTTTGGAGGTCACGGTGAGATGCCCGGGCGGCACTGTGATAACCAGGTGGAACCAGGAATTCCAGGAGGCCGTTCTGAGGGTAGCTGTCCACTCGCCCTCCTTGCACTCTTTTTTTGTTTGGGAGGATCCCTTGCTTGAAGCGTGGTAGGACTCCTCCAGGGAAGCTGTTACTACCCTGCTCCCCTCTCTCTGGCCCATCTGCCGGCAGCGTGGCCTTGGTGGGATGGCTTCGGGCCCTGTCCCCTTATGGGCCTGGTGATTGCTGCTTGGCTCGAGCTCGGTGTAGTAGTGGTGAGGGCATGAAGTACCCCCACCTGTAGGTTAAGCAGCTCTGGATGATTTGCTGCCTGTACTGGGGATCTGTTTTCCCTTGCGTGCTCGGATACCAGGATCTCCGTACTCAGCCACCCCTCTCTCTGGATGTCTTTCAGGCCGACCCATGGTACCCTTTCTCCCCCGCTTCCAGCTACTGCACTCCTCAGGACCTGGCCGACACCAGAGCCCCCTCTCTGCTTCCTTCCACACCCTTCAAACTCTAGACTCCTTCTTCACTTCCTCTCTCCTGCTTCCTAGCAACCAGCCTCTGAACACACCCCTAGCTGGGAATTGAAAGTTAACCCCTACTGGCTACCCAAGGGTCCCTTCTAGTGGTGTGGGAGACTATGTGTTTGTGTGTGCACCTCATCCTGGCCTTTGGAAATTACCTGGAAGCATTGTCCCCGCATGGGTGCAATACTCTGTGGTGCCTGACCAGGTCAGGGGCGCCACATCCACACCTCTTCTGCATTGTGGGGTTTGTCACCTATGCAGATTAGCTTCAGCACAGCCTGTTGCCGCTTCGCCGAGGCAGTGCTGCAGTGCTTCCAGCTTGGGACTGGTGTGGAGGGTAAAGTGGATGAGGATGCGCAGGAGGAGGAGGAGGCTGAAGAGCATGACATTCCGGAGCTGTAGAGTGTGGGTGAAACCCTGACTGAGGTAGGGCCTGCAAACCTTGGTGTGGGAAGGACGTGTTCCGTCCCTCGCTCAGACTGGGTCCCAGCTTCCACAATATTAACCCATTGTGCCGTCAACGAGATGTAGCGGCCTTGCCCACAAGCACTTGTCCACGTGTCTGTGGTTAGGTGGACTTTGGGTGAAACAGCGTTGTTCAGGGCACGTGTGATGTTTTGTGACACGTGGTTATGCAACGCGGGGACGGCACACCGGGAGAAATAGTGGCGGCTGGGGACCGAGTAACGTGGGACAGCTGCCGCCATCAGGTCGCGGAATGCTTCTGTCTCCACCAGCCTAAAAGGCAACATTTCCAGCGCAAGCAGTCGCGAAATGTTAGCATTTAGAACTGTGGCATGTGGGGCGTTGGCAGTGTATTTGCGCCTGCGTTCAAAGGTTTGCTGAATGGATAACTGAACGCTGCGCTGGGACAAGGACGTGCTTGATGATGGTGTTATTTCTGCGTAGGCAACTGCAGGTGCAGGACCGGAGGAGGCTTGTTCGCAGGCAGCATGGACAGGGGATTGGCTCGCATGCACAACCAGCGAAGACGTAGCAGTGACATCAGCAAGCACTGCTCCTCGACTCTGTTGTACTTCCCACAAAGTCGGGTGCTTGGCTGACATGTGCCTGATCATGCTGGTGGTGGTCAGGCTGCTAGTTTTGGTACCCCTGCTGATGCTGGCACGGCAGGTGTTGCATATGGCCTTTTTAGAATCATCTGGAGCCAACTTAAAAAACTGCCAGACTCGGGAAGACCTAACATTTGTACAGGCACCTTGTGTCGTGTTGTTGTTCCGGGGAACGGTTGCCTGACTTCTGCCTGGAGCCACCACCCTGCTTCTTACTGCCTGTTGGGATGCTACGCCTCCCTCCCCCTGTGCACTGCTGTCCTCGCTCTGCATATCCTCCTGCCAGGTTGGGTCAGTTACTGGATCATCCACCACGTCGTCTTCCTCTTCCGCACCCTGCTCCTCCTCCTGACTTCCTGACAATTGTGTCTCATCATCGTCCACCCCTTGTTGAGACACGTTGCCAACTTCGTGAGAACGTGGCTGCTCAAATATTTGGGCATCTGTACATACGATCTCCTCATGACCCACTTCAACATGAGCTGGCGAGAGGCCAGAATGTGCGAATGGAAACGTGAACAGCTCTTCCGAGTGTCCAAGTGTGGGATCAGTAATGTCCGAGGACGTGTACTCAGCCTTGTGGTAGGAAGGAGGATCAGGTTCTGAAATGTGCGGTGCAGTATCACGGCTACTGACACTTGACCGTGTGGAAGACAGAGTGTTTGTGGTGGTGCCAATCTGACTGGAAGCATTATCCGCTATCCAACTAACAACCTGTTGACACTGGTCTTGGTTCAAGAGCGGTGTACTGCTGCGGTCCCCAAGAATTTGGGACAGGACGTGCGAGCGACTAGATGTGGCCCTTTGTTGTGGCGAAATTAGAGCTTGCCCACGACCTCGGCCTCTGCCTGCACCATCACGTCCACTTCCTTGTTCCTTGCCAACGCCCTTGCGCATTTTGCAATGCTGTGCTGACGTGTATTCACTAGACTTGTGCGTTATATCCAAGTTTGTGCAAATCGTGCACCTGTACGCTGCCACCGACAGGCACACACGTGCAGTTTTTAAATGCAAGCACGGACGCACTAAGAACCTAACAGGTTTTTGGAGCGACAATTACTGAGAAGTCTGACACTATCAGCCGCTGCTGACTGACGTGTATTATACACTAGACTTGTGCGTTATATAATAGATAGTTTGTGAAAAACGCACACAAGTGCACCTGTACGCTGCCACCGACAGGCATACACGTGCGGTTTTTAAATGCAAGCACGGATGCACTAAGAACCTAACAGGTTTTTAGGAGAAAAAATGACTGAGAAGTCTGACACTATCTGGACTGTTTTAGACTGTGTACACCAGCCCCAGATATGATGAAGACTGGTATACGGTCACCACTAGGAATGGCTATATACTCTGCCTGCCTGCCTGCCTGTATACTGCTACAATAGTCCTGACAAGGACTCTTCTGGTCACTAGCCTGTATTCCGACCTGGCTATACCCTGCCTGTATACAGCAACAATAGTCCTGAGAAGGACTCTGCTACTGTACTCCGACCTGGCTATACCCTGCCTGCCTGTATACAACTACAATAGTCCTGAGAAGGACTTCTGGTCACACTGTTTGCAGCCCTGCTACGGAAATAGCTATAAAGGGCCGCAAACCTTTCCCTGAAGCAGCAACACTCTCCCTACACTCACTGTCAGAATAGCTGTGAGCAGAGCACAGCGCGCCCGCCGGTATAAAGGCTCGGTCACGCTGTGCAGGCCGGCCAATCACTGCAATTCCACAACTAACAGGGCTGTGGCATTGCAGTGGTCTGCCAGCCAATCCCTGCATGAGGGCTGGCTCTCAAAAGAGCGCCAACATGCAGGGATGAAGACCACGAGTACAGCACGAGTATCGCGAGATTACTCGGTCCCCGCCGAGTAGCCCGAGTACAGTGATACTCGTGCGAGTACCGAGTAGTAACAAGCATACTCGCTCATCACTACTGATTAATGCTTATAATGTCACAATTCACCATTTTGTTTTTCAAAATAAAAATAAAAAGGTTGAAAACTCTGCTGTGCATAATAATTTGGAACATGCATTTGGAGTGCATTTTGAGTGTTTATTATTTTTAAAAATATACTGTTTTCATAGGCAGTTTGATCAAAAACATTTCATTTATACTCGATTAGTAGATGACTGGAAAATAACAATGACTGCAATTCATATAGTTAATTTAGGAAAATATGAGAAAATATTTTTTGCATAATAATTTGGAACACAGTGTACAGTGTGTCCACCTATATCCTCTCCACCGCCAATAACTTGAGAACGGCAGCAGCTATAGGCATAGAAGTGGTGTCTAAGTATAGTAAAGTAGCCATGTGCTACGCAATGAAACCACCTATTGCGCCACCTGGTGGAAAACAGCGGAGTTAGTATTTTTATCTCAAACAGAACGAGATAGAGGGAAAAAAGTGAATTACAAAGTTGTAGGGCATCATCAATTCAATACGAATCGACACCTTACATACAGAAATACTATAATTAGAATGTGTAAAACTCACAAGGCTGCGGACGTGAAGTGATACCTCATGGAGACCTTCCTACAAGTCATTGAGTATGATGGCTGCATGGAGTGGCCTCCATTGGACTTCTTTCTGTGAGGTCACATCAAACAGCAGGTGTATGCGACCCCTCCACCAACATTGCAGGACCTATGACGACGTATCACAGATGCTTATGCAAACGTGTCACCTACCATATTGCACAACGTGCAGCAACATACAGTATGCTGTCCAGAGTCCAGATGTGCATTACAGCTGACGGTGGCCACTTTGAGCATCAAAGTTAAATGAGCGCCATATGCGTGACCAGCATTCAATGTTTTTGTCATGGGTTTCATATCATAGCATTTCTGTATGCAAGGTGTCAATTCGTATTGAATTGATGATGCCCTACAATTTTTTTAATTCACTTTTTTTCTATCTCGTTCCGTTTTCAAGATAAAAATGCTAACTCCATTGTTTTCCACCAGGTGGCGCTATAGGTGTTTTCTTTGCGGAGTGCATGGCTACTTTACTATACCTAGACACCACTTCTATGCCTATAGCTGCCGCCGTTCTCAAGTTAATGGCCGTGGACAGGATATGTGTGGGCACACTGTATGTATACATATAGCATTCTAAATCCTATCAAGACATACGAGTTCCCCCATTATGTAGCAATGTCCCCCCACCCTGTTCTAATGTCCCTCATCCTAGACTCCTTCCTCGTAAATATGTCCCCCATCCTGGTATATATAATCCCCATCCTAATATATATGTCCCCCATCCTTGTATATATGTTTCCCATTCTAGGCCACATCCTGGGGTATATATAACCCCAACCTGGTATATATGTAACCATCCTGTTATATAGGTCCCCATCCTGGGCCCCTCCTGCTATCTACTGTCCCCCTCCTGGTATCTACTGTCCCCCTTCCTGTATATGTGGTGTCCCCATCCTGGTATCTACTACCCCCCTTCTTGGGCCATCCTGGTGTATACTATCTTGGCTCCTTCTGGTATATAGTGTCCCCTTCCTGGTATCTACTGTCCCTCTCCTGGTATATATGTCTACATCCTGGTAAATATGTCTCCGTTCTCTATAGTGCAAAAAAACAAAAAAACATTGTACTTACTGTCCCTGGCTCCCATGTCACCCTGCGTTCTCCTGTGTAGCCAGCGCACAGTGGCCAGCAGCTTTCATCGGTGTCGGTACTATTTCAACGCATGACGTCATTGCCATTCACCACCTTCAGTCACTGGGACACAGATGAAAGCTGCCGGCTTCTGTTTGGCTGGCAGCGTGTGTCGCAGTACAGGGACCCAACAGGTCTTTGCACCACAATGTATTTCAGCTGGATGTGCAGTCTCAGACGCACATCAGACTGAAGCAGGGGCTGGAGCCGGTGAACCCCCTGCACCCCGTTCGCGGTTGGCATACCTGTGACCGCGATCATTCCACCCCTGATTAGGACCAGTGGGATGTTCCCTCTTGAAGTATTGGTATGTGATGTCCAATTTCACTTGGCATTACAGAATGGATCAATCATGGATCAAATAGTACAGCCATTTGTCCAAAATGTTCAGAAAAACCTTTTCAACATGACATAACCTGGCGGTATTTTGTACTATTGTTAGCAGGCTGTGGGGCTATCCCTCTTAGTTTGTGACAAGTGGCGATTACTGCAACAGAGATGAACAGGAGGCATCGCACAATCATGCCACAAGACGCGATCTGATTTATGAGCTTTCATATGGCTAAAGATGATTTGCTTTCAATCTGGCTTTTACGCTCCTCTCACAGGCCACAGATTACAGCTATGTGTTTGAAAATTTGATCATCTGCAGATTTTAGTGGCACCTGCTACTTCCTTGATTTGCGTAATCTTATACGCCACAGGTACCCAGGTACAGGTACAGGTACACAGGTACACGGGTACCACAGGGGTCAGTATTGGGCCCGCTTCTTTTCAACATATTTATAAATGACCTTGTTGGGGGCATGCGGAGTAGAATTTCAATATTTGCAGATGATACTAAACTCTGCAGGGTAATCAATACAGAGGAGGATAATTTTATATTACAGGGAGATTTATGTAAATTGGAGGATTGGGCTGAGAAGTGGCAATTGAAGTTTAATGTAGATAAATGTAAGGTCATGCACTTGGGTAGAGGAAATAACATTTATGATTATGTACTTAATTGTAGAACACTGGGTAAAACAGACACAGAAAAAGACTTGGGTGTATGGGTGGATGGTAAACTTCACTTTAGTGGACAGTGTCAGGCAGCTGCTGCCAGGGCTAATAAAATAATGGGATGTATTAAAAGAGGTATAAGTGTTCATGAAAAAAATATAGTTCTACCTCTGTACAAGTCACTAGTGCGACCGCACTTAGAATACTGTGTACAATTCTGGTCACCGATATATAAGAAGGACATAGCTGAACTGGAGAGGGTGCAGAGAAGAGCGACCAAGATTATTAGAGGAATGGGTGGGCTGCAACACCAAGACAGGTTATTAAACTTGGGGTTATTTAGTTTGGAAAAACGAAGGCTTAGGGGGGATCTAATCACAATGTATAAATATATGAGGGGACAGTACAGGGACCTTTCCAAAGATCTTTTTACACCTAGGCCTGCGACTGGAACACGGGGGCATCCGCTACGTCTTGAGGAAAGAAGGTTTAATCATAATCACAGACGAGGATTCTTTACTGTACGAGCAGTGAGACTATGGAACTCTCTGCCGCATGATGTTGTAATGAGTGATTCACTACTAACATTTAAGCAGAGCCTGGATGCCTTTCTTGAAAAATTTAATATTACCAGTTATGTATATTAGATTTTATGACAGGGTATTGATCCAGGGAACTAGTCTGATTGCCGGATGTGGAGTCAGGAAGGAAATTTTTTCCCCATTGGAACTTGTTTGCCACATTGGGGTTTTTTTGCCTTCCTCTGGATCAACATGTAAGGCGGGCTTTGCACGTTGCAACATCGGTAACAATGTGTTACCGATGCTGCAGCGATAGTCCCGCCCCCGTCGCACGTTCGATATATAGTGAAAGCTGCCGTAGCGATTATTATCGCTACGGCAGCTTTACACGCACATACCTGCCGTGCGACGTCCATCTGGCCGGCGTCCCGCCTCCTTCCTTAGGGGGCAGGTCGTGCGGCGTCACAGTGACGTCACACGGCAGGTGGCCAATTGAAGTGGAGGGGCGGAGATGAGCAGGATGTAAAAATCCCGCCCACCTCCGTCCTTCTCATTGCAGCCGGGAGGCAGGTAAGGTGAAGTTCCTCGCTCCTGCGGCTTCACACACAGCGATGTGTGCGGCCGCAGGAACGAGGAACTACATCGTACCTGTCGCTCCCCCGGCATTATGGAAATGTCGGAGGCTGCAGCGATGATACGATGACGACGATTTTGCGCTCGTTCATCGTATCATCTAGGATTTACACACTACGACATCGCAAGTGACGCCGGATGTGCGTCACTTTCGATTTGACCCCACCGACATCGCACCTGCGATGTCGTAGTGTGCAAAGCCCGCCTTAGGCTATGGGTTGAACTAGATGGACTTAGAGTCTCCCTTCAACCTTAAAACTATGATACTATGATACTATGATACCGTGTCCTTCTTTGTGTTGCAATTGCAATTAAAGAAAACTTGATTTTGACATTTTTTTAAAATTTACACTGACAATCTGATCATTTAACTCTTCAGGTTATAATAGTTTAGTGGATACCACATATATGTAGATTTTAATGTAATGCATATAAAATGTAGTTTCTTACTTTTTTTTGCTGAAGTTTGCATCTCTTTAAACCTTCTAAAGGGTTACTTTTCTCTTACTCATCTGATAAATTTGCAAACTGTCTGGAACAGTAGGGAAAATAAATGTTTGATACACAGCCGAATTTTATACACTGGTGGTTGTAGTACTTGCTATTGTGTGCAGTTGGGAGTTAACCCTTGTCTTATTGTCGCTACCTTTCTGCTCTTTCTTTTCTCCTGAGTCTCTCATTGTTGGTTCCAGCCATGCGCTTATCTTGGCTGTTCATCAAAATAAAAGGAACCACATGAGGCTTTTTTTAAAAAAAAAAATATTTACATAAATAATTTTTAAAAAGCAGCGCATCCCACCCCCAATTTCGATACCTAACCAAGATAAAGCCCGGGTGCTGGGGGCTTGTATTCTCAGGCTGGGGAGATTCGTGCTTGTTGAGCCAGCCAGC
The DNA here is from genome assembly GCF_048569485.1 of Anomaloglossus baeobatrachus. Lineage (NCBI taxonomy): Eukaryota > Metazoa > Chordata > Amphibia > Anura > Aromobatidae > Anomaloglossus > Anomaloglossus baeobatrachus. The sequence continues at coordinate 64,699,602 of NC_134358.1, forward strand.
CTATAAATAGCAGCCTGCAGCTGCCCAGGATCGTTGCATCCGTTAAATGAGACACTTTACTTGACTCTTCCCAATTGCCCTGGTGTGGTGGAAATAAGGGGTTAATCCCAGCTCACAGCTGCCAGTATGCCTTAGATTAGTAATGGGAGGCATCCATGAGACCCCCATTACTAATCTGTAAGTGAAAGTAAATAAACACAAACACTGAAAAGCCCTTTATTTGGAATAAAAGACAAAAAAAACACCCTCTTCACTACTTTATCATCCCCCAAAACACCCTTGCTGATCCGACATAATCCACACAAGGTCCCACGATGATTCAGCTGTGCTAGATCTGAAATTACAGTTCACGATCATGGAACATGTCAGTGTACTTGATTAAACTCAGTGACCCTGTACCGTCCCCGTGACAGTGGCCGAGCCACTCGGATCCGGAGCCGTGGTGGCTCAAGGGGTCTCCGGACCCGGGGGTTTGTGCGGACACTCAAATTTAAAAGAAGGGGATATATATGTACAGGGAATGTGTAAGTGCGTGACGCCACCCAGGGTGCGTGGTAATGTAAGAGACCACCGCTGCTGTTCGGGAGCCCAGTGGCAATGGTGTAGCAGCAGGATGTTTAACCCCTCCTTGGGTAGGGGTTTGTGCCACGGGGCCCTTTGGATGTTGGTGAATGGGGTGCCGTTGGGTAGAGGAAAAGGGGCTTTTCAGCGTACTCATTCAGTCCAAGAATAACAACTCCGACAGCTTATAAACCAGAATTCTGACCACCGCTGCAGCATGGAGGGAGCACATGTGGATCTGTGCCCTTGGTGTTGCTGTAAGCCTGTGGCCTTTTCCGTGGCACCTTCTCACTAGTTGGACCCTCAAGCTTGAAACATTTTGGGTCCCACTCACCCCTATGGCTAACGGAGTGAGCTTGCTCTCAGGGTTCCCACGTAGGATTTCTTGGGACTGTATTGAGAAAGTCCTATCCCATCGGTGCGCTAGTACCCCGATTTTGGAGTGGGTTGGGGATGAATCTTGAAGTCTTCACCCCCATCGGGTAAATTACCGGGATGCATGAAGCTACTTCCTGGCCTAGGGTCCACGTACCCCGTCATGCCCTGGGCCCTGCCCGGTGATGGCTCAAGGCCGCCGGCTGCCCTCCTCAGCAGTCCATGCCCCTTGACGCGATCCCCTACGACCGGGGTTCCAGCTCCTATCAGGCCCAGACCAACGTCTGCCACCTAGTAAACTTCAGGAGCCCTGCTCTGGACCAGTGACCTCTCCCTCTCGGACAGTCACCTTCCACCCCCTACTCCTTTTACTCCTGTTTCACTTCTCTCTTCACTTTCTCACTTTCCCCTAAGTTGCCCCATGTGGGCGGCCCTATTCCCTTCAGGCCCCCCAATGGTGTGTCTGGTTGGTGTGGTGCAAAGTGTTCCTAGGATTTTGACTGGCTCAGCTGTTAGCAACACCAATGGACCAGGATCCAAAACCAAGGAGGAGTGGATACTGTGCAGAAGGGCAGATTGCAGAATACCCTGTGACGACCTGATAGGCCAGGGCGTCACAACCCCACCTAAGGTAAGGTTACCTGTGGTAACATGTGGAGGACCATGGGAACCTCCAGCTGTGACCGCAACTAAACTGAGTTATGTCACTGCTGATTGCGGCTCATTGTGGCTTGCTCTTATCCCTCTATCCCTTCTACCACCATTTTTGATTACTGGATTCTGGTCCCTATAGACTTATATGGGCACCGGCGTCTGGCCAGATACCAAGGATCAATCCGGGCTGTGTGAGACAGATATTTTTTTAATACAGTTAGGTCTGCCTATCCAGGTTATCTGCAAGTGGCAGAACTATTATCTACAAAAAAAAATTACGGACCTGTCCATTCTTTGTAGGTGGGAAAATGTGCAAAATCAGCAATGTATCAAATACTTATTTTTCCTGCTCTAAATCACACAACTTTGTAATTTATTTGATATTACATTTTCTTCCCATTTTCCAGAAATCTTTACATCTTTGTATTATTGTGTAAATGCTACAGGGACTGACCACCACTGCGCTGTGGACTACCAAATCCGGACCTTACCAGTTGGTTGGCTGACCAGGATTGCTGGAGCTTCAGTACCACTGCGTTTGTGGGGAGGGACTTTGTCTCTCTGCAGGAAGTGGGGATTGGACATTGTGTCTCTGCTCCTGCTCTCCTGTCTGACAGACTACATTCAAGCCTAACAGATAGGCAGGTATACTGTTTGTGTTAGGCATTAGGCATGCCATTGGACAATGGCATAAACATCATATGAAAAAAGTTCCAGTTCACATAGTGCTGGCAGAATGCTGATGACTAGTGATGAGCGAGCATGCTTGTCACTACTCGGTACTCGCACGAGTATCACTGTACTCGGGCTGCTCGGCGGGGACCGAGTAATCTCGCGATACTCGTGCTTTACTCGTGGTCTTCATTTCTGCATGTTGGCGCTCTTTTGAGAGCCAGCCCTCATGCAGGGATTGGCTGGCAGACCACTGCAATGCCACAGCCCTGTTAGTTGTGGAATTGCAGTGATTGGCCGGCCTGCACAGCGTCACCGAGCCTTTATATAGGCCGGCGCGCTGTGCTCTGCTCACAGCTATCCAGACAGTCAGTGCAGGGAGAGTGTCGCTGATTCAGGGAAAGCTTTGCGGCCCTTTATAGCTTTTTCAGTTGCAGGGCTGCAAACAGTGTGACCAAAAGTCCTTCTCAGGACTATTCTAGTTGTATACAGGCAGGCAGGGTATAGCCAGGTCGGCGTACAGTAGCAGACTCCTTCTCAGGACTATTGTTGCTATATACAGGCAGGGTATAGCCAGGTCTGAATACAGGCTAGTGACCAAAAGAGTCCTTGTCAGGACTATTGTAGCAGTATACAGGCAGGCAGGCAGGCAGGCAGGCAGGCAGGGTATATAGCCATTCCTAGTGGTGACCGTATACCAGCCTTCATATCTGGGGCTGGTGTACACAGTGTAAAACAGTCCAGATAGTGTCTGACTTGTCTGTACTGTAATTGTCGCTCCCCAAAAAAACCTGTTAGGTTATTATTGCGTCCGTGCTTGGTTTTTAAAACCGCACGTGTGTGCCTGTTGGTGGCAGCGTACAGGTGCACTGGTGTGCGTTTACCAAACTATTATATAACGCACAAGTGTAGTGTATAATACACGTCAGTCAGCAGTGGCTGATAGTGTCAGAGTTCTTAATTTTTGCTCCTAAAACCTGTGTTAGGTTATTATTGCGTCCGTGCTTGGTTTTTAAAACCGCACGTGTGTGCCTGTTGGTGGCAGCGTACAGGTGCACTGGTGTGCGTTTACCAAACTATTATATAACGCACAAGTGTAGTGTATAATACACGTCAGTCAGCAGTGGCTGATAGTGTCAGAGTTCTTAATTTTTGCTCCTAAAACCTGTGTTAGGTTATTATTGCGTCCGTGCTTGGTTTTTAAAACCGCACGTGTGTGCCTGTTGGTGGCAGCGTACAGGTGCACTGGTGTGCGTTTACCAAACTATTATATAACGCACAAGTGTAGTGTATAATACACGTCAGTCAGCAGTGGCTGATAGTGTCAGAGTTCTTAATTTTTGCTCCTAAAACCTGTGTTAGGTTATTATTGCGTCCGTGCTTGGTTTTTAAAACCGCACGTGTGTGCCTGTTGGTGGCAGCGTACAGGTGCACTGGTGTGCGTTTACCAAACTATTATATAACGCACAAGTGTAGTGTATAATACACGTCAGTCAGCAGTGGCTGATAGTGTCAGAGTTCTTAATTTTTGCTCCTAAAACCTGTGTTAGGTTATTATTGCGTCCGTGCTTGGTTTTTAAAACCGCACGTGTGTGCCTGTTGGTGGCAGCGTACAGGTGCACTGGTGTGCGTTTACCAAACTATTATATAACGCACAAGTGTAGTGTATAATACACGTCAGTCAGCAGTGGCTGATAGTGTCAGAGTTCTTAATTTTTGCTCCTAAAACCTGTGTTAGGTTATTATTGCGTCCGTGCTTGGTTTTTAAAACCGCACGTGTGTGCCTGTTGGTGGCAGCGTACAGGTGCACTGGTGTGCGTTTACCAAACTATTATATAACGCACAAGTGTAGTGTATAATACACGTCAGTCAGCAGTGGCTGATAGTGTCAGAGTTCTTAATTTTTGCTCCTAAAACCTGTGTTAGGTTATTATTGCGTCCGTGCTTGGTTTTTAAAACCGCACGTGTGTGCCTGTTGGTGGCAGCGTACAGGTGCACTGGTGTGCGTTTACCAAACTATTATATAACGCACAAGTGTAGTGTATAATACACGTCAGTCAGCAGTGGCTGATAGTGTCAGAGTTCTTAATTTTTGCTCCTAAAACCTGTGTTAGGTTATTATTGCGTCCGTGCTTGGTTTTTAAAACCGCACGTGTGTGCCTGTTGGTGGCAGCGTACAGGTGCACTGGTGTGCGTTTACCAAACTATTATATAACGCACAAGTGTAGTGTATAATACACGTCAGTCAGCAGTGGCTGATAGTGTCAGAGTTCTTAATTTTTGCTCCTAAAACCTGTGTTAGGTTATTATTGCGTCCGTGCTTGGTTTTTAAAACCGCACGTGTGTGCCTGTTGGTGGCAGCGTACAGGTGCACTGGTGTGCGTTTTTACCAAACTATTATATAACGCACAAGTGTAGTGTATAATACACGTCAGTCAGCAGTGGCTGATAGTGTCAGAGTTCTTAATTTTTGCTCCTAAAACCTGTGTTAGGTTATTATTGCGTCCGTGCTTGGTTTTTAAAACCGCACGTGTGTGCCTGTTGGTGGCAGCGTACAGGTGCACTGGTGTGCGTTTTTACCAAACTATTATATAACGCACAAGTGTAGTGTATAATACACGTCAGTCAGCAGTGGCTGATAGTGTCAGAGTTCTTAATTTTTGCTCCTAAAACCTGTGTTAGGTTCTTAGTGCGTCCGTGCTTGCATTTAAAAACCGCACGTGTGTGCCTGTCGGTGGCAGCGTACAGGTGCACTTGTGTGCAATTTCCAGAAACTTTGATATAACGCACAAGTAGTGAATATACACGTCAGCAGTGCACAGCATTGCAAAATGCGCAAGGGCATTGGCAAGGAACAAGGAAGTGGACGTGATGGTGGTGCAGGCAGAGGCCGAGGTCGTGGGCAAGCTCTAATTTCGCCACAACAAAGGGCCACATCTAGTCGCTCGCACGTCCTGTCCCAAATTCTTGGGGCCCGCAGCAGTACACCGCTCTTGAACCAAGACCAGTGTCAACAGGTTGTTAGTTGGATAGCGGATAATGCTTCCAGTCAGATTGGCACCACCACAAACACTCTGTCTTCCACACGGTCAAGTGTCAGTAGCCGTGATACTGCACCGCACATTTCTGAACCTGATCCTCCTTCCTACCACCAGGCTGAGTACACGTCCTCCTCGGACATTAATGATCCCACACTTGGACACTCGGAAGAGCTGTTCACGTTTCCATTCACACATTCTGGCCTCTCGCCAGCTCATATTGAAGTGGGTCATGAGGAGATCGTCTGTACAGATGGCCAAATATTTGAGCAGCCACGTTCTCACGAAGTTGGCAACGTGTCTCAACAAGTGGTGGACGATGATGAGACACAATTGTCAGCAAGTCAGGAGGAGGAGCAGGGTGCGGAAGAGGAAGACGACGTGGTGGATGATCCAGTAACTGACCCAACCTGGCAGGAGGATATGCAGAGCGAGGACAGCAGTGCACAGGGGGAGGGAGGCGTAGCATCACAACAGGCAGTAAGAAGCAGGGTGGTGGCCCCAGGCAGAAGTCAGGCAACCGTTCCCCGGAACAACACGACGACACAAGGTGCCTGTACAAATGTTAGGTCTTCACGAGTCTGGCAGTTTTTTAAGTTGGATCCAGATGATTCAAAAAAGGCCATTTGCAACACCTGCCGTGCCAGCATCAGCAGGGGTACCAAAACTAGCAGCCTGACCACCACCAGCATGATCAGGCGCATGTCAGCCAAGCACCCGACTTTGTGGGAAGTACAACAGAGTCGAGGAGCAGTGCTTGCTGATGTCACTGCTACGTCTTCGCTGGTTGTGCATGCGAGCCAATCCTCTGTCCATGCTGCCTGCGAACAAGCCTCCTCCACTCCTGCACCTGCAGTTGCCTACGCAGAAAGAACACCATCATCAAGCACGTCCTTGTCCCAGCGCAGCGTTCAGTTATCCATTCAGCAAACCTTTGAACGCAGGCGCAAATACACTGCCAACACCCCACATGCCACAGTTCTAAATGCTAACATTTCGCGACTGCTTGCGCTGGAAATGTTGCCTTTTAGGCTGGTGGAGACAGAAGCATTCCGTGACCTGATGGCGGCAGCTGTCCCACGTTACTCGGTCCCCAGCCGCCACTATTTCTCCCGGTGTGCCGTCCCCGCGTTGCATAACCACGTGTCACAAAACATCACACGTGCCCTGAACAACGCTGTTTCACCCAAGGTCCACCTAACCACAGACACGTGGACAAGTGCTTGTGGGCAAGGCCGCTACATCTCGTTGACGGCACACTGGGTTAATATTGTGGAAGCTGGGACCCAGTCTGAGCGAGGGACGGAACACGTCCTTCCCACACCAAGGTTTGCAGGCCCTACCTCAGTCAGTGTTTCACCCACACTCTACAGCTCCGGAATGTCATGCTCTTCAGCCTCCTCCTCCTCCTGCGCATCCTCATCCACTGTGCCCTCCACACCAGTCACAAGCTGGAAGCACTGCAGCACTGCCTCGGCGAAGCGGCAACAGGCTGTGCTGAAGCTAATCTGCATAGGTGACAAACCCCACAATGCAGAAGAGCTGTGGACAGCTCTGAAACAGCAGGCAGATCACTGGCTCACACCTCTGAACCTAAAGCCAGGAAAGGTCGTTTGTGACAATGGCCGGAACCTGGTGGCGGCTTTGAGGCGAGGCCAGCTGACACATGTTCCATGCGTGGCCCATGTGCTCAACCTCGTGGTTCAGCGGTTTATAAAGTCATACCCAGAGCTGTCTGATCTGCTGGTAAAAGTTCGCCGCCTGTCTGCACATTTTCGAAAGTCACCTACTGCTTCAGCCGGCCTTGCCGGCTTTCAGCGCAGTTTGCATCTTCCGGCTCACAGACTGGTGTGTGATGTCCCCACGCGTTGGAATTCAACTCTGCACATGTTGGTCAGGATATGTGAGCAGAAGAGGGCAGTTGTTGAGTACCTGCATCACCTAAGCCGTCGGGAAATGGGTCAAACTCCACACATAACACCTGAGGAGTGGAGATGGATGTCAGACCTATGTACCATCCTCCAAAACTTTGAGGACTCCACCAAGATGGTGAGTGGTGATGACGCCATTATTAGCGTCACCATACCGCTACTCTGCCTTCTAAAACGGTCCCTGCTGAAAAACAAACATGATGCATTGCAGGCGGAGCGCGATGAGTTGCAGCAAGAAACAGTAGTGGGTGTGGGTGATAACACACAGCCCAGCCTCGTCTCATCACAACGTGCAGTGGAGGACTATGACGAGGAGGAGGATGAAGACATGGAGCAACTCTCCGGCCAAATTGAGGATATGACATGCACACCAGTCATATCCTCGATTCAGCGTGGCTGGCCAGAGGACAGGGTAGATGAGGAGGAGGAGGAGGAGGAGGAGGAGGAGGAGGACAGCATGTTCAGTCATCTTGTTGGTCAGGCTACTGAAGTCCTGGCTGTTAAGAGTCTGGCGCACATGGCTGACTTTATGGTAAGCTGCCTGTCTCGTGACCCTCGCGTTAAGAACATCTTGGCCGACAATCATTACTGGTTGGTAACACTGTTAGACCCACGCTACAAGGAGAACTTTTTGTCTCTTATTCCCGTGGAGGAGAGGTCAACCAAAATGCAGCTGTTTCGGAAGGCCATACTCACGGAAGTAGGCAAAGCATTCCCCTCACAAAACGCTAGCGGCATAGGTCAGGAATCAGTGGACAACCGAGGCGTACAGCCGAGAGAGGCACAAGTCCAATCCGCCAGAGGTAGGGGAACAGTCTTTAAGATGTGGGACAGTTTTCTCAGCCCCTCACGTACCACAGCCCCTGAGGTGCGGGGTAGTGCCACAAGAAATCCTAAGTTTGCCCAGATGCTGAAGGAGTACCTTGCAGATCGAACAACTGTACTCCGACATTCCTCTGTGCCTTACAATTATTGGGTATCCAAGCTGGACACGTGGCATGAATTGGCTCTCTACGCCTTGGAAGTCCTGGCCTGCCCTGCTGCTAGCGTTTTGTCAGAGCGTGTTTTTAGTGCCGCAGGTGGAATCATTACAGATAAACGCACCCGCCTGTCAACTGAAAATGCTGACAGGCTGACTCTGATAAAGATGAACAAGGGTTGGATTGGGCCAGACTTCACCACACCACCAGCAAATGAGAGCGGAGTTTAAAGTTTGCCATGTACCTCCACTCACCCATGGGTACACTTCTCGACTTTGGATAATCGCTGGACTGCTCCTCCTTCTCCTCATGCGCCATCATGATGACCGTTACAATAGTTAGGTCTTTGTTTCAGGTATACCCCCAGTGGTAAATTTTTTCGCCCATTCTTTGCAGAATGGACATTACAACGACAGGAGACCCGCTCCTTTGCAATGGGAACAATGTTTTGAGGCCCTCATGCACGTCTCTACCCAGGGACAACGTGGAGCCTCCCAATTTTTGGCTGCCCTGCCTAAGGGCTATACTGAAATACACCCACTTCCTTACAATGGGCACTTCAGGTTTACAGGCCATCATGCACGTCTCTATCCAGGGACAATGTGGAGCCTCCCAATTTTTGGCTGCCCTGGCAAAGGGCTATACTAAAATAGACCCACTTCCTTACAATGGGCACTTCAGGTTTACAGGCCATCATGCACGTCTCTATCCAGGGACAATGTGGAGCCTCCCAATTTTTGGCTGCCCTGGCAAAGGGCTATACTGAAATAGACCCACTTCCTTACAATGGGCACTTCAGGTTTACAGGCCATCATGCACGTCTCTATCCAGGGACAATGTGGAGCCTCCCAATTTTTGGCTGCCCTGGCAAAGGGCTATACTGAAATAGACCCACTTCCTTACAATGGGCACTTCAGGTTTACAGGCCATCATGCACGTCTCTATCCAGGGACAATGTGGAGCCTCCCAATTTTTGGCTGCCCTGGCAAAGGGCTATACTAAAATAGACCCACTTCCTTACAATGGGCACTTCAGGTTTACAGGCCATCATGCACGTCTCTATCCAGGGACAATGTGGAGCCTCCCAATTTTTGGCTGCCCTGGCAAAGGGCTATACTAAAATAGACCCACTTCCTTACAATGGGCACTTCAGGTTTACAGGCCATCATGCACGTCTCTATCCAGGGACAATGTGGAGCCTCCCAATTTTTGGCTGCCCTGGCAAAGGGCTATACTAAAATAGACCCACTTCCTTACAATGGGCACTTCAGGTTTACAGGCCATCATGCACGTCTCTATCCAGGGACAATGTGGAGCCTCCCAATTTTTGGCTGCCCTGGCAAAGGGCTATACTGAAATAGACCCACTTCCTTACAATGGGCACTTCAGGTTTACAGGCCATCATGCACGTCTCTATCCAGGGACAATGTGGAGCCTCCCAATTTTTGGCTGCCCTGGCAAAGGGCTATACTAAAATAGACCCACTTCCTTACAATGGGCACTTCAGGTTTACAGGCCCTCATGCACGTCTCTACCCAGGGACAACGTGGAGCCTCCCAATTTTTGGCTGCCCTGCCTAAGGGCTATACTGAAATACACCCACTTCCTTACAATGGGCACTTCAGGTTTACAGGCCATCATGCACGTCTCTATCCAGGGACAATGTGGAGCCTCCCAATTTTTGGCTGCCCTGGCAAAGGGCTATACTAAAATAGACCCACTTCCTTACAATGGGCACTTCAGGTTTACAGGCCATCATGCACGTCTCTATCCAGGGACAATGTGGAGCCTCCCAATTTTTGGCTGCCCTGGCAAAGGGCTATACTGAAATAGACCCACTTCCTTACAATGGGCACTTCAGGTTTACAGGCCATCATGCACGTCTCTATCCAGGGACAATGTGGAGCCTCCCAATTTTTGGCTGCCCTGGCAAAGGGCTATACTGAAATAGACCCACTTCCTTACAATGGGCACTTCAGGTTTACAGGCCATCATGCACGTCTCTATCCAGGGACAATGTGGAGCCTCCCAATTTTTGGCTGCCCTGGCAAAGGGCTATACTGAAATAGACCCACTTCCTTACAATGGGCACTTCAGGTTTACAGGCCATCATGCACGTCTCTATCCAGGGACATTGGTGAACCTCACAATTTTGGACTGCCCTGGCAAAGGAAAATACTACAAAGACTCACTTCCTCAAAATGGGCACATTAGACTCAAGAGGCCTTCATGTACGTCTCTTCTCAGGGACATCGGAGTGCCACACAATGTTTTCACGTAAAATCTTTCATGTATTAATCTCAAAAAGTAACATACACCAGCTCTATCTCACTATTGGGTATGTGCCCTTAACATTTCTGCCATGAAAAATCATTTTGGGGTCATTTTGGAAGGTTTTCTGGTGAGTCCGTAAAAATGGCGTAAAACGCGGACAAAATTGTTCACAGCTGTGACTTTTGAGTGATAAATGCTTCAAGGGGTCTTCCCCATGCTGTTGCCATGTCATTTGAGCACTCTTCTGAGACTTTTGTGACATTTTTAGGGTTTCTCCATGCTGCCGGGAGGTCATTTCACAAAAATACTCGGGTCTCCCATAGGATAACATTGGGCTCGTTGCTCGGGCCGAGTACACGAGTATCTTGGGAGGCTCGGCCCGAGCTTCGAGCACCCGAGCTTTTTAGTACTCGCTCATCACTACTGATGACAAGAAAATACACAATTTTAAAGACTTGGCGTAAAGGGGGCTTTACACGCAGCGATATCGCTAGCGATATCGCTAGCGAGCATACCCGCCCCCGTCGCTTCTGCGTCACGGGCAAATCGCTGCCCGTGGCACACAATATCGTTATGAGCCGTCACACGGACTTACCTGCCTAGCGACGTTGCTGTGGCCGGCGAACCACCTCCTTTCTAAGGGGGCGGTTTGTGCGGCGTCACAGCGGCATCACTAAGCGGCCGCCCAATAGAAGCAGAGGGGCGGAGATGAGCGGCCATAACATCCCGCCTACCTCCTTCCTTCCTTATTGCGGGCGGCCGTAGGTAAGCTGTAGTTCATCGTTCCAGGGTGGTCACACGTAGCGATGTGTGCTGCCTCGGAAACGACGAACAACCTTCGTCCTCAACAATCAACCAATTTTTTTAAAATGAACGACGTGTCAACGATGGACGATTTGGTGAGTATTTTCCATCGTTAACGGACGCTCGTTGGTGTCACACGCAACAATGTCGCTAACGATGCCGGATGTGCGTCACGGAATCCGTGACCCCGGCGATATATCATTAGTATATGATATATATCATCATACGTTGTTGCATGTAACGGTGCTTTAATAATTAAACTGGTATTTGAACTTGTTGCGATTGAAAGGGAGGTGGGCACCATTCTTTTTGGTGGGTCTTCTGTAAGAGGACACGCACACTTTTAGCAATTAAGTTTTGGTTTATGTATCCATATATGCAGTGTTAGTAAAAATCAACCTATAAATCACAGATTGTAGACACGCAGCGAATATCTCCAAACAATAAAAGAAAAGAACTTTTGATGACATTGGTTTCCCTCTTTTGCTGGTTAATGTCTGGCAATAAACAGTAAATACATTTTATTCATGCTCGTAACCTTTCTCAGTTTCTCTAAACATCTGTCCTCTGACCAGGTTTGGATGGTTTCCAGTCTGCTTTTATATTACATTTGTAGTCTGTGCATTTCAGGATGGTGGGTGATGACATTTCAAAGTTAGACACTAGCAAAAGTAAATGAGTATTTATAAATGTTAACGAAAAAGAAAAAAAAAAACATAAACATTCCAATCTTTGGTGAACCTTAATAAAAAAAAATTACTTAAAAATGTAGGTTCCCAAATAAATACTAATTATAATATTCTTTGATTTTACAACTTGGAGTGATCTTATAGAACATCTCCAGATTGGAATATTTAAAGATAATATTAGGGAAGAGTTGACCCCTACTGCCCCATACCAATAGTATTTAAATGTCGAATCAACACTTTAGATTGATGTCTTTTCCTCAAGTGGTTTGGACACTCTTGACGTGGTAAAAAATAATTTTATTAACTAAAAATAATTTTAGTTTTGTCTGCAATCTCCATTCCTCTATTCATTTTCAGAGCCAAAATGCAGTTTATAGCCTGATCCAAGTCTTAGATTTTTGTTTTTACTTGTGGGAGTGTCTTTGCCAGTAATATATTATAACAAATAAAGAGACAGTTGCATTCTGAAATGCTAAGATATGTTAACAAAGAATATAGGAATATAGTCATGCATTACTGTTAAGAAAATACATGTAAAAATTGACATCTGACATAAAAAAGGCCAGCCTTATGTGAGCCCAACAGCCAACGTCAAGGTGTATCTCTTATGTTGGGTACCTGTCTACTCTAATACCTCTCTTTGGGTTAAAAAAAACCCCTCCAATTTATGGGCGGATAAACAGTCTCTTTATTTGTTATATATTTCATGTTCAGTAAGCCCCTGTTCACACTTGCATGTTAGGAAGTGCCATCAGTCTTTCCCTTAGATTATGGGGTCACACATTCTTTCTTTCTTTCTCTACAGCCTTAGGTGATTTTAATTATTTTTAGCCGGTTCTAATTCAATAATAAATTGGAGGTTTTTACACACAAAGAGATGCATTCATTAGAGTAAACAGGAATTCATTATAAGAGATACGCCTTGATGTTGGCTGTTGGGCGCACATAAAACTGGCCTTTTTATATGCTAAGTATCACAATTTTTATATGTATCTTCTTAGCAGTAATGCATGTTCACAGTCCTATATTCATTGTTAACATATCTTAGCATGTCAGAGTGAAACTGTTGCTTCATTTGTTCTAATATAGTTAATGTTCATTATGCAACTGTTCACACTTGCGTGTTAGGAAGTGCCATCAGTCTTTTCCCTTAGATAAATTCTTTTTGAACAGGTTCCCATTTGATCATAAATTGGAAGGTGTTTTTTTAACCCAAAGAGAGGCATTAGAGTAGACAGGAATCCACCATAAGAGATACGCCTTGATGTTGGCTGTTGGCTACATAAAAGTAGCCATTTTTATATGTTAAGAATCTCAATTTTTATATGTATTTTCTTAGCAGTAATGCATGTTCATATTAGTATAGTCATTGTTAACATATCTTAGCATTTCATAGTGCAACTGTCTCTTTAATGGTTATATTTAATGTTCAGTATGCATCGGTTCACACTTGCATGTTAGGAAGTGCCATCAGTATTTTTACTTTTCCCAGTAATATAGGCTGGATGTAAGCTGTATGTTTATCCAGGTCAAGGCTCACTTTATTAGCTATAAATCTTTACAGCTTCTATCCTGCACTTATTTCCTGTTCAATTGTTTTCTTCATCAATAGCCTGTTTCTCTGATATTCCTGAGGCTGTAGCTGCTTTCTCCCCTGTCCACACTGTGGAGATGTGGGTACAAATTTGTCCTTCTGTTTCTAACATTGAAAGAAGGAAGAGGGGGGTGGTTAAAGAAGTATAAAATACCAAATACCAAAAACCACCATTGGTACATCAAAAATGTTTTCTAAGGAAGTTTTAATTAAACCCTTCATCAGGTGGGGGAATATTGGAATCCTGAAAATGGATTCCCCCCATAGAGGAAAAGCTCAATACTATAGTGCGTGAGTGCCACTGTTAAATGGAAAGATCTTTTTAAATAGGAACCGCACCTACAGAAGCGTTTGATATTTCACCAAGACATAATCTATGATTGCTTTAACAAAGTAGGAGAAATAATCAGCTGAGCACTCCGCTCCTTAAACTGAAGATGGATTTTATATATTTACTATGGAGCCCTATAGAGCCCTTCTTCAGTCTTAGAATACAGAAGCACTTGGCTGAGCACTTAAAGGGAATCTGTCATGTTTTTCTATTTTCCACTACTGGATTAGTAATGGGGGTGTCTGATAGATGCACACCCATTACTAATACCAGGGCTTTATGCCAACTGGTAATTCGCAGCTGGCATCAACCCCATATATTACCCCGTTTGTCACTGCAGCAGGGCAAGGGGAAGAGTCGAGTACAGTGCTAGATTTGGCACATCTAATAGTTGTGTCACCTCAGGGTTGACTGTGAGATGCAATTTTTAGGCTGGGAAGGGCCAAATAAGCATGGCCCTCCCCACATTCAAAATATCAGCCCCCAGCTGTCTGCTGTTTTTTGGCTGGTTTGGAAAAAAAAGGAGGGACCCAACGCTGTTTTTTAAAATTATTTTTTCAAATAATTTATAAAATCAGTATAGAAGCCCCTCTCTTTTCCCACAACAGCCAAGGTACAGCTGACAGCTGAGTGTTGCAGCCCACAGTTGCAGCTGTACCTGTGCTGGTTATGAAAATTAGGGGGACCCCCAAATGATTATTTCATCTGAAATTATTAACTCTGCTAAATAGCTTTACAAACTATCTATCATTTATTTATCTAGCATTTAGCTATCATTTTTCGGGCTTTGCACATGTTTTACCATAAAAACCCATTCATTTCAGCATCATGTGTTTTTTTCTGTCACTGGTCACACGGATGTCCCACGGTCTTCACACGGATGACACACAAGGACATATGGATGGCCATATGGATGTCCAAAACAGACTGTGCAACACATGCTTTTTCTACATGGATGTGTGAAGGGGGCCTAAAGCTTAGTTGTCATTAATCATTAGTGAGTTTCATATGCGACCCAGTAACAGGCATAACTAACAAATATGACCCCACTTAATATCTTAATTTTCGGAGAGACCAGCAGGATCACATAATATACTACATAATGGAATCCTGTGAGGACCATCTACATTTGGACGGCCATAAGCCAGCGGTAAGGAGAAAGAGCAAGCATACAGTGGAACCTCTGTTTACGAGTAACCTAGTTAGCAAGCATTTCGCTATATGAGCAAAGCTTGCTGTAAAATTGTAACTCAGTTTACGAGCAATCTTTGCTGTACGAGCAAATACTCACCGCACACACTTCCGGTTCCATACTTTAACTGCACTCTGACCTGCTCTTGCACTCCGCACAAACACGCACAAACACACACACACACACATATTATGCTCACCTTACCTTTCGTTCCATCGCCGACCTCATGGTTCTTGTAGTTCGCCAGTACATGATGTGTATCGGGTAACCATCGCGACGATGGAGGAACCTCCGCTGTCAGCCGCTACTCAAAGGCAGCGCGCTGACCAATCAGAGGCAAGTGTCTCCTGCCTTTGATGTCCGTGCGCTGGCAGCGGAAGCTCCAGGGCATTGGTCGCGATGGCTACCCGATACACATTCAGTACTGGCGAACTACAAGAACTGGGAAGACGACGATGGAATGGAAGGTAAGGTGAGCATAATATGTGTGTGTGCGTGAGTGTTTTTGCGTGCATGTGTGTTTGTGCATGTGTGGAATGGCACAATAGGGGACCAGGATGGGACATTGAACAAGTTTTGGAAAGAATTGTCTGAGCTTGCATTATTTCCTATGGGATATTTTGCTTTAGATGAGTAACTTGGTTTACAAGCACACTGCCAGAACGGATTATGCTCATAAACCAAGGTTCCACTGTATTTTAGTCCGAGCTTATTACCAGCGCCTTAACCTCTAACTTAGGGATTTAAAGTGACTGTGCCCCTCGATCACATCCTCAAATACCCAGCGTTAAATTTATGAGAAAATAAAAAAAAAAAATCAAAAACCTTCTCAGTGACTCTAGATAAAAAAAAAAGTTGATGGTAAAATTTATTGACTTGAACATTTTTAGTATGTGTTTCATTTTCGCTTATGGCCGACACTCCATGCGTCCTTCTATAGCTGACAGGATGAAGCAGTAAACCCGTTTATTAATGAGTCCATTCTGGTGAAGGAACAAACACCATCGCTGCTTCTACAGGAAGTTTACCGTCTGCAGGCCTTGATTTGATTACCGCCGCGGAGAAGCAGGGGTCACTTTAAATCAACTCATTTTCTCCCACTAAGTACATAATTACAGATTGCTCCTCGGCGCTGATTGTTTAAAGATCAGTCTCATGTGGATTAAAATTAAACAAACGCACATTTCCAATGATTTCTACAACGCTGTATATTTATTGTTTCACAAAGCTTCTGGGGTCGCTAATATGGGATATGGTTTTTGTATCTCACAGGCCTTGCCAGGTAAGACACGGGACTCCCTCACATTGACAGTTCATGTATTTATCTTAAGATAAAAGGACTCGGACTGAAGGAAACGTGTAAGGAATGGCTTTGGGCAAATGTTGAGAGGGAGCAGTATATCTGTAATTACAAGGTACAGAAAAACTAAACAGAAGTCACAATCTTCTGACAAATGTGTTGTAACGAGATTTTCTGGTGATGTATTTTTTAGTGTGATATCATCTTTCTGTAGGCATTTATAGCTATGTTTGCAGTCATCACTTGTGACAGGGAGACCGAGATGACACACAGGTCCCAAAGCTGACCATAAGGGGTACTTTACACGCTGCGATCTCGCTAGTGAGATCGCTAGCGAGCGTACCCGCCCCCGTTGGTTGTGCGTTACGGGCACATCGCTGCCCGTGGCACACAACATCGCTAGGAACAGTCACACATACTTACTTGCCTAGCGACGTCGCTGTGACCGGCAAACCGCCTCCTTTCAAAGGTGGGCGGTTCGTTTGGCGTCACAGCGACATCACTAACCAACCGCCCAATAGAAGCGGAGGGGCGGAGATGAGCGGGCCGAACATCCCACCCACTTCCTTCTGTCTTCAATGCCGGCGGCCGCAGGTATGGTGATGTTCGTCGTTCCTGCGGTGTCACACATAGCGATGTGTGCTGCCGCAGGAACAACGAACAACCTACTGACCAGACAACGATTTTTGGTAAATGAACGACCTCTCACAGACCAACGATTTTTACCTCTTTTGTGATTGTTTAAGGTCGCTCATAGGTGTTACATGCTGCGATGTCGCTAACGATGCTGGATGTGCGTCACAAACACCGTGACCCTGACGATATATCGTTAGCGATGTCGCAGCGTATAAATGGCCCTTAAGACCATGGACCCTGTGTTGTCCCTTATCCCGACGATAGACTTGAAGGTAGTCAGGGTTGAGCCTCCAACGTGGCCCTGTCTCCTACCCTGGCCCTGATGACTAATTCCCCGCATCCAGGGTACTTACCGGGACAGAGATCCCAAAAACCCACCAACACAGAACAACGGACAGGGTAAATCAAAACTCACACAGACCTAAAACCTGCATCAGGGATTAACCAAAGGAGCAAGGGGAAGGGTACAAGGAAAAGGGGGTAAATTGAAACGACTTACAACAATCACAGCAGATAGCAACAGACATGTCCTCACTGCTCCTGGGCTAGCTCCAACTGAGTTGAATATCCAGCAACCTCTCCAGGAATCAGAGGGATTATATACAGGCCGGAAATGAGCAACTGCCGGCAGCTGTGTAAGTCTGCTGCAACACCAGAGACCCTAAAGTACCCAAAGGAAAACAACACCGTTTAAATGTGCATGGTCTTGGATGGTAATAGAGAACTCAGATCCTGAGCCTGTCTATACACATGACATCACTATGTCCTTGTGCCTTAGGAGCCGAAAATGTAATGGCAATTCGTAGATGGAAAATTGGTTACTGAAAGAACTTCAAGTTACACCTCTTGGCATTTACAGATTAGTTCTTCCTTAGCTTTCCTCTTGGCTTGACATATCCCAAGATGAGCAAGATGACCAGTTCTGAAAACAAAATTACACTCTCGGAAGATGCTTATGCTATATGTGTTTACATGTGTTCCCCTAGTGGTTGTAATGCACACTATCGGTTTTGCTAACATGTCGTGATGTTGTATTGCATTTGTATGATGAGAAAGTCACATCCTTAAAGGGAACCTGTCAGCAGAAATTTCGCCCAAAAGCTAAAAGATTCTCCCTCTGCAGCTCCTATGCTGCATTCTAGAAAGGTCCCTGTTATTATTGTGCCCCATGTGAGACCAAAATAAAGAGTTTATAAAGTGCTACCTTTTTGTATTCAGATAGTGTAAATGTGACACGGGGGCGGGCTTTCTGGCGTCCGTTATTCTGCCTCCTGGTCCTGTATGCCGCCCCCAATCGCTCCTTTCCATAGCTGATGCACCGCCCACTGCTCCAGCCATCCCCGCGCATGCCCAGTGCCAGTCTCACGGGACTGAGCAGTGTGACCGCTGGTGACGTGTGCGCAGGCAAGTGATTATGAGCGGGGCTGTGATTGTTATCAGCAAGTACCCGCCCATAATCTCGTGAGCGCGCAAACCTCACCAGCGGTCACACTGTGCTAAGGGTAGTGCTAGACTGTATGGGCTGCTTCCAGGGATGACGTCCCTTTTGTCACGTGATAGTATTTTGAACACGCCCCTATCACGTGACAAAAGGGACGTCATCCCTGGAAGCAGCCCATACAGTCTAGCACTACCCTGAGCACAGTGTGACCGCTGGTGAGGTTTGCGCGCTCACGAGATTATGGGCGGGTACTTGCTGATAACAATCACAGCCCCGCTCATAATCACTTGCCTGCGCACACGTCACCAGCGGTCACACTGCTCAGTCCCGTGAGACTGGCACTGGGCATGCGCGGGGATGGCTGGAGCAGTGGGCGGTGAATCAGCGATGGAAAGGAGCGATGGGGGCGGCATACAGGACCAGGGGGCAGAATAACGGACGCCAGAGAGCCCGCCCCCGTGTCACATTTACAGTATCTGAATACAAAAAGGTACCACTTTATAAACTCTTTATTTTGGTCTCACATGGGGCACAATAATAACAGGGACCTTTCTAGAATGCAGCCCAGGAGCTGCAGAGGGGGAATCTTTTAGCTTTTGGGCGAAATTTCTGCTGACAGGTTCCCTTTAAAAGGGTTGTCTGAGAAGTGTACATAGAAATTATGGAGTCCCATAACAGGAGTTCTGATTGGACCCCCCACCAAAAAAAATAAAAAATATTTGTAGGGGTCACAGAAGAGCATAACTCACAACTTTTCAGCTTCCCCCCCCCCCTATTGAAGCCCTAGATTCCCCTTTTATTGCACCGAAATTATAATGCCAACAAAAGTGCCCCACAAACACAGTAGGATACTTCCACAGTGAATTCCTCCACAGTACCGTCCACACGCACAGCATGATGACACTATTGTACTCACTGAACTACTCCTGGAAAGTGTGGTGACCCCGACACTGTAAAATCCCCATAGTGACTTCCTCCACAGTACCCTCAACACGCACAGAATGATGACCCTACTGTACCCACTGAACTAGTCCTGGAAAGTGTCATGACCCCAAAACAGTATGATCCCCTAACTGTGACCCCCAGACAGCCCTCTATGCAGTATAAATGGCATAGATACAATATAATGGCCCCCACACCTCTCAACACAGTATGATGGCCCAACACAACCCTTCACATTGTTTAGTAGCTCCTACTAGACCACTAAACAGCATAATGACCCAAACAGTATGATGGTCCCCACACAAATCTTTACACTGTATAATTACTGCCACATTTGCCTCCATAAAATATAAAGGCTTCCACACAGCCCTCTAAATACTAAAATAGACTACACATAGCCCTCAAAATATTATAAATGGCCCCACATAGCCCTCCATATTGCATAATTTACTCCCCATAATTCTTCATATAGTATAATGCACTTGCCATAGTCCTCCATATAGTATAATGTACCACATAGTCCTCCATATTGTATAATGCACTCCCCATAGTCATCCATATAGTATAATGGACTCTACATAGCCATCCATATATTATAATGTACACCCCATAATCCTCCATATAGTATAATGCACTTGCCATAGCACTTCATATAGTATAATGTACATGTCCTAGTTCTCCATATAGTATTATGCACCCCATAGTCCTCCATATAGTATAATGCACCCCATAGTCCTCCATATAGTATTATTGCCACCACAATGTTCTCACTGATTTAAAAAAAATAAATACACACTCACCTTTCCTGTTCTCCCGCTTCACTGGTCTTGGTAGTGGGAGAATGGGGAAACAGGGGGAATGATGAAGTAATGTCATCACACTCGCTGCACTGAAACGTCAGATCGCACATGCAGAAGAATGATCATAGCCTTCAACTGTATCGGCATCCAGAATTCTGATACAGTGGAATGGGTGAGGGCTTCAGGCTACCCAAATCATGGCTCCCATAGCTGAGCACCACTGGTTGTCCAGAATTTTTATATTGATGACCTATCCTTATGCTGGCATCACACGGTACGATCTATTGTGGGATCGCACGAGCGATCGTACCCGCCCCCGTCGTTTGTGCGTTACAGGCAATTTGTTGCCCGTGGCGCACAAAGTTGGTCACCCCCGTCACACGTACTTACCTCCCGGACGACCTCGCTGTGGGCGGCGAAGATCCTCTTCCTGAAGGGGGAGGGACATTCGACGTCACAACGACGTCACACAGCCGCCGGCCAATAGTTTGCGGAGGGGCGGAGATGATTGGGACGTAACATCCCGCCCACCTCCTTCCTTCCCCATTGCCTGCGGGACGCAGGTAAGCTGTGTTTGTCGTTCCCGGGGTGTCACACGGAGCGATGTGTGCTGCCTCGGGAACGATGAACAACCGGAGCACAGAAGGAGGACCGACATTTTGAAAATGAATGACATGTCAACGAGCAACGATAAGGTGAGTATTTTTGCTCGTTCACAGTCGTTCGGAGGTGTCACACGCTACGATATCTCTAACGATGCCGGATGTGCGTCACTAATGACGTGACCCCGACAACATATCGCACGATATATCATACCGTGTGACGCCGGCATTAGGATAGGTCATGAATATCTGATTTGGTGGGGGTGTGAAATCCATAACCCCTGTCGATCTCTGTTCCTAATGCCAGCAACTGGATATGCAGAGCTAAACAGCTTGATCAACAGAATAGTGGCTGTGCCTGAATACTGCTTATCTGCTCCCTATTCTAATCAATCCACTGTTGTGGGAAAGACCTTTTCTATTCCAGCATGACTATGCCTCAGTATAAAAAGCAAGGGCCATAAAGAAATGGTTGGGTGAGTTTGGTGTAGAAGAACCTGGGGTGACTCATAGAGCACTGATCTCATCGAACACCTCTGAGATGAACAAAAGATTGTGAGCCCGATCCCCTCCCAAAAATTAGTGCGTGACCTCAAAAATGCTCTCCAGAATGAATGGTCAAAACTTCCCTCAGACAACTCCAAA
The DNA here is from genome assembly GCF_048569485.1 of Anomaloglossus baeobatrachus. NCBI lineage: Eukaryota > Metazoa > Chordata > Amphibia > Anura > Aromobatidae > Anomaloglossus > Anomaloglossus baeobatrachus. Next base: position 64,721,063 of record NC_134358.1, read on the forward strand.
ATCTTGTAGGAAACAGTCCCCAGAAGAGTGGGGACTGTTTTAGTTGCAATGAGGACACATAGTGTATTAACTAGTTAAGATATTTTGGCTATATTGCAACAAAATATTTGCTAACTTGGGTTTTTCCATTATATTTGGGTTGCTTGAAGCTATATCTTAAGAATTCAAAACCTACATTCATGCTGTATAGAAGGTTAAATAGTTTGTACAATTAAAAAAGACATCTGTCCATCAAGTGAGGAATGGGTGAGGATAAAGGAGTATAGGTACATCTATAATGCAAGATCCAGCCTGCCCTAAGAGTAAGTAAGAGGCAGAGTGGATATTCCACTGAAATGAATAGGAAGAGTATTCAAAGCATTTTTAAGCTGTTTTAGGCTTTTCCTTCACACATTTGTCTCTCCAGTACATAGGACGTCTGCTTTCACACATACCGGAGACACGGACACATATAGACCCATTAAAATCAATGGGTCTGGGCACACATCCGTTTTTTGACATGGACTGTGTGTTCATGTAGAGCATACATGTGTCCATGTGCTTCACATGGCAACATGTCTATTTTCTGCCAACACGAATGTCATATGGACCGCACATTGATGGGATCCATGTGACATGTACCGAAGGAAACACATATCACTGAGAAGTAAATTCATTATTATACTTACCTGTCTTCGGTGCTGCTGTTACATTTCCTTCCGGGTCCACTCATTATGCTCATGAATATTCACTGCACTGACTGCGGACCCAGAAGCAAGAGTAACAGAAGTGTCATAGACAAGTAAGTATACAAGTTTGTGGTATCTGGGTGAAGAGCATGCGGAAAACACACAAGGACGGCCATACTTATCTAAACTATGCCACAGACCTTGCAAAACATTTAATCTTTGCACAGACATGTGAAGGGGGCCTTAAAGGAAAATTTTGGAAAGGGTAACTTCAAAATCCTTCTAAAAAGCTGTACATCTAACCAAAAAAATTACATATTTCTGTGCTGTTGTTACATTTTTTCACTGTGATTTTTACATTTTGGAAACAGAAAGCAAACAAAATTTTGTAAAAAACAAACAAAAAACAACCCCCCCCCTAAACTCTAGTTTGTCTTATGAGACACCTTTATTAACCAACAACCTTCTATAAGCAACTAGTTATATAAAAAGAATGCTGATTTAGGTGTGTTATATTTAGCAAATCTGCCCCAAGCAGTAACTATAGATAATAACAATGTTCTAACAAACTCAGTCATTTGCCAAAAAAAAGGTTGGATTTTTTTTTTGCATTTTTTTCCTGAGTTTTATTTGGAACTTTTGCTGGCTGTAAGTCGATTTGTAAAAAGTAAACATATCCCAACTTTTTTTTTAATAGCACTTTTATTTTATACTTTAGTTGCATTTCTTGAGTCTTTAACATTTTCTTACAAATGCAGCTTTCTGTGAGTGATTTTTTCATATATTTTCTCCTAGGCCTCCCTATTGTTACAAAAAGAGCCACAAAAATGGTTATAAACATGCATGAAATTCAAACAGTTTTTACAGTAAAAAAATGCTTAAAAAACAGTAGAAAAAAGTTTAAAAGAACTGAGTCCTCAGTGGTTGATACCTTTTAATGGTAACTGAAAAGATGGTAATAATAGCAAGCTTTCCAGACTATTCAGGCCTAATACTCGGCCTGATGAAGAGACCTGAGTATTCTGGAAAGCTTGCTATTTATTACCATCTTTTCAGTTAGCCATTAAATGGTATCAACAACTGAGGACTCAGTTCTTTTAAACTTTTTTTCTATCTACTGGCTAAAACACGGTACAAAGATAGATTCTATCTCTAAAAAAACAGTGTAAGGCCTGTTTCACACGTCAGTGATTCTGGTACGCTTTTCTGTGCTTTTTTTTTATACGTACCAGAATCACTGACATACGCAGACATATTATAATCAATGGGTCTGCTCACACATCAGTGATTTTTCACTGAACGTGTCTCCGTGCAGCGTGCACCCGTGGCCGTGTTTCTGCACGGAGACAAGTCAGTTTTTTTCTGGCATCACTGATGACCCACGGACCACACTATGGTGTGATCCGTGTGTGATCAGTGAAACACGTACCAGAAAATCACGGACATGTTAAATATTTCCAACTTACCTTGCCTGCGATTCGCTTTGGAGGCTCCGCTCTCGGCAGCTTCTGCCTGGCTCATGAATATTCATGAATGCAGGAACAGCCAACCAGGAAGTAGCTGCTGAGAGTGGTGGGCGGACGCTGCAGAGCTGGAGACTTCAGCACCATGGACAGCAGCAGTGAAGGCAGGTGAGTAATGTTCATATGCAATCACAGATCACGGATTGCACATAGACAACCCACGTGTGCCGTGAATCACGGAACACGGAGGGAAATGTGCGTGTTTTACACGTCAGTGAAGAACGTCTGTGTTTGTCACTGACGTGTGAAACGGGCCTAAGGGCTCATGATGATCCATATGTAAAAAAAAAATTGAAGTATTCACTACTTTGATCCGTATTTTGTATCAAAAATACATCAATTAAAAGTCAATGGGTGGGCAATACACGGATCACATATGGGTTACCATCCATACTGTTTGTTTTTTACAGAGCCATTGCAATTATTAAAATAGGAAACAGTATTTTGCCTTTTATTAGCTATTAAATTGTTGATGTAAAAGCTGGATGCTGTACAGATGTAAAAAAAATGGACATAAAGACGTCATATGGTGAAAAAAAAGTATTAAAAATCATCAGGTTTTTTTTCTGGATTCTTTTGTTTGTGCTTGTCTGAACCAAGCTTAAACAGAAGTTTTAGCTTTTGCTACTTTTAGGACCCTCAGGTGAAGACTGGCTTTTTCGTTAGGCCCGATGTCAATGATATGTGAAGAGAGGGCAGATCTGCCGATATTGCATGTGACTTTGGATTTAGAGGCAGCATTAACGTTAAATAGTAGTAAATGAAATGATACATTATTTCGAGTTAAATTGGAAGATAAAATGATCTGGAATGAAGCGCAGGATCAAAAACAAAGAAGCCATCAAAGCACAAAACTATAATGTGGCCTCAATGTTGGCGAATGTGAGTCCCAGAACAGCACAAAGGACTATGAATATAATTGGAGCCTTCCTGCATGGAAGAAGAAAAATTTAGATAATGATGGAAAAACTGAAAAATAAACGGAGAAAGAAGGCAGTTCCCCCCGCTGTGTCATTTATCTTGCTCTCTGCAAGCTAGATCCCAAAATGAACCAGTGTAAGTCATCGGCAGGTGTCGGCCGTGGATATGACACTGTGCTGGAATTGATCCCAGCTGGTCTCAACTAATGTACAGATGATGCAAGGACAATTTACTAAGAGCATGCTATCTCCTACAAGTGCCCCACGGCTCCGGCAGGTACAGATTTCATCTGCAACTTTGTCACTTCTACCTGACTTGAAGGAAATAAATATCTGGTTTAAAAACGGCAAGAATATATACAGTTAGGTCCAGAAATATTTGGACAGTGACACAAGTTTTGTTATTTTACCTGCTTACAAAAACATGTTCAGAAATACAATTATATATATAATATGGGCTGAAAGTGCACACTCCCAGCTGCAATATGAGAGTTTTCACATCCAAATCGGAGAAAGGGTTTAGGAATCATAGCTCTGTAATGCATAGCCTCCTCTTTTTCAAGGGACCAAAAGTAATTGGACAAGGGACTCTAAGGGCTGCAATTAACTCTGAAGGCGTCTCCCTCGTTAACCTGTAATCAATGAAGTAGTTAAAAGGTCTGGGGTTGATTACAGGTGTGTGGTTTTGCATTTGGAAGCTGTTGCTGTGACCAGACAACATGCGGTCTAAGGAACTCTCAATTGAAGTGAAACAGAACATCCTGAGGCTGAAAAAAAAGAAAAAATCCATCAGAGAGATAGCAGACATGCTTGGAGTAGCAAAATCAACAGTCGGGTACATTCTGAGAAAAAAGGAATTGACTGGTGAGCTTGGGAACTCAAAAAGGCCTGGGCATCCACGGATGACAACAGTGGTGGATGATCGCCGCATACTTTCTTTGGTGAAGAAGAACCCGTTCACAACATCAACTGAAGTCCAGAACACTCTCAGTGAAGTAGGTGTATCTGTCTCTAAGTCAACAGTAAAGAGAAGACTCCATGAAAGTAAATACAAAGGGTTCACATCTAGATGCAAACTATTCATCAATTCCAAAAATAGACAGGCCAGAGTTAAATTTGCTGAAAAACACCTCATGAAGCCAGCTCAGTTCTGGAAAAGTATTCTATGGACAGAGGAGACAAAGATCAACCTGTACCAGAATGATGGGAAGAAAAAAGTTTGGAGAAGAAAGGGAACGGCACATGATCCAAGGCACACCACATCCTCTGTAAAACATGGTGGAGGCAACGTGATGGCATGGGCATGCATGGCTTTCAATGGCACTGGGTCACTTGTGTTTATTGATGACATAACAGCAGACAAGAGTAGCCGGATGAATTCTGAAGTGTACCGAGATATACTTTCAGCCCAGATTCAGCCAAATGCCGCAAAGTTGATCGGACGGCGCTTCATAGTACAGAATGGACAATGACCCCAAGCATACAGCCAAAGCTACCCAGGAGTTCATGAGTGCAAAAAAGTGGAACATTCTGCAATGGCCAAGTCAATCACCAGATCTTAACCCAATTGAGCATGCATTTCACTTGCTCAAATCCAGACTTAAGACGGAAAGACCCACAAACAAGCAAGACCTGAAGGCTGCGGCTGTAAAGGCCTGGCAAAGCATTAAGAAGGAGGAAACCCAGCGTTTGGTGATGTCCATGGGTTCCAGACTTAAGGCAGTGATTGCCTCCAAAGGATTCGCAACAAAATATTGAAAATAAAAATATTTTGTTTGGGTTTGGTTTATTTGTCCAATAACTTTTGACCTCCTAAAATGTGGAGTGTTTGTAAAGAAATGTGTACAATTCCTACAATTTCTATCAGATATTTTTGTTCAAACCTTCAAATTAAACGTTACAATCTGCACTTGAATTCTGTTGTAGAGGTTTCATTTCAAATCCAATGTGGTGGCATGCAGAGCCCAACTCGCGAAAATTGTGTCACTGTCCAAAATATTTCTGGACCTAACTGTATCTAGATAGATAGACAAACAGATGTAGCAGAGTCGAGGCTGTCATTGGTTTGTCACAACTCATTGTAATATCAGAATGTGTTGGCAGTGATTTCTCAATAGGACTAGATGTGAAATTCTAGGGCAGATTGACACATAGGTTATAGGAAAATATGTAGTATAACTTTATTCCTGGACTTAGAAGTCAAGGGGGCGGTCCTAATCGGGGAGTTTCAGCATTGCCTTTTTAAGGGTGCATAACAATTAAAGAAATTGTCCAGTACTAGGACAACCTGTCATGGTCGTCTCTCTATTTTTGAACACTAGTAACAGATTCAGGGTTGGGATCACTCATTTCCATCTTGGACTCTACATTTAAACGTGGTTTAATTTATTTCAGTGCATCATGAGTTAGGGGTGCTTTACACATAGCGAGATCACTACCGAAATCGCTGCTACGGCACGGTTTTGGTGACGCAACAGTGACCTCATTAGCGATCTCGCTGTGTGTGACACTCAGCAGCGATCTGGCCCCTGCTGAGAGATCGCTGCTCGTTACACACAGCCCTGGTTTGTTTTCTTCAAAGCCGCTCTCCCGCTGTGACACACAGATCGCTGTGTGTGACAGCGAGAGAGCGACGAAATGAAGCGAGCAGGGAGCAGGAGCCGGCATCTGGCAGCTGCGGTAAGCTGTAACCAGGGTAAACATCGGGTAACCAAGGTGGTTACCCGATATTTACCTTAGTTACCAGCCTCCGCAGCTCTCACGCTGCCTGTGCTGCCGGCTCCGGCTCTCTGCACATGTAGCTGCAGTACACATCGGGTTAATTAACCCAATGTGTACTGTAGCTAGGAGAGCAAGGAGCCAGCGCTAAGCAGTGTGCGCGGCTCCCTGCTCTCTGCACATGTAGCTGCAGTACACATCGGGTTAATTAACCCGATGTGTACTGTAGCTAGGAGAGCAAGGAGCCAGCGCTAAGCATTGTGCGCGGCTCCCTGCTCTCGCGGTCATGATCGCTGCTTCGGCTGCTGTGTTTGACAGCTAAGCAGCGATCATAACAGCGACTTACAAGGTCGCTGTTACGTCACAGAAAATGGTGACATAACAGTGACCTCGTTGTCGCTGTCGCTTAGTGTGAACCAGCCCTTAATGTCAGTTTTGTTCTCCAGCAGTCCTAGCTCAGTGTTTCTGCTGCAGCTGCTTTGTAGCAATGTCCCTTCAGGATTAAATAGCGGTGTTTCCCAGCAATCCTTGCCGAAGATACAAATCCATTGTATTCTGGCCGCCTTGGTAGAAGGTCCTGTAAAGGAGTGTTCCAGAATCTGGACTTTATCCTTTTTTTGTTGCTTTTTTTCCCCTGATTGTCTTACTTTTTCTTGTGTTATATTAGTGCAGCAATGGGGGGCTAGTGTCTCCCAACTGCCAACACACTAGCCAGGGCATCTACAGGGTTTTCTCAGTGCCTTAGGTTCCTGCTTGGAGACAGCTAAGGAGGATGTTTAGGGTCTCGCTAGGAGAGTAGGGACAGCTGCAGGTGAGGATAGGAGGTGTCCCATCTCTCCGTCTCACTAGAGCTGGGGCCCACCATTGTTATTTTGTCCTAGGTGTTCCCCCATACTGTGCTTGTTGTATTGTTTGTTGTATTTTTGTCATACGTCAGACTCCTCATTGGTCTGAATGCACTTACCACGCTTGTCATACCCGGCTGCGTGACACAACCCCTTTTGATTCCACATGTTTCCTCCAGGTAAAATAAAAAAGCCTAAATTCATCTCCCATTCCAATGCCTTTCCAGTGGTGCCAGGACTCGTGTTATTGGGGCTCATGTGACACCACATATGCCCCAGGAACACAAACCATGGCACTAATGGAACGGTGCCAGTATGGGAGGTGAGTATAGTCTTTATTATTTTACCTGGGGAAAACATGGAAACAGAAGGGGTTGTCCTAGAACTGGGCAACCCCTTTGATGGTCATTTCAGATTCAAAAAGACTGGCACCTTAATCCCTTAATGATCTGTGACATATATTTTCCGCACAGGTCGCATGCTGGCTGTATTGAGTAGGCACAAGAGCTGAGCCTATTGTACACCGGGCAGTTGTGTTAGAGTGGTGGACAATGGTTATCGTATTCCTGCTCTCGAAGACACCAATCACATTATTGCCTTGACATTTATTGTAATATGCATGATTCAGAGAAAAATAAAGCATGCCTTACAATTATATAATTAAGAGTCAATTTATAATGCAAATATGTATCATGCAGATATGTTTGTTTTTTTGGGAATATTGTATGAACTCTGCGTTTTTTGTAAATATTGTGTTATGTGAAGTGTAAAGTAATGTGATATAATGTGATGTGTTCTTGTGCTGTGTAATGTTGATGGTGTAATGTGTAATATACAATATTTATATGAAGATGTTTAGTGAGGAGGTTTCTGAACTACAGGGCTAGAAGTGAGATATGTTGGGATGAGCCTGGGAGGGGTCAGCTGAGAGGGAAAGTGACTGTTCGTTGTAGAAAGAGTCAGTGAAGGTGGAGTGAGCAAATGTGACAGACACATAGTCGTTCAGTCATAAAGGTCGCATACAGTGGGTGGCACTGTGGCTCAGTGGTTAGCACTAGAGCCTTGCAGCGCTGGGGTCCTGGGTTCACATCCCACCAAAGACAACATCTGCTCGGAGTTTGTATGTTCTCCCTGTGTTTGTGTGGGTTTCCTCCCACACTCCAAAGATATACGGATAAGGAATTTAGATTGTGCGATCCAATGGGGACAGTGTTGCCAATGTATATAAAGTGCTGTGGATTCAATAGCGCTATATAAGTGAATAAATATTATTAAGCTGAGAACACTCAAACCAATGTTACTCTAAGGGGGCTTTACACGCAGTGATGTCGCTTGTGAAAGCACCTGCCCCCATCATTTGTGCGTCACGGGAAAATCGCTGCCCATGGCGTACAAAATCGCTAGTACCCATCACACGGACTTACCTTCCCAGCAACGTCTCTATGGCTGGCGAACAGCCTCTTTTCTAAGGGGGCGGTTCGTGCGACGTCACAGCGACGTCACACGGCAAGCGTCCAATTGAAGCGGAGGGGCGGAGAGTAGCCGCATGGAAGTCACACCCACCTCGTTGCCGGAGGACGCAGGTACGGTGTTGTTCATCATTCCTGGGGTGTCACACGTAGCGATGTGTGCTGCCTCACCAATGACGAACAACCTGCATCCAGAACAAGGAACGACATTTAGGAAATGGACGACGTGTCAACAATCAACGATTTGGTGAGTATTTTGCATCGTTAGCAGTCGCTCATACGTGTCACATGCAACGACGTCGCTAACGAGGCCGGATGTGTGTCACAAATTACGTGACCCCAACGACATCTCGTTAGTGATCTCATTGCGTGTATCGGGGCCTTAAGGGGCAGCTCCCATGAGTGATTTTTTTCTCAGCCCTAATTGGGCCGAGAAAAAATCGCAGCATTCTGCGGGTGGAACCTGATTCCTTTTCACTTGCACCCATACAAGTCTATGGGTGCGAGAGAAACATCGCACTGCACTTGCATTATACCAGGGTAATGTGAGTGTAGTGCGAGAATCACATCAGCTGATAATGGAGGAGATAGAGAGATAAATCCCTCCCTCTCCTCTGCAACATCTGCCCTGTTGTCCGCGGCTGTGCTGTGATTGCAGAATCACAGCACAGTGGCTTGACAGGTGCATGACACTCGGCTTACACTCCAGCAGAGTGGGAGCCGAGTGTCATGCAATTCACTCGTAATAATGACCATGTGTCCCTAGACTTATTATTATACAGTGGATGGTTTGTGGCAATGGAGAACAGGAGACAGAAAGCAAGACAGCGTGAACTTCGAGTGTGCCCGGAGACATAGGGTGTGAACAGTTTTGTAATAAAAGACAGATCCTCGAATGGAGTGGCCCCAGACGATAGGAGTTGGAGGATGGAACCCTAATATCCAGACCCCTAGTAGCCAGGCCTTTTAACTATCAAGGTACTGGATTAACTTCAACTGGCGTGTGAACGTAGTCAACAAATTGAGCAGTTTCCCCCTTGCCATGCCATAAAGGTGTGCAGAGCTCCGTTCATTATGGGACCACTAAGGAGACTGGACGTGGGACTGCAGGAAAGGAAGGTGACTGTCACGGTGTGTATTCTTGTACCGCCCCCACATCAGCAGCCGAGCCGCTCAGATCCGGAGCTGCGGTGGCTCGAGGAGTCTCTGGATCCGGGGGGTCCGCGCGGACACTCGAATTAAAAGAAGAGGAGGGATATGTACAAAGAGATTAGAAAGTTTGTGATGCCACCCACGGTGTGTGGCAATGTGAGGGACCACTTCTGCCGTTGGGGAGCCCGGTGACGATGGTGTGGCAGCCTGATGTTTAACCCCTCCGTGGCTAGGGGGTTTGTGTCCCGGGGCCCGTTGGATGGTTGGTGTTTGGGTGCCGTTGGAGATAGGAACAGGGGTTTTCAGTTTACTCACTCAGTCCAGGAATAACAACACCGACAGCTTGTAAACCAGAATTCTGAGCACCACTGCAGCTTGTAGGGAGCACGCTTGGGTCCGTGCCCTTGGGGTTGCTGTTAGCCTGTGGCCCTGTCCTTGGCACCTTTGTCTCTGTTTGGACCCTTGGGTATAAAACTCTTCGGGTCCCGCTCACCCGTATGGCTAACAGAGTGAGCTTGCTCTCAGGGTTCACGCGTAGGATTTCTTTGGACTGTATTGGGAAAGTCCTATCCCGTCGGTGCGCTAGTACCCCAATTTTGGAGGGGGTTGGGGATGAATCTTGAAGTCTTCACCCCGTCGGGTAAATTACCGGAATGCGTGAAGCTACTTTCCGGCCTAGGGTCCACGTACCCCGTCCCTGGCCCTTGCCTGGTGATAGCTCAAGGCCGCCGGCTGCCCTCCTCGGCAGTCCGTGGCCCTTGACACAATCCCCTGCGACCGGGGTTCCAGCTCCTACCAGGCCCAGACCAACATTTGCCACCTAGTAACTACAGGAGCCCTGCTCCCTGCCGGTGACCTCTCTCTCTCAGAGAGTCACCTCTTCACTCTCCTCTCGACTCTAGCTCAACTGTCACTTTCCTCACTTTCCCCTCACCAACCCCCCATGTGGGCGGCCCTATTCCCTTCAGGCCCCCCTATGGTGTGTCTGGTGGGTAAAGTGTAAAGTGTTCCTAGGATTTTGATTGGCTAAGCTGTTAGCAACACCATAGGACCAGGACCCATAACCAAGGAGGGTGGATACAGGTCAGATTGCATAATACCCTGTGACAACCTGATAGGCCAGGGCGTCACACTGTAACTCTGGATTGGGTCGTAATGGGACTATCAAAACCAGTTAGATCAGAGGCTACCTAGAGGGAAGTTGAATTTTGTCTGTTAATTCTGAGTGAAAACGTAACGTGCTGGAAGGTATGTGCTCACTATCTGGAATGGAAAATTGTGAAAGAGAATGAACCATACAGTGAAGAAAGTGAATTGATTGAATCCTTGAGAGTGTAAGTCGTCATCTGGTCCAGGCCAGCTGATGCCAGCGGCTTTATGTGACCAGCAGGTTTTCCCAGCCCACATGGCGAAAATTCACACACCCAGCCATGAACAGGTATTAGAGTATGGTTCCATTTGTGTACAAATAATCACTCCGATACTCGTCCTGAAATGTGGGACAAGTGTCATGCGTATGGTCTTGTGTATGTCATGCAAGTGCACATTTTTTTTCTCTCCTAGCATCCATATGACATGCGTGTGCTGTGCAAATCCTATGCAAGCGTGTAGATTTTTCCTCACCTAGCATCCGTATGACATGCGTATGTAATGCCGTACGATATTTTTCTCGCACCCATAGACTTGCATTAGCAAGTCTGGTGCAATCTATGCAGCCATACGCAGCGTGCTGCGATTTGAACCTCAGCATGATTAGAGCTGAGGAAAAAATAACAGATGGACACTGCTTGATGGATTAACACTGGTGCGAGTGCAATCCGATGTTTTATTGGATTACACTTGTTTGTGCCAAAGGCAAGTGGAACCATACCCTTACATTTGGTGTGTGGAGGAAGGGGCTTAGTAAATTCCTTACCTTATACTACTGCCCTGCCATTCTATTGATGCAGGCTGTATTACACATCTTAAGTACCACAAAATTATATTAGTAAAAATCTGTGCTTGGAGCACAAGTGTGTCGCCCGGCGACCAGGGGTACTCAGATCCGGGCCACGAGGTCACTTCTGTGGGTATCACGGTGGCGTGACCCGGTCTGTGATCCCAGGCTCCACAGTAAAAAGGGGATTGGGTAAGGGAGATTGTCCGTGACGCCACCCACGGTTGTGGTGATTGTGGACACCATCGCTGCGATGAAGGTGCGGGACTCCCGGGAACGGTGTTGGGATGCAGCTTAGGATGTTAACCCCTCCGTGGGTAGGGGCAGTTGGTCCCGGGGCCCGTTCGGGGATAAGCAGGGAGCAGGGCGCAGTGCTGCGGTGCGGTGCCTGAGGGCATGGGCGTACTCACAAGTATTTCACACAGAGTCACTGGTAACTAGGAATTGCCGGTGTCCGCAGCCTTCGGTACGGGGTGTTAGTGTCCCACACACGGTGCAGCAGCTCCTGTTGTTCTTTCCCCGCAGCCAGGTGCCTCTCTCTCCACTCTCTTCCTCTTTCTCCTCAGCTGGGAATGGGGAATCCACTCCCCTGCAGTGATCCAGGTCACCCTAGGTACCGTCGGGCCACTACCCTGCTCCGGCTACCTCTGGCCCCTTCCTCACTGCAGCCTGTCCAGGCCCTTTCGGAGCACGCTTCACTATCAGCCTGGGAGCTACACCTCCAGACTCCTCTTCTGTCTGTCTCCCCAAACACTCTGCTCCAGCCCCTCCCCTCCGCTCTGCTTTTCTCTTACACTGGGGGCTGTGGTTTGTCCTGCTGCACCGGTGTGAGATCAGATTACCAAGGAGGATTAACTCTTTCTGTGACAACCTGGCTTTGCCAGGGCGCCACACACCCCCTTGGTAAAACACGGCACGTCCTCGGGCCGTCTGGCCACCAACATTTATTAAAACTGGAAAAATCAACACATTACAATCATACATCTTCCCACATCGGGAGGTACGTTTTCTAAAACTTTAAACCGTTCTGCCACCCCACACCTGCGGAGCAGATGGCCTTCTCCTGAACTTGAGGGCGTTCAACAGGGGTGACAGTCCATAAAACAGTCAACTTTTTAACTTGTGGGTAGCCGTCCATGCTCCACTACCACTGCCGCTGCCGCCACTCCCAGTACGGGGCACGGGTTCCGTGCTCTGCCTCCGGCTCACAAGCCAGGCCCACTTGGATGCCCTCGGCGCCGGCTACAACCGGCCTCGCTAACTGCCGAGGGCTCCATCTCTCACTGGCCTGCTCCTCCTCTCTGCAGGTGCACTCCGGCTGCTCCACAGCCGTGACGGGGTACCTGGGAGCGGCTGGCGCCACATCTGGGGCGGACTTCCAATCGGGTGCCACCTCCGGTGCGGCCGGGCGGACTGCCGGAGCCGACGTCATCACCGTGGCGGCTGGGTGGACTGCCGGAGCCGGGTAAGATGTCATCGGGGTTGCGGCTACTGCTTGTCCAGGAACGGAATTAGGCAAAGTCCTGGCGTCCCTGCCTTTACAGTCCTGGTCACATAAACTGCGGTTCCTTCCTCCTGCTCCCCCTTGGTACTCGGGAGCAGTCCTTCCAGCAACTTTTAAAGTTTTCTTTTCGCTTCCGGTCCTCCGGAGCTTCACTTCTGCCCGCGTTCTCAGGGGGCGGAGCCTCTTTTTCGCGCCCACCGCTTGGGGAAGAAGGCGCTGGGCGGGAGATTTTCGCGCCCAAAATGGCGGCAAAGATGGCGACTTTCAAAAAAATTTTTGCAGCGGAACACCGCTGACAGTCCAGAACACGGCGCACTTCCTCCAGGTAACTGGATGGGTTCGATCCTGTTCGTGACGCCAAATGTGTCGCCCGGCCACCAGGGGTACTCAGATCCGGGCCACGAGGTCACTTCTGTGGGTATCACGGTGGCGTGACCCGGTCTGTGATCCCAGGCTCCACAGTAAAAAGGGGATTGGGTAAGGGAGATTGTCCGTGACGTCACCCACGGTTGTGGTGATTGTGGACACCACCGCTGCGATGAAGGTGCGGGACTCCCGGGAATGGTGTTGGGATGCAGCTTAGGATGTTAACCCCTCCGTGGGTAGGGGCAGTTGGTCCTGGGGCCCGTTCGGGGATAAGCAGGGAGCAGGGCGCAGTGCTGCGGTGCGGTGCCTGAGGGCACGGGTGTACTCACAAGTATTTCACAGAGAGTCACTGGTAACTAGGAATTGCCGGTGTCCGCAGCCTTCGGTACGGGGTGTTAGTGTCCCACACATGGTGCAGCAGCTCCTGTTGTTCTTTCCCCGCAGCCAGGTACCTCTCTCTCCACTCTCTTCCTCTTTCTCCTCAGCCGGGAACGGGGAATCCACTCCCCTGCAGTGATCCGGGTCACCCTAGGTACCGTCGGGCCACTACCCTGCTCCGGCTACCTCTGGCCCCTTCCTCACTGCAGCCTGTCCCGGCCCTTTCGGAGCACGCTTCACTATCAGCCTGGGAGCTACACCTCCAGACTCCTCTTCTGTCTGTCTCCCCAAACACTCTGCTCCAGCCCCTCCCCTCCGCTCTGCTTTTCTCTTACACTGGGGGCTGTGGTTTGTCCTGCTGCACCGGTGTGAGATCAGATTACAAAGGAGGATTAACTCTTTCTGTGACAACCTGGCTTTGCCAGGGCGTCACACAAGCCCTAACCGGTCCATTGAAGGAAAAATCAAAAAGTTAAGCGTCTCAGTGTCCCGGGCGCGTCCCGCCCCAGAAGCGGTCGGACCAATCGGATCCGGACGTCGCTGCTCGGGTGGCTCGAGGGTCTCCGGACCTGGGGCATCGGGGTCGCGCCAGTATGTGATGGGGGGTTATTTACAGGGGAATTTAGGTAGTTCGTGACGCCATCCATGGTGTGCGGTAATGGGGAGTACCGCCGCTGCCATTGGGAGTCCCCGGGGTGATGGAGTGGGGCAGCCAAATGACGTTACCCTCTACGGGTAGGGGAAGGCCCCGGGACTCTGGATGGAGGAGTGGGGTGCAGGGGGAGTGCAGGCTCGCCGGTTGCAGGGGTTAGTCAGGTACTCACTCAGAAGAAAGCAGACATTGACAACGTAGTAAACCAAGTCTCTGAATGCCGCTTTCTTCCGGGGGGAGCTTGTCTGGGTCCCGTCCCCTGCAGCACTGCCAGGTGGTTTGTGGCCTACCTCCTGGCACAGTATTTTAGAGTGTCCTTTGTGGCCCGTCAGCTTGGAGCTTTCTGGGCCCCACTCCCTGCTTTGAGTAGCAAGAGGAGCTTGCTCTCAGGATCTCACGCTTGGGATTTTAGTGGGCTGTTTGTAGCCCCATTACCTTCAGGTCATCTCAGGGCCTTCAGGGACTTTATGTGCTGGGAATCTTCAGACAACAGGCAGGTCAGGTTAACTTCAATGGGAATTGTGACGCCACTCTCAGTAGTTGCGGTCAGGGGCAACCGCCACTGCAGTTTAGGGAGCTTCTGGGGCTGATGGTAAATGCAGTCTGGTGTTATGACCTCCCGAGAGTGAGGCTGGCCCCAGGGACTCAGTGTAAGTGTGTACTACCACAGGGCGCAGAAGAACTCACACACAGGCAGCAATGTCTTTCAGGGTTTTTACTCACTTTCAGTTGATAGTTGTGAGACATCCCGGGCGATGCTATGATGAACCAGGTGGAACCAGGTATCCTTCAGGCTGATCCAGGGGTGACTGCTGACTCGCCTTCCTAGCCCTTCGTATTTAGGATGACTCCTGACTTGTAGTACTGCGGGAATCACCCAGGGAAGTCGCAACTGCCGTTCTCCCCTTTCTGGCCCCTTTGCTGACAGTGTGGACCAAGGATAAGATGGCTCCAGGCTCAATCCTCCTTATGGGCCCCCTCGTTGCTGTTGATACTGCGGACTCTGTGTGGTTCAGTGAGGTACATCCAGCACCCTCACCAGCAGGTTTAGCAGGCCAAGAAAATGGGTCCCTGCTCTAGGGACCTGTTTCCCCATGCGGGCTTGGTCTACCGGTAGTCTCCTTACTCAGCCACCTCTTCACTAGGTGGATTTCAGGCACTATATGTCTGTGTGTCCACACCCTAGTCAGCCTTTGGGATTACCTGTTTGTACTGACCCAGTTGTGGGTGCAATACTCAGTGGTGCCTGACCAGGTCAAAGCCACAGCTGCTTTGCTTGGAAAGACCTATCCCCCTCGTTGCGCTAGTGCCCCCGATCTCTGAGCTTCGTGGGAAAAGTCCATGCAGGCCTTGTCCTCCGCAGGTTAATTACCGGGTTGCCTGAAGCTTCTCCCCGACCTAGGATCCGTGTACCCCGTCGTGTCTTCGGTCCCAGCTCGGCTATTGAACTGCGGCTGCTGACTATCCTCCAAAACTAGTCAAGTACCTAGTCACAATCTCCCACGACCGGGTCTGCAACTCCTCAGGGTCCAGACCACCGTCTGCGACCTAGGCTGCTTCTCCCCTGAGAGCTCCAACTCCCAGCTTCTTTGAGCTCCTCTCAGCTCAAAGGCTACCACTGAACTCACTTGTCACCTCCCACCTCCCTGCCTAACCCTTAGGTGGGTGGCCCTGTTCCAGCTTAGCAGCCCACTGATGTGCCTGACAGGGTGTGGTGCAAGGTGTTACTAGGATTTGTGAATGCTGGTGGAGGCAGAACTGCAAGATGGGGACCCAGAATCATGGGAGTTGAGTCCTGCACTGGAGATAAAGAACGTGCAGTACCCTGTGACGACCTGACTAGTCCAGGGGCGTCACATCAGTAAATGGCAATGTAAGGGGATGGCAGTAGCCCTAAAACCTCTTCAACGACCTGGCTTCATTTTATGGTAGGAAGGTGGGTTGGGGTGGAGTTCCATACTTCACCACTAGAGGGCACAGTGTCCCCATAGTTGACTTCAGGGGGGAAGGGATTAGCTCAGAGGAGATAGGGGAGGGGCACAAGTGAGAGGGAAAAGGAAGGAGATGAGATAAGAAAGAGTGAAGGAGACAAGGAAGCAAAAGGCTGTAGAGTAACATGGAGTGGAGAGTACTCGGATCCTGAAGCAGAGAAGGTTGCCCTGTTGTTTGAAGACTGGCAGGAAAGAATGTTGCTGAGGTTCCCTGGGAAGAGGGAGGTCAGCATGACCAGAGGACCCATATTCACAGGGAAAGGAACCGGTAAACCAGGAGGCCGATGGCGGGATAGTGAGCATAGCAAGGAAATGCATGTGTCTGGGAAGGAAGAAGTGCCCTGCTATTGAGGAGGAAAATGTCTATTACCTAAATAAAGAGAAGATGTTGAATGGAATTGCAGAGTCTGCCTCTCTTTTAATGGGACTGAAGCCTGGCTCAGAGGTAAACAGCACTACCCCTCTGAGAGCCAGCATCCTCCTACCACCCCTACAGACATTTCCCCTTTTTTACGGAGTGGACCGGTTGGGGGTAGCATGACAACTACAACCCCCATCCTCGACAGAGCCCCCACCGGTTCCTTCAGCAACACAAACAACATTTTTTGGATAACGTTAAATTTTTTTTAACTGCTTAAATAAAAAAAAATAAAGCCTTTCAAGTTTGTTATTGCCAAAATTGTACTGACCCTGAGAATGATGTGTCCCTATCATTTTACTGCACAATGAACGCCATGAAAATAAACATGAAAAACAATAATGGAATTGCGTTTTTTTCTACATTTCACTCCATTTTTAGCCCATTATGTGGTAACGTGAATGATGTCCTTAAAAAAAAAAAATGATGGCTCTTGAAAGAACAAGAGTAGAGATGAGTGAACCTGAGGTTCGGTGTTTGTACCAAACACAGACTTTACAAAGACAGTATGCAAACCATTCGCGCGAGCATCGCTGTGCTCGGCTACGCTCGGTGCTCAGCCCAGTGTGAGCCACTTGCAGTGATTGATCAGCTCACACCGGGGGTAACAACAGCGTGATCGGATGTAGTGTGCACCAGACAAAAAAAGATGGAAAATCCCGGCCCATCCGGCGCAGAAGTGATCTGTTTATGACTGTCTGAATGTGGATGGAAACTTGAACTGCCCAATTAGTGACTTCCATTGGGGTTCAGGTCAAGTGCAGGTGTGAAACTGAACTTTATCTAAAGTCCAGCTGAACCCCCCCAAACTGAATTTCAATGGGTCCGCTTATCTCTAAACAGGATGAGAAAACTAACGTGCAAATATGAAAATCGCACATGCTTTAAACTAGTTAGTAAATTTAGGGAGCAGTTCCTTTCCCACATACAATATAAGTGTTGTAAAACTTTTTTTTCCCCTTGAATTAATGTTGTGATATCTAAAGAGAAGTTGTCAATAGGTTTTACATGAGTTGATTGAATCTTTGGAAATTCGGATATGCCGGCTACCCAAATTTCCAAGCAAACAAGCAGGAGTCTCCCTAGCTTGAAAATACCAGCCCCCAAGGGGTCGGGCTTTATCGTGGCTCGGTATAAAAATTGAGGGGACCACATGTCGATTTTTAAAATGATTTATTTAAATAATTTTTAAAAAAAGCCGCATATGGCTCCTCTTATTTTAATACACAGCCAATATAAGCGCACAGCTGGCGGCTGCAGCCTGTACCTGCATTATTTATCTGTGCTTTGTATCATTATATGGGGAGACCCTACACCAATTTTTCTTTAAATTTACTTATTTTTACACAATGAGAAACTCATAGACAGACTTCATTATGCTTAATGAACTCACTTGAGGTGAAGTCACTGAGTTCATTGAGGCCCCCTGAGGTCAAAAATTATTTGCTGTCATAGGGGGAAGGCCATGGGATCTCCAGCTATGGCTGCAGCTCACCTGAGTGACGCTACCGCTGATCGCTGTGGTTCATTCTCTGCCTGCAGTTACAGTGGGCAGTCATGTTCTATGGCTGCACATTGTAACTTCAGATGTACCAGAGCCGGGATCGTCGTGGGACCTTGTGTGGATTCCATCAGACCTTCAGGGGTATTTTTGGGATTAATAAAGGGTGTTTTTTTGTCTTTTATTTAAAAGAAAGGATTTTTCCAGTGTTTGAGTTAATTTACTTTTACTTACAGATTTGTGATGGGGGGTCTTATAGATGCCTCCCATTACTAACCTAGGTCTTAGTGGCAGCTGTGACCTATAATTAACTCCTTAGTACCCCAATTCCCACCGCATCAGAACAATCGGAAAGAACCGAGTAAAGTTCCAGGACTGTTGCATCTAATGGATGCAACAATCTTGACCAGCTGCAAGCTGCTATTTTTAAGCTGGGGGCCCAATAACCATGGGTCTCCCCAGCCTGAGAATACCAGCCCCAAGCTGTTGAGCCTCATATTGGCTGGGTATTAAAATTGGGGGAGACCACATGCCGTTTTTTAAAATTATTCATTTAAATAATTAAAAGAAAATGCCTAAAGTTCCTCTTATTTTGATACACAGCCAAGATAAGTGCATGGCTGGGGTCTGCAGGATGTAGCCATGGGCTTTGTCTTTGCGGGTATCAATAGATGGGGAGACCCTATGCCAATTGATTTATTTATTGTTTATCATGATAGGGACCCGCAGACAAGGTCTATGATTTCAACTAATCACAGAAACTGTCTGGGGGCAGGGTATGACTGCAGACAATCAGAGACACTGGTGGCCGGAGAAAGTAGTGAATTTGCATGAGAGATAATCAGCGGCCCCGGAAGTACAGCCACGGGAGCAGTTACAGCTGCGGGTAAACTCAGTAAGTAAGTGCTTTAGCCCTTTTGCTTCCTTTTTTTTTTTTACAGTGATTTCCCTGGCCAATCACATCCATGCCAATACATGACATGGCTATGATGGGGCTGGAGTGGGTTTTCTGCAGTTGAACAGTTACTGAACATTGCTGACTTTTGATCAACGTGTTCATGTAGCACAGCCTAAATGAACAGGCCCAGCCTTGTACCAAATCTGAAATTGACGAACGCGAACCAAATAGGTTCGCTCATCTCTACTTACTGAGAGTTACAGAAATTGTTTGTTGTTTCTAGTGATTACCTCAAAAGGTTGTTGTCATGCGGTGTTTTACTCTAAACTCACCGAGTGTCAAGACGGCATCAGATGGTATTCAGACCACAGATTCTGACACTCCTCACTATACTTTCTTTGGCGCTTCTGAGTTACACAGTCAAGCTCTGGTGTCAACCAGCTGTATGCACATTAGAGATTGGACTAGCAGGAGTTAATTTTTTACTAGCCTGCTGGTTTCCTTTTGGATAACATGTTACTAGAGACCTATCACAGGTACTCCTCACCTTTTTAAGTTGGAGAATTTGTCTTCCTATGCCGACTATAGATTGTTTTTATGTCTGATAATTTACTACGTGTTGCTTGGTTTGCTGTGGAACTCCTGTCATCTGGTTATTTCCTCACTGCTTTAGTTTTCCTCCTTATCAGTTGTCAGATTACTCTGTGTGATAGAGTGTTAGTTTCGCCTGTTTGTCTATCACTGTTCGTGTTTACATGCTCCTGTCCCGACTTCCCCCTGGGGTAGGGAGGGAGGGGGTACTAGATTAGATCTGGTTAGGAGCAGGGGTAAAAAGGGGGTAGGGGGAGGTGGCCCAGACATCGTCACCATCACATATATCTCTGGGATCAGGGAAAGCAAGGACCACCCTAGCCTGGGGGCCAGTTTAGGACCCCCGGTCCCCTGTTATCTTCTGCCACCTCGTGACAGTTGTGCTGTAGAAAACGCAAGTTATATTAGTTTGTTTTTTTTTGTTCAACCAAAATTCAAAAGCAGTGTCTGATTTTCATTAGTGGATGTTAAGTAAATTTCAAGTGAAAAACACTTTAGTCAGTTTCAAATTATTTTTGGGAGAGTGGGGGAAGGACACTGCGAAGACTACACTGACCCTAGGACTGTGGGGCCTGCGCTCACCCTGAAACTGGAGGTACCCTTGAAGGCAGGGAGGTCCAGGTTAGGAGCCCTGTCTCCTGTCTGGCCCTGTCCTAATACCTACCCCTGTATCCCCAACCCTGGGATGGGCTGGACCCTAGGTAACAACCTCCCCAAGACACAGACAAGGGGATTGAACTGAAACACACTCACACCGCAAATAACTATAGAGGAGAGACAAAATGACACCAGAGGCAATAAACCAAAAGCGGTAGGAGCAAGTCACACCAGGGTTCTCTCAAACAACATAGACAAAAAGTCGCTGGTCACCAAAGAGGAACGCCAGGGACGCCGGGATATCGCAACTGCAAGCAGAAACTATCTTCGGCGATGGTGCAGAAAACTCCCCAGACTTAAGTAGGAGGAGACTAGTTGGAAATGGTGACTAGAAAACCTGGTTCACTGAGAAACCATCCACTGCTATAGGAGGCATTAACTCCTAACATGCCAGAAGCAGTGGTAAATAAAACAACCAATGCCCAATAATACAGAGCTACTTGCAGAAACCAGATTGCTTGCGGGAAGTGGGTACAATGAGGTAGTAGCAAACTTTTCGTTTTTCTTTTAGTGACCATTGTGGGTTATTCCTACCTAAACAGAAAGGTATTAACAATTTTGTTTATGTGTGTAGATATATATTTATATTATATTATAGAGATAGGAATTATTTAACTCCTCGATTGCCCTGATTTTGACTTTACAAATAAGTTCACCAACTCTTTCATGAGTTATCAACCCCAGACATGTCCATTTCAATTAACAGGCCTTTTATCCAGCAACCGTTTCATTTGTTCTGATTAAAGTCTTTCATTTTCACTTACTTTTTAGGGTTATCCTAATTTTAAACTTGAACAGGAAAAGCCTAAAAAACAAAAACTTCCCAAAATTAAAGTTGTGAATTAAAAAGCAATCTGTTCTAAATTAAACTCCCCCTTCCCCCTTTCTATGACCATTAACCAACTTGACCACCGTTTTAACCTTAGGTAACTCTTGGCCTTTGCTGTGGTGCATGTAGCAGATGAAGTGTACAAAAAACTTCCTTCTTGTAGCATATAAATTAAGGTATCGCCGCTCCTCCTTCTTCCTCCTCCTCACCCTGCATGGCATATTATGTGGAAGCGAAGGATAATTATTGCCAACAGCTGCGTAATCAAAACCATCTACATATTTCGAGATGGTAGAGAGGAGTCATGCCTTCGGCACATGGGGGAAATCGTTGCTCGGTGCTCATAGAATACACTTGTGTTGTATATTAAAGCAAAGGCATGAGCAGATCCGTGTCTTGCGGTGGGTTCTGAAGTACTTCTATAAAGCCTGGCCCTTCCTCTCCTTCCTATATTGTGGTGCAGATATGATTATCGGAGGATGTGGGATACAAGAGGGGAGCTCACATTTTAATGTGATTCTCAAATGTTCTATATATTGTATCAGGCAATCACATATTTTGACTAGACATGGGCATAATGTTCAACCCTGGAAACCAGATAACCAGAGGAACTCATGTGGATAGATCAGATTCTCTCTTTTGGGCCTTATGTGTGAACGATGGTGATGGTGGCCCCTCTATTATTATTATTATGCTGGGCATAATTTTACATTCTCTTTTTGCACTGTATGTTTCTGTATGCCAATGTGTTTGTCAGGCAACAGCACCACGAGAAGAATATTTTGACCTGTGAGAGCTTTGAGTTTGTTGCCTTCACATGGACATACATTAAGTGCATGATAGCCGTAGCCAGGTACTGCACATCTGTCACCTATTGATTCGGCCATGGCCACTGTACAGTTGATGAAGAGTTACGGTTCTGCTCTACAACTGAGCACGTCCAGCCACCGCCGACACCGGGGATCGCTTATTGGTGGGTGTGCCAGGTGTTGCACTTGACTATTTAGATATTGATGACATGCCAAGATAAGATTTTTTCCTATCCAAAAAAGGATTACGTTCTCCACATTGGTTGCAATGGTAGTGTTTTGTGACCTGGAGATCAATGCGGTGCAGGATGCAATTATGGTACACAAGGTGAGATTGCAGACCCAAGGGTAGGTTTTATTAACAGGCAGGGAATAAGCGAATATATAAGTGAATGGGAGTAATTATTCTGGCAATAGTAAAGTTTTAACACACAGCAGAATCTAGTTGGAGCACGCCAACAGTATGTCACCCCAACTACTACAATGATTACCATAACAATAAAGTGGACGGACACAAACTAATCGCAACTGCACTAGCAACCTAGCTGGCCTTTGCTACTCAAGCTGTGTGGGTAATGTGCTCTAGCTATGGAGGCCTATGGTATGCCCTATGAACTGCGTACACCGTTAAAGACTCATGGTCTAGTTGAGAGGGGACAAGTCCACTCCCGGGAGCTCAGTGCTGTGATGCTTGTGGGTGCGCGCTTTTCCTTTCAAGGTAGGGAGTAACTCTGCTTCTTCCTCAAATTCGCCAAACTCAGGAATATTTCAGTCCGGTACTCGCTCGTTGGTTTTCAGGGCTCTCTCACGTTCTGACTCGCAGTCTCTCGCAGCCGACACTGTTCCTCTTCCCAAACAGCTGCTCTGACAGAACAGAGGAAATACAATAGGATAAAGAGTTGCACACACGTCACAATGTATATGGGAATGATGAAGAGCAAAACTGCTATGGGAATACCAGACTGAAAAATACAGTGAACTATCTGAAAAAGTGAAAAAACATGAAAAATGGAATATGTATAACTGCTATGAATAATAGGAATATAAGAGATGTTTAGCCATTGTATTGATCAATGCAAAAGAGCCCCAAAACCAACGCCAAGGTAATCTCTATTTTTACGGTCCTATATGTAACCTTACCTGCAGTTAGAAAACTTGCTCTGTATGGGAAGCAAAGGACCAAGCTATATATATGAAGTGAAGCAAATGGCTGTGGGTGGGGCAGGGTTCTCAGACAAAAAGTGCATACTAACTAAAGAATGTATGTCTGGAACACCAATGGTGTGAACATGGTGCAAGACTCATAGTTACATAGTTACATAGTTACTTAGGTTGAAAAAAGACCTAGGTCCATCTAGTTCAACCTTCCTTCACCAGTTCTACATTTAGTCACTAAGTCATTTATAACCAACAATGTTTTGTGTACTGAGGAAATCATCCATCTCTTTTTTAAAAGCTGTTATAGTATCTGCCATTACTACCTCTTGTGGTAGTGTATTCCACAGTCTGACTGCTCTAACTGTAAAGAACCCTTTCCTATTTAGGTGTCGGAATCGCTTTTCTTCCACTCGCAGTGAGTGCTCCTGGTCCTTAGTACTGTCTTTGGAAGAAATAAGTCATGTGCCAGTCCTTTATATTGACCACACATGTATTTATACATATAAATGAGATCTCCTCTGAGACGTCCTTTTTCTAAGCTAAACATATCTAACTTTTTCAACCTGTCATCATATGGGCGGCCTCCATTCCTTGTAATAGTCTAGTTGCCCGCCTTTGAACTGACTCTAACTTCTGAATGTCCTTTTTAAAATGTGGAGCCCAAAACTGGATCCCGTATTCCAGACTCAAAAAACATTTTTTTTATCCTTTATCCTATTGTATAGTTATGTTTTTTGAGTCTTGCAACTTTTTTTTGCACTTTATACACACTTAGAATAGTTTTTCCCATTTTCCAGTACATTGTGTGATAAAATAAATGATGTACAACTCATCACACAAAAAAACAAGCGGAAAATCGTCGGGGGGGGTGAAGGGGTAAAATAGATAAAATCACCAGGACGAGGTGGGGATCGGGGCTGCGGTGAGGAGGTTGAAGCGCATCTGCGTAAAAAAAATGCTAACATTAAAAAACATACAAATGTTGGCAATTTACATGGGAACATATATCACAAAAGCTTTAAAAATGGTTCAAATTAAAAGAAAAATTGCTGATAAATGAAAAAAAAAATTAGTCAAAAAGGCTCAAAAGTAATAATGAATCAGCCCTATTGAATTTGCGCAAAAGCATTATCAATGTGAGCCATTTTAAAGAATTTTATACAAAAAATGGCATTGATTACCACAAGAGAAAGAAAAGCGCAAATGATGAATTAGGACCTTAGTCTGTGACCCAAAGTATATCAATTAGCGCTTAACATCTCTTGTGACGCTCCAGCGAACAGTAATAACTTCTCAAGTCTTTCTCTGATCTTAAGACTCTGTAACTAGCCCCATCACTTGTGTTTTGGCGCCACCTAGTGGCTGAGCTGTCAGAGCAAAATACCAATTGCTTTATTGTAGGTTTGTTGGACTTGTCTTAAATGAGTTTACTTAGACAAAGTATGGAGAGGAAGCAGCATGGGAGGGACAGCATGGAGATAAGGAGAACATGAAATTGGGACAGTGTGGAGGCCGTAGTTCATAATACATGGTTTGATGGGAATATATCATAAAGTGAGTGTGGTTTTAGTTCATAAGGGATGCGGTGTGACATTTGCACTACATAAGGGATGGCAGTGTGGCTGGCAAAGTATATAATGGTGGATGGTATGGTGGTTCTATTTCATAACAGGGGCAGTGTGACAATTGTCTTGGAATAAGAAGGACAATGTGGTAGTTGACATGCCCACTAGATTCGAAACCGGGCCAGTTCTATTGGGAGGGATGTCACAGCAGCAGAGCCCGATGCCGTGACCCTGGCAATGTAATTTACGGTGATGCTGGGTGTAATATTTACATGGGATGATAGTTTGTGACACCACGCCTGGTATGCAGCAAGATGTTGTTGCGCCGCTGCTATTCAGTTCCCTTGGGGTCAGTGGTGATGGGCCCCAGTCGATTCCCGGATAGTTCGAAGGCACAAGCCGTTATCCCCTTCTGTGGTCCTTCCTTGATCGTCTTCCTGTGCTGGCCTCTCCCGCCTGCCCCACGCCTCACACACAGTGCCCTGAGCCGGTGTCCACGGATCCTTTTCATAGGTGGCTATCCTGCCTTTTCCCTTGGTCCTATTTGGTCACCTTTTCAGCGGGTTATGGGCGGTGGTGGCTTCTGTAGTTGCTGCTTTTGCCCTCACTGGTTATCAAAAAGAGAACGGTGCATCGTTACCCAAAGCCATGCCAATACTTGACATGGCTATGATGAGGCCGGAAGTGCCCACACAGGAAAAGTTTGCTGACTGGCTGATCTGCAACTTTTTAAGAAGCTGTATTCAGATGACAAACCGGAACAGGATCCGGACGTACAGGTAAAAGTCTGTGTTTGTGTCTGAGACCTGGTCACACGATGTTCGGTACAAATTCCAAACTTGTAGTACTGAGCACTAGCAAGCTTTTATTTATATTATACTCTATTCATACAGCAATTTTGAGGCATGTTGTACTTGTGTAATTCTACTACCTCCTAGTGGTTTCTCCAAATATTGCTTCTCTATTGGAATATAATATATACTGCTCAAAAAAATAAAGGGAACACTTAAACAAGGATTTTGTATTTTGGTGTTCCATTTATTTTTTTGAGCAGTATATTATTTGCATTGTAACATGCCATTCTAGCTAATATGTTGTATTTAATGAATTCATACTGATGGACACCTCATATATGCACTTGATATGCACTTAATATGGTATTGTTACAACAATACACTACAGTTCAAAAGTTTGGGGTCACCCAGACAATTTTGTCTTTTCCATGTAAAATCATACTTTAATTTATCAAATGAGTTGCATAATGAATAGAAAATATCGGTTCGAAATAATGATTTTTACTTGAAATAATAATAATTTTCTCCTTCGCACTTTGCTTTCGGCACAGAATGCTCCTTTGCAGCAATTCCAGCTTTGCAGACCTTTGGCATTCTAGCTGTTAATTTGCGGAGGTAATCTGGAGATATTTCACCTCATGCTTCCCCCCTCCCACAAGTTGGATTGGCTTGATGGGCACTTTTTGCATACCATACAGTCAAGCTGCTCCCACAACAGCTCAATAGGGATGAGATCTGGTGACTGGGCTGGCCACTCCATTACAGATAGATACCAGCTGCCGACTTCTTCCCTAAATAGTTCATACATAATTTGGAGGTGTGTTTTGGGTCATTGTCCTGTTGTAGGATGAATTTGACTCCAATCAAGCGCTGTCCACAGGGTATGGCATGGCATTGCAAAATGGAGTGATAGCCTTCCTTATTCAAAATCCCTTTTACCTTGTACAAATCTCCCACTTTACCAGCACCAAAGCAACCCCAGACCATCACATTACCTCCACCATGCTTGACAGATGGCGTCAGGCACTCATCCAGCATATTTTCAGTATTTCTGTATCTCACAAATGTTCTTCTGTGTGATCCAAACACCTCAAACTTCGATTTGTCAGTCCATAACACTTTTTTCCAATCTTCCTCTGTCCAATGTCTGTATTCTTTTGCCCATATTACTCTTTTCCTTTTATTAGCCAGTCTCAGGTATGGATTTTTCTTTGCCACTCTGCCCTGAAGGCCAGCCTCCCGGAGTTGCCTCTTAACTATAAACATTAACACTGGCAATTTGCGAGTACTATTTAATGAAGCTGCCAGTTGAGGATCTGTGAGGCGTCGATTTCCCACACTAGAGGCTCTAATGTGCTTGTCTTGTTGCTCAGTTGTGCAGCGCGGCCTCCCACTTCTCTTTCTACTCTGGTTAGAGCCTGTTTGTGCTCTCCTCTGAAGGGAGTAGTACACACCATTGTAGAAAATCTTCAGTTTCTTGGTAATTTCTCGCATGGAATATCCTCCATTTCTAACAACAAGAATGGACTGTCGAGTTTCACATGAAAGTTCTCTTTTTCTGGCCATTGAGAGTTTAATGGAACCAACAAATGTATTGCTCCAGATTCTCAACTCGCTCAAAGGAAGGTCAGTTTTATAGCTTCTTTAATCAGCAAAACTGTTTTCAACTGTGCTAACATACTTGCACAAGGGTTTTCAAGGGATTTCTAAACATCTATTAGCCTTCTAACACAGTTAGCAAACACAATGTACCATTAGAACACTGGAGTGGTGGTTGTTGGAAATGGGCCTCTATACACCTATGTAGATATTGCATTCAAAACCAGAGGTTTGCAGCTAGAATAGTCATTTACCACAATAACAATGTATAGAGTGTATTTCTGTTTAATTTAATGTTAGCTTCATTGAAAAAAAAATGTGCTTTTCTTTCAAAAATAAGAAAATATCTAAGTGACCCCAAACTTTTGAACTGTAGTGTATATACTTGTGTTTGGATTAGTCACAGTAATAAGTAATATACCACAGGATTAACTATAATAAATATTTTTTCAGGGATTTACATTCCTTCTCCTCTTCACCCCTTCTTACCTTAGCTATGTGTCACTATCTTCCGTGGCACACCACATCCCTTTATTTTAAAAAATGTTTCAACATTTTTGTACTTTTACATCATTAAAAAAAATTGAAATTGTTTAATGCATTTGTTTGCTTCAGTGTATTTATAAGAATTATATTAACAAGTTTGAGTTGCAGTAAGATTACAAAAGAAGTGTTAAAAGAGCCATTTGGTTCCTTATAAATGACCAGATCAAGAAAGGAGATCTTATGTTCTCTAACTTCATAAGTAAAAGTGAGGCATAGATCATTGAAATTTAATTGGGTTGCAAATGACCCAAAATGGCCTTATCTCGTGACCAGAGGACAAGGATGTCATCTATACAACGTCTCCAAAAAACTGGCTGCATAGAAGACTTATTTGCTTCAACAATTTATGATGTTTGCTATAATATGGTTTTTATCAAAGGGATTTTCAAATTATTTTACCTGTTTCATACACACAGTAGCAGACTTTAACGTCATCAGTGTTATATGTGCAGTATTAACTATTGGGATTGAGACTAAGGGGTACTTTGCATGCTGCGACATTGCAAGCCGATGCTGCGATGCCGAGCGCGATAGTCCCCGCCCCGTTGCAGCTGCGATATCATTGTGATAGCATATTATCGCTACGGCTGCTTCACATGCACTCACCTGCCGTGCGACGTCGCTCTGTCTGGCGAACCGCCTCCTTATTAAGGGGGCGGGTCGTGCGGCATCACTGCGATGTCACACGGCAGGTGGCCAATAGGAGCGGAGGGGCGGAGATGAGCGGGATGTTAACATCCCGCCCACCTTCTTCCTTCCGCATAGCCGACGGGAGCCGCGGTGACGCAGGTAGGAGATGTTCCTCGCTCCTGCGACTTCACACACAGCGATGTGTGCTGCCGCAGGAGCGAGGAACAACATTGGACCATCGCGTCAGCGTAATTATGGAATTCGCCGACGCGACACCGATGATACGATTACGACGATTTTGCACTCGTTAATCGTATCATTTAGGATTTACACACTACGATGTCGAGTGCGACGTAGGAAGTGCGTCACTTTCGACATGACCCCACCGACATCGCACCTGCAATGTCGTAGTGTGCAAAGCCCGCCTCAGTCTAGAAATTAAGTATTCCAGCTCAATTCTTTTCTTTAGTTTTTTTTTGTTGTACTTTTTACAGGTAGGAGAGTGCACCATTTTTGGGCTGTGCACATTGTCTGTATAGCTTTCAATGAGCATGTGTTTAAACAGTCAGGCCTAGGTCCTAATTTGCACCCAACTATTGATGCCTGCTAGAGATAGGATCATCCTGGTTGGGTACACCTTTTCGTGGTGGGATCACTTTTATGCTTTTTCGGTTAAAATAGTGTCAATTAAGTACCAGTAATGAGCACTCACTAAAATGCTCAAGTGCTCTTTACGTGAGTCGAGCAGGTCAGACGCTCTGACGGGCTTGACTCGAGTATAATGGAAGTCAATTATTGGGCAGCTCGGCTCTCCACCCACATATAGCTAACCATAAACAGAGCATTTCCAAGGAGGGTGGGCTGGTTTTTCTTGTTTGTTTTTTACACATATCATTCTAACACATTTTTTTTACCCTCAGTGAAATCCATTGAGAGACTGCAAGCAGCTCTCACTGGGGTGTCGGCTCCCATCATTCACTGAAGGGAGATGAATCTTTGTGTCCGGTCGTTCATCAACAACACATCTGAGCACCCACAATACTTGGCCGAATACTGAACGTACCCGAGCACCCAGATGCTTGATCGAACTCAGTCATAATTACCAAGTACACTATGTTATTTACATGTACTATTACTATTTACTTACTGCAGGGAATTTGCTCATTTTGTTTTTTATACTAGGTGATGTTTGTTAATGGCCACAGTGTGATTGTGCACCTACACATTGCACTTATACTAACAGGTTCCAGCTTGATAGATGCCTATCCATTTCTAACCCCAGGGCTTGATGCCAGCTGTCAATTCAAAGCTAACATCAACCCCATAAGTATTACCCCATTTGCCACCGCACTAGGGTAATGGGGAAGAGCCGGGACGATGCACCAGAATTGATGCATCTAATGTATGCACCACTTCTGGGTTGGCTGCAGGCTGACATTTTTAGGTTGAGAGGGCCCAAGTAACCATGAGCATTTCCAGCCTGATAATACCAGCCCTCAGCTGTCTGCTTTACCTTGGCTGGTGATCAAAAATAGGGTGGAGCCCACGTCATTTATTTTTCAATTTATCCCCTATCCACATTTGTTTGCAGGTCAATTGCCCCCATTTTGATTTTCATTGCAGTCCCCCTAGCCCTTACTACAACCATTTTACAGTCATTTTACAGCACACAAGTTCGGGTTCCATTCTGACTTATATGGAATTTGGGTCAGTGGGTCAAGTCTGGATTCCGAACTGAACTTAAAACTAAAGTCTGACGGAACCTGCTGAACCCGAACATCCACGGGTTCTGCTCATCCCTAATTAGTAGCCTTTGTTGACAATATTATCTCAGTATTATTATTTTCAGCTCAGTTGCTTTAAAGGTAAGGTATCGCGTTTTTTTATTTTTGTATTAAAAATAGTGATTATGAAATCAAGTATTTTTAATACAAAATGAATATCGCTGCTTATTTAGTTTTAATTTAATTCTTATTTTACTGGAGGCACTGGGGGCCATGCTGGATTTGCTGTGTGTGTAACGACAGTCAATCACTCCTTTATGGCAGCCCCTGTGCATAGAGAACAGTGGTCCTGATCCGACCCCATAAGTAACGTTACAGTGGGCGTCTGCTGTGACCTGGACGAACCCCCTGGGCTGTCCAGATCACAGCAGAGGGAGGAGATCAGTGCCATCATTGTGGAGCTCACAGCGTATGCTGTTTGCTCCACTATACCCCTGTCAACCGCCAGGATGTGTGAGTACAGGCCGCCTCCCCTCCCCCCGTTACCATCTCCGATGACACCCCATCCCTCCGCTCTCCCCAGACCCCGCTCCGGCCCTTCTACTGCTACCGTCGCCCCTCCCCCCGTCGTTATCATCTCCGATGACACCCCCTCCCTCCGCTCTCCCCAGCCCCCGCTCTGCTCCCGCTACTGCTACCGCCGCCCCTCCCCCTTGCCATTACCGTCTCTAATGACACCCTCTCCTGCCGCCGCTGCTGTGTGTGTGTGTGTTTGTGGGCCACTGCATGTGAGTACCTGTGTGTGTACCGGTGATACTGTCTGCAGGGCTATGTATCTAATCCTCCTGTGTGATACTGTCTGCACAGCTGTGTATCTAATCCTCTCCTGTGTGATACTGTCTGCTGAGCCATGTATCTAATCCTATCCTGTGTGCTACTGTCTGCTGAGACGTGTATCTAATCCTATCCTGCGTGATACTGTCTGCTGAGCCGTGTATCTAATCCTATCCTGTGTGATACTGTCTGCTGAGCCGTGTATCTAATCCTATCCTGTGTGATACTGTCTGCTGAGCCATGTATCTAATCCTATCCTGTGTGATACTGTCTGCTGAGCTATGTATCTAATCCTATCCTGTGTGATACTGTCTGCTGAGCCGTGTATCTAATCCTATCCTGTGTGATACTGTCTGCACGGCTGTGTATCTAATCCTATCCTGTGTGATACTGTTTGCACAGCTGTGTATCTAATCCTATCCTGTGTGATACTGTCTGCACAGCTGTGTATCTAATCCTATCCTGTGTGATACTGTCTGCTGAGCCATGTATCTAATCCTGTCCTGTGTGATACTGTCTGCTGAGCCATTTATCTAATCCTATCCTGTGTGATAATGTCTGCTGAGCCGTGTATCTAATCCTATCCTGTGTGATACTGTCTGCTGAGCTGTGTATCTAATCCTATCCTGTGTGATACTGTTTGCAGGGCTGTGTATCTAATTTTATCCTGTGTGATACTGTCTGCTGAGCGGTGTATGTAATCCTGTCCTGTATGATACTCCTGCTGTCCTTGGTGACACTTTAGACATTTCTGGTCACCAACAAAATGGCTCTGCACTGTGTCCCTACATGTCATTCTCTGTTATCTGTTGTAAAAACTCAGATTGGGAGGGGGAGGCATGCCATCACACACAGGAGAGCAGACTCTGCCCACTTTACTGCAGCTGTAATTTGAGCTTTTCCTACAGTGGGATTTCTGAAGGATTTCAAAAGCTGCTCCCCCTAGTATTTAACAGTGGAAAATATCAAACTTTTTTTTTTTTATAGTTTGCTCAATTAAAAACAAATATTAATATTTAAAGAAAACATTAAAACATTATTACTGTACATTTTTTCAGTTTTTGAATTTTTTTTTTTTGACGATACCTTCCCTTTAAGTCTAAAAACATGCTCAATGCAAACTACTGTCATTGAGACTAAAGCTGGCCACATACATTAGGCTAATATTGGTTGACAATGACAATATCAACAAGTTCAGCAGTCTGTCTAATGTGCATGACAGCCGACTGATCATTCGGAGAGATGGCAATCGGACCTGTGTGATTACGGATAAGTTGCCGGCCAACGTGTTAGTCTGTGACTTTCTCATAGAGAACACAGAAACGCTCGGCTCTGCAGCCATCTGATTTGTATTAATTAGTTTACATCCAAAGACCTGCTCAGTGTCAATAGCTGTAATGTAATGTGTGACACCAACATATTAGAAAAGTTGTCTGACGATGTGGTGGGTGGACCAGTGAGGTCATTGGAAGCCGATGTGCTGATCCTTCCTGGGAGATGCACCAACACCTACAGCTAGTGCTATTGGTGCATATTAACATGGGAGGAACTTTATAGGTTTTAAAAGTCTCTGTAAACTACCGGTCCATGCTGCATCCCTATTGTCCCTTGATAACGCCACTAGTGCAATGAAACAAGTTGGGGAGCTTGGAGGGGAGCTGTGAACTTTTGTTATATTTGCAGAGAAATCGACATTAATTGTCAGCGGCACTGCAGACACACTGATTATCCACTATTCACTATCTAACATCTTTAGAGATCACATTACATCTTTGCATCAGCCTTAGGGTAATATAAATAGACTAGAAGGTGGCCCGATTCTACGCATCAGGTATTCTAGAACTTACGTATTGTGTAGTTCATGTATGATTTTTGTTATATATATATTGTGAGGTATCAACCGGCTGTATTACAAAGGGCCGGTATGTTTTGCAGAAGCATGGGTGCTCTGCAATGTGAAGCTGGCTGGGACCTGTGGTTCCACAGGATTGCATTACATGTAGAGCCATGGAAGGGTGTGTGATGCTGATTACACACTCCTTACCACCTGTGGGTGTGGCTCCATGGGTTAAAGCAATCCTGTCTCTGAACCTGGAAGAAGTGTGTCTAGGGCAGTCTAGAGAGAGGCTGGCTCTAGATGTCCAGTGTGTGGACTGGAAACAAGTTAGAGCAGAGCCAGGAGCTCTGGGTGTTTCAGCCTGCATGGAGGCTGATCACAAGGCTCTGATATAGAGTCTGAGGTGAGTGCGGCCAAGCCAGGCCAGGGCTGTAGGGCCAAATCTCTCCTGGAGGAGAGACAGACAGGGGTCTGCAGAGGGCCCTGGGTGCTGGAAGGAACCTTGGCTAGAGTTGTATGCTGGCAGGAGCCAGAGAGTAGGGAAGTTGCTAAACTTCTATTATGGACTTATTGTTTATGTTTGAGGGCAGTTTATGCTGAGTGTTTTTAAATAAACTGCCAGAATTTCTATGAAGAGACTGTGTACGTGTGTTACTGAAGCTACCTCACACCGCTGCAAGCGAGTGAAACCCCCACGTTGCAGGGCGCAACGTTCACAATATATATATATATATGTTGTTGTGTGTAGTTACCAAGTGTTTGTGTAGGGCGCTGTACATGTTCTGGGTGTTGTCTGGGTGAGATGGGGGGTGAGAGCGGTGTTGTTTGTGTGTTGCGTTGTTTGTGGAGCGCTGTGTGTCTGTAGCGTTGTGTGTGTGTTGCGCGGTTTGTGTGTGTGTGGTGTGTTTTGGGGGGAGGTATGTTTTGTGCAATGTGTGTGTTGTGCGGTATGTGCGTATATTTGTGTGTGCAGCGTTGTCTGTGTGTGGGTGTCTGTGTAGGGAAGTTGTTTGTGGTTCCCAGTGTGTGTGTGTGTGGTGTGTTGTGCTGTGCGCGCGCGTGTGTGTGTTGGGGGGAGGTGTGCACTTCCCATCGTGCTCCATCCCCCATGCAGCGCACTCCCCATCGTTCTCCATCTCCTATGCTGCGCACCTTCCATCGTGCTCCATCTCCCATCCTGCGCACTCCCAAACGTGCTCCATCCGCCATGCAGCGCACTCCCGATCGTGCTCCATCCCCCATGCTGCGCACTCCCAAAAGTGCTCCATCCGCCATGCTGCGCACTCCCAAAAGTGCTCCATCCGCCATGCTGCGCACTCCCTTTCATGCTCCATCCCCCATGCTGCGCACTCCCTTTCATGCTCCATCCCCCATGCTGCGCACTCCCAAACGTGCTCCATCCCCCATGCTGCGCACTCCCAAACGTGCTCCATCCCCAATGCTGCGCACTCCCCATCATGCTCCAAGCCTCCCCCAGCATCAGCCTCCCCCTCCCAGCCTCCCCCAGCATCAGCCTGCCCCTGCATCAGCCTTTCTCCTTCTAGCCTCCCCCAGCATCAGCCTCTCTCCTCCTAGCCTCTTTCCTCCCAGCCTCCCCCAGCATCAGCCTCCCCTAGCATCAGCCTCTCTCTTTCCAGCCTCCCCCAGCATCAGCCTCCCCCAGCATCAGCCTCTCTCCTCCCAGCGTCCCTCGTCCCAGCCTCCTCCAGCATCAGCCTCCCCCTCCCAGCCTCTCTCAGCATCAGCCTCTCTCCTTCCAGCCTCCCCCAGCATCAGCCTCTCTCCTTCCAGGCTCCCCCAGCATCAGCCTCCCCCAGCATCAGCCTCCCCCTCCCAGCCTCCTCCAGCATCAGTCTCCCCCTCCCAGCCTCTCTCAGCATCAGCCTCTCTCTCCTTCCAGACTCCCCCAGCATCAGCCTCCCCCTCCCAGCCTTCCCCACGATCAGCCTCTGTCCTCCCAGCCTCCGTCTTCCCCTCCCAGCCTCCCTCAGCATCAGCCTTCCCCAGCATCAGCCTTCCCTTCCCAGTCTTTCCCAGCATCAGCCTCCCTCTCCCAGCCTTCCCCAAGATCAGCCTCTCTGCTCCCAGCCTCCTCCAGCACGCCGTGCTCCTCTGCCGACACTCACACACCCGATCGCATACACTCACACACACCCGATCGCATACACTCACACACACCCGATCGCATACACTCACACACACCCGATCGCATACACTCACACACACCCGATCGCATACACTCACACACACAGACACTGACAATATCGCACATACGCGCTCACAGTCACAACATCCGGAGATACCACATGCTTCTGGCCATGTGATTCTCCGTCAGGTCCTGGAAGGTCACAACAGCACAGTATCGAGGCCGAGAAGCAAGTGATATCGGCGGATGCTGTGAGTGTGTAGATGCGATGTAATGTGTGTGTGAGGTGTGTGTGAGAGTGAGTGTGATCTGATGTGTGTGTATGTGTGTGTGTGCTGTTATGTGTGTGCGTGTAGATGTCCGGCCGAAGCAGGACCTTGATGCGCTGGTAACTATGCAACCATGGTTACCAGCGTATCTCGTCCCCCGCTCCCACGGGAGCCCACACCAGCATACGGCAAGGCCAGCAATGCGAGGGTAAGTGTCGGCTGGGCTGGCGGCGTACGCTGATGTGGGCTCCCGTGGGTGGGGGGGAGTCGGGGGGGTCGGGTACAGTACTCACCCGGGAGTCGTTTCTCCGTCCGTGTCAGTTCGGGGACTGCGTGCGGGGGGCGGGGCCAGAGCTAGCGTGCATTGCGTGAGGGGGGCGGGGCGTGGCGTGGCCGAGTTGCCAATCCCTGCAGGGTGCCGGGGCGAGAGGCCAATCTGTGGGGGGGGCGGAGCCTGGGCGAGCGGCTGGCCAATCCGTGTGGGGGCGCAGCCTGGGCGAGCAACCAATCCGTGTGGGGGGGCGGGGCCATGGCGAGCCCAGCGGCCAATCAGCTTTGTGTCACCGTAAGGACACTGTCACCGTGACACAATTTTGGAGCATGACAGACAGACAGACAGACAGACAGACAGACAGACAGAATAAGGCAATTATATATATAGATTATAACCACTTTAGTGTGGTAGCATTTTCCATATATTGGGTTTCTTTAGCAATATACCTTCTATTATTTTCACTGCTAATTTTAAAGAGCATAGAGAGACATAGATTTTGTAATCGATATAATAAAAGTTACATCATTATTGTCACGTCTTTCAGAGGCCAGAGGCTCAACAAGGCTACTTGGAAGAGACTTCGCACAAGCCACTCATTTGACAAATTCCAGAGGAACCTCAACCTTCACCCTGTACAGGGATTTGGTCCAACACAGGGTCAACTGGATTGCTTCCACAGAGGAACTGCTATCTCGAGGAGCGAACCAGAGGCAGGAAGGGTCACCGAACAGGGTCAAAGCCAAGAGGTTACGTCACAGGAAAAAAGCATAAAGCAGAGAGATATGATTTATGAAGTCTCCTCTATTTACAGAAGCTTCTTGGCCGTTCCGGGAGATTTAGGACCCATATGCTATGTTGTTGCATATTCAAAAATATCTAAGATTAAATTAAAAAAATAAACTGTTATGTCCAATATATGCAGTAAACGTGATGTGATATGTGATAGGTTGTGTATCAATTTGTGTATGTTCATATTTTAGGAGTGTTGCCTTGTTCATTCTGGGTACTCCTTGTCTTGTCTGCAGATTAATTAACTTAGCTTCCTTACCATTTGACTGTCGATTCATTACTCCCCAGCTCTTCAAATACTGGAAATCACCCCCTGCAGTGCTTCCATCTCTAGGTCTGGAGGTGGGGTGGGGGGCTTGAAAGTCATCCAATCTGCTTGCCTATGGAAATAGGGATTCTGCTTGAGAAGGACAAGGGAGAAGTAGTAAGATTTATCCTCTGTGTGGGAAGCTAATGTTAAAGTCAGCACCCCAGAGAGACTTTGAGAAACCCTGATTTCCCTGGAAAAGGCTGGTGGAGGAGAGTGACTCATCCCTGGGACATTTATCCCATTACTGGACTATTTTGCCCTCTGTATGGTGTATTATTTTATGGACTTTCTGATTTGCATGGAATAAATGTTCTTTAGATTGTTCACTCATCTCTCGCTCTGTTGTGTGATACTGGATGACTCCATGACAGTAAAAAAAGTAAAAATAGATACTACAGTCTAAACGTTTATACCACTACCAATATCTTTACCCCTCAACATATCAGAAAGACGGTTGCTTACAACGTAGCACATTCCGCTGTCATTTTCATTATGCAGTAAACCATACCCTAACCTTGCTCAGTTCTTTATATGTGCCCTCACAGACATATAGTGAAGCCTAATACAAATTCCACACAATGTCCACCACACACATTATAATGCCACCAAAGTGTCCACCAAACACAGTATCTTACTCTATTGTACATTCACGCAATCCTCCATGTCCTCTCACCCCCATACAGAATGATGCACCTCATTATCATCCCCACATTATAATGCCCTCCACAATCCACTGCAAAACATGATGCCTCCACCAGCCTTCCACACAGTATGATGCCTCCCAAAGGTGTTAACATTGTTAATATTATATGCAATTAAAATAATAATTGTGCTTCTATTCATAAGACCCAGATTGTCTTTAGTGGTAGAATTACAAAATGTATAAAGTGCAAAAAATTCTTCAGCCAGCTTACCGGTACTCCCCACTGTGTGGAATCCTTTGTGAGATCCAGGAATAAAGTCCACAAGGGAAACAGGGCAGGACCCAGCCACAAAGGTCAATATATAAATATTTATCCGAAAAACTCCAGCGGACAGATTCCAAGACAAAAAAAATTCTTTAAAAAATTCTTACAAAACAAATTTTATTTATAAATTCCATTAAAAATAGATCCATCCGTGGGGCAAAAGTGGTATTACGGATTAGGGTAGTAGTCTCCTGGACTATGCGTTTCGGCGTATATGACCCTTCTACATGGTCCCAGATGTCGAATATCAGTAGAAATATTCAGGAAAGACATTGCGGGAAGATGAAATGTTTTACTTGACACATATGGCAACTATTGTCTACAGCACATCATTAACAAACTCCATCCACAATTCACAAGGCGTAATCTGTGGTAAGGACAACACTTTTCATTCTCTGCAGCATAAGCCTGCAGCTGTTGTACACTCCAGCAAACATAAGCCACGTTTCTGGAGCATGTATCTCAGGATTTTGACATCAGGGGTCTTCTTTCTTCACGTTTGGCAAAAAAACCCACGTCTCACTAGACCTTCATCTATTTTATAGTCTACGATTGAAAAGTTGCATAGCCACTTGGGTTAATAAAAAAAGACAATGCTCAAATTTAAAGAGTATTCCAGATTCAGAATACTGGTAACCTGTTAGTCTAGACCATTAATATTAATGCTGGTTATTGCAGCATGAGCTCATTCATTTTCCCAACATAAGTGTAATAACCGGCACTGCTCCTACTAACCAGACGGCACAATACAAACATGAAGAGACTCCGGTATGTGCATCACAGCCGCACCAAACTAAGGGCAACCAAGGTGCGGAAAGTTTTCCAATACAGATCTAATAATAATGGCCTTTTCTATCAATATATGATCAATATTGTAATCTCAGAAAACCCCGATAATCTCGTTCCAATCAATATCATATTATTTTATTAATACGTTTATTATAATAAATATCTGCAATGCCATTGATGCCATTAAATTGTTCAGAATCGATGCAGCATATACTTTAGATTGGATCTTGATATCTGCTCGCTAATGTAACTTCTGCTTGCTCCTCATCTGTCCTTCAAGAACTCCAGAGAAGCTTCCAGAAGTATTTTGTGACCCTAAGGACACATCTTCTTCTTTAAGGCTCGCCATAAAGGAGAAAAGTGAGAGCATTGTTAGATATTACATTGAATTTTTATATACAGTGAGAAGAAAAAGCACTATAGTCACAACTAGTGTTGAGCCGCCTCCCTAGTGTTCGAGTTCGGTTCGTCGAACGACGGCTCAGTTCGGCTCACGTTCGATGAACACCTTCAAACCCCATTGAAAACAATGGCAAGCAAACACAAACACATAAAAACAAATTATACATATGCACATACAGTTAATAAACATTGCCAATACACTTACAGGTCCCCGAGACGTGTCCTGCACTCTGTCTCCTGCCACTTTTCCTTCCAATCATCGCTGCGCCCTCCCGGTAACCAGCACTGATGATAGGACCTTCCATGACGTCATCATAGCATGTGACCAGTCACGTGTCTATTATCTCATTGGCTACAGACTGGTCACATGGCTAGACGTCATGCTAGGTCCTTTCAGTGCATCTACGCGGTGCTCGTTTGAGCATCTCAGTGTACCGGCGAGATGCTTGGGCACATGGTCAACTCCCTGTCCCTGCATGTCGGCGCTCTTTACAGAGTCAGCCCACATTCAAGGACTGGATGCCACAGACGGTGAATAGCGGCAGCGGGAATCACGTGATCGGAGATCACCGTTGCTATAGTAACCCGCCTGTCAGATTACTATTTCAACGGTTGCAGCGGTGACGTCACCGCTTACAACCCGCAGCCTCTGCTCACTCACTGAGTGATTAGATTGCACGGGAGCAGCAGCGTTCTTCCTCCCATGCAGTGCTGTCTGATGTAGCAAAGCTGCATGGGTTGAAGGAGAAAGATGACAGAAGACCAGGATCGTGGAGGGGTGAGAGGGAGTAATAAACATGGAGTCTCTAAGTGTGTCTGTGTATTTATTTCTATTAAAGCATTTTTTCTCTGTGAGGTGTCTTTTTTTTTAACCCTTTATTGGAGATTCTTAATGGTCGGGTCAAAGTTGCCTGACATTAAGAATCCCTGGCTTAATACTAGCTAGTAAAACAAAGCTACTATTAACCCATTATTACCCAGCAAGCCACCCGTCACCAGGGCAGCTGGAAGAGTTGGACACAGCGCCAGATTATGGCGCTTCTATGAAAGCACCATTTTCTGGGGCGGCTGCGGACTGCAATTCGCAGCAGAGGGGCCCAGAAACCTCGGGCCAACCTGTGCTGCGGATTCCAATCCCTAGCTGCCTAGTTGTACCTGGCTGGACACAAAAATGGGGCGAAGCCCATGTGGTTTTTTTTAAATTATATCATGAAATTCATGAAATAATTAAAAAAAGGGCGTCCCTATATTTTTAGTTCCCAGCCGGATACAAATAGGCAGCTGGGGGTTGGGGGCAGCTGTATCTGCCTGCTGTACCTCGCTAGCATACAAAAATATGGCGAAGCCCACGTCATTTTTTGGTGGGTAAAAAACTCCTGCATACAGTCCTGGATGGAGTAAGCTGAGCCTTGTAGTTCTGCAGCTGCTGTCTGCTGTCCTGCATACACTAGTGGATGAAGTATGCTGAGCCTTGTAGTTCTGCTCCCCCTGTCTCTCCCTCCAGCATACAGTCCTGGATGCAGCATGCTGAGCCTTGTAGTTCTGCAGCTGCTGTCTGCTCTCCTGCATACACTAGTGGATGAAGTATGCTGAGCCTTGCAGTTCTGCTCCCCCTGCCTCTCCCTCCAGCATACAGTCCTGGATGGAGGCTGCTGAGCCTTGTAGTTCTGCAGCTGCTGTCTCCTCTCATCCATAAAGACAGACAGCTGAACCGCAGCTGCAGAACAAGGCTCAGCATACTCCATCCAGGACTGTATGCAGGAGTTTTTGCCCCCGAAAAAAATTATGTGGGCTTTGCCATGTTTTTGTATGCTAGCCAGGTACAGCAGGCTGCAATGGGCTGCCCCCAACCCCCAGCTGCCTATTTGTACCCTGCTGGGAACCAAAAATATAGGGAAGCCCTTTTTATTTTTAAAATTATTTCACGAATTTCATGAAATAATTAAAAAAAAAATGACGTGTGCTTCGCCCAATTTTTGTGTCCAGCCAGGTACAACTAGGCAGCTTAGGAATAGAATCCAGGGCGCAGGGTGCCCAAGCTTTCTGGGCACCCCTGCTGTGAATTGTAGTCCGCAGCCGCCCCAGAAAATGGCGCTTTGATAGAAGCACCATCTTCTGGCGCTGTATCCAACTCCTCCAGCTGCCCTGGTGACTGGTGGTTCGCTGGGTAATAATGGGGTTAGGGCTAGCTGTATATTTTCAACTGGCCCTAAGCCCGAAATTCATGGTGTCACGCCAATATTAGACATAGCCACCATGAATTTCTAGTACAGATAAAAAAAAACACCACACACAGAAAAAAATATTTTTATTAGAAATAAAACACAACACAATTAGTGACTCCATCTTTATTAAAATAAAGAACCCTCCTCCACAGTAATCCTAGGTCAAGGGTCCCGCACCGTCCAATCAGGATCCAATATCATCTGATCGGTTTGCTGGAAGTCAAAGCGATCAGATGATGTGTCAAGTTCAAGGGCCTGAATCACATGACACAGCGGATGATTGTATAAACGGCTTTTTTACAATCAGCTGATGCATCTGTGCAAAAGAAAAAATAATAAACTACACACTTCTGTACAGACTCCTGTCCGACAGCATCAGCTGATAGTTTAGCCGACCGGGCGGTAAAAAGCCGGCCTCACTGCTCGACTTATAGTGTCAGCTGATTCCGTCAGGTGACCGCATCAGCTGATCATGGAGAGAGAGGGGAGAGAGAGGGGAGAGAGAGGGGAGAGAGGAGAGAGAGGAGAGAGAAGAGAGAAGAGAGAAGAGAGAAGAGAGGAGAGAGGAGAGAGGAGAGAGGAGAGAGGAGAGAGGAGAGAGGAGAGAGGAGAGAGGAGAGAAGAGAGAAGAGAGAAAGGATAGGGAGAGAGAGAGAGAAAGAAGAGAGATGAGAGAGGAGAGAGAGATAGAAAAGAGAGAGGAGAGAGAGAGAAGAGTGGAGAGAGAGAGAGAGAGAGAGAAGAGAGACAGGAGAGAGAGGAGAGAGCAATGCAGCCTCATTCCGTGAACTGCTCTGATTTTAGAGGTGTTTATTAAATTAAATTATAAATAAATAATAATTATAATTTAAAATTGGGGCGGGGACTCGAACTCATGAACTAATTCTCCTTAGGTAGTAGCTCTACACATTGAGCCACTGTCTGTAAAGAAAAGCATAGGAAGATTTGGTAATCTTGACCTCTGTATTGCAGTAGAAAATCCAGAAGTAGATTATTCAGCTACAAGGATGGATGGAGGGATGGATGGATGGATGGATGGATGGAGAGAAGGATGGATGGAGGGATGGATGAATGGATGGAGGGATGGATGGTGGGATGATGGATGGAGGGATGTATGGAGGTATAGAGGGATGGAGGGAGGGATGAAGAGATGGATGAATGGATGGAGGGATGGATGGATGGATGGAGGGATAGAGGGATGGATGGATGGATGGATGGAGGGATAGAGGGATGGATGGAGGGATGGAGGGATGGATGGAGGGATGGAGGGAGGGATGAAGAGAGGGATGAATGGATGGAGAGATGGAGGGAGGGATGGAGGGAGGGATGAATGGAGGGATGAATGGATGGAGAGATTAAGGAATGAATGGAGGGATGGAGGGATGGAGGGAGAGATGGAGGGATGGATGAATAGATAGAGGGATGGATAGAGGGATGGATGGAGGGATAGAGGATGGGATGAAGGGAGTGATGGAGGGAGGGATGAATGGAGGGAGGGATGAATGGAGGGATGGAGGGATGGATGGAGGGATGGAGGGAGGGATGGATGGATAGAGGGATGGATGGAGGGATGGAGGGAGGGATGAAGGGAGGGATGAATGGATGCAGAGATGGAGGGAGGAATGAAGGGATGGATGGAGGGATGGATGAATGGATGGTGGGATGGTTGGAGGGACGGATGGATGGATGGAGGAATGGATGGATGAATGGAAAGATAGAGGGATGGAGGGATGAAAGGAGGGATGGAGAGAGGGATGGAGGGAGGGATGAAGGGATGGAGGGATGGATGGATGGATGGATGGGAGGGCAAGCACCAGCACTACCGCACTCATCACCGCACACACTCAGGCACTACCGCACGCATCATCACTGCAAAACTGCAAAAACAGCAGCAATATCGCCCCAATCATCATCGCACATGTAGGCATTACCTCAGTGACGTCCCCGCTGACAGCACAGCTCACTTCAGTTGCAGTGTGGGTCTGACACAGAGCGCTCGTGTTCTACTGCCGCTCCTGTCAGCTTCATGTAGCAGAGCTAATAGCGTCATGGGACCTCTGTGGATTACGTCAGACCTGGAGGGGTATTTGGGGATTTTAATAACATGGTGAAAG
Source organism: Anomaloglossus baeobatrachus (assembly GCF_048569485.1). NCBI lineage: Eukaryota > Metazoa > Chordata > Amphibia > Anura > Aromobatidae > Anomaloglossus > Anomaloglossus baeobatrachus. The sequence continues at coordinate 64,763,861 of NC_134358.1, forward strand.
AGGGTGTTTTTTTGTCTTTTATTCAAAATAAAGGATTTTTCGTTGTGTGTTTATTTACTTTCACTTACAGGTAATCATGGAAGGTATCTCGGGGAGACGCCTGCCATGATTAACCCCTTATTACCCCGATTGCCACCACACCAGGACAATTCAGGATGAACCGGGTAGAGTCCCGGGACTGTCGCATCTAATTGATGCGGCAATTCCGGGCGGCTGCTGGGTGATATTGTTAGGGTGGTGGGCTCCCCATAACGTGGCGCTCCCCATCCTGACAATACCAGCCTCCAGCCATGTGGCTTTATCCTGGCTAGTATCAAAATTGGGGGGAACCGCAGGTTCTTTTTTTTTATTATTTATTTATTTTACTGCACGATATAGACCCGACCGCCGGCGGCTGTGATTGGATGCAGTGAGACAGCTGTCACTCATCGTGGGGGCGTGTCTGACTGCAACCAATCATGGGCACCGGTGGGCGGGGAAAGCAGGAAATACCAGATTGAATAATGAGCGGCAGCCATTTTCAAAAGAGGAAAAGCCGCCGGAGCTTTGTGACAGCCGTGCAGCCTCGCGCCCGTGATCGGTGAGTAGGAAAGAGAGAGGGATTGTGCTAGGGATGCAGGACGCATGCAGACACGCAATGTTCGCACATAGCGTTACTGTGAAAAGCCACACTTTTGGTGATCGAACCGTTATCGAACGATAACTCGAACTGCCGAACTTGAAGCAAATCGTTTGAGTTCGTCGAACGACTCGAACACCGCCCCAAATCACTCAAATTTGAAGTTGTTGAACGGTTCGAATCGAACATCGCTCATCTCTAGTCACAACCCACATGTATTACCCATATATCACAATTGTTACATCAGTTGGCTCATACAGATCACTCCTAGGCTAGGCTATGTGCTCATGTGCTTTTTTCAGCGCAAAAAAAACCATGTCTTGGCAGGAAAAAAGCTGCTGAAAAATGTGCCTTTTTCATGTTTTTGCATTTTTTCATGCTTTTTTCATATTTTTCAATATGCTTTATTTCATGCTTTATTGAGCTTTTTTTGTCATCGCAACCATAGGGATTCAGGAGCTGTAACCCCACAATTGCTGCCGGGTCTCCTGCTGATGTTACAGGCAGGACCCGGCTCTCTCTGTTCAGAGCGGTGCTTGTACCATTCATTGCAATTTAATCCCCTGTATGCTGTGATCAGTGAGATTGCAGCAGTCAGAAGGCAAGAAGAGGGAACTCTTACAGCTCCTTGGTGATCGGGTCCCTGGAAAGTGACCACGAGGCCCCGATCACTGCCATAATAACCCTCGGTCATCACCATGACAGCCAAGGCTTCCTGAACTATGGATCACCTTACAGACCAGGGCACCTACGTCCTTGGACTTCCCTCCGGCAAAGTCCTGCAGTAAAGACCGCGAGGCCTAGATACAGTGAAACCTGGTGATGTCACAAGGTGAATCGTGTTCATGCTGGTGGATCTGCAGGAAACCACGGTGATCCACTGGCATAAATGCGATTCACCTGGTGACGTCACTCAGGTTGCCTGCGGTCGCAGGTGAACGTCCAGCTGTGACTGTCACTAACCTAAGTGATGTCACCGCTGATCGCGGCTCACTCTCTATGTGCAGTTATAGCATTCGGTCAAGTTTCCTGATTGTGCGCTGTAATTTAAAATGTAGCAGTGCTGGAATCGTCGTGGGACCTCAGTTGGAATACATCGGACCTTCAGGGGTGTTTTGGGGTTATAAAGTGGTGAAAGAGGGGGTTTCTTCTTTTATTTCAAATAAAAGATTTTTCTGGTGTTTATGTTCATCTATTTTAACTTACAGATTAGTGATGGGGTTGTCATAGACACCTGCCATCACTAATCTAGAGCTTAGTGGTAGCTGTGGGTTGTTATTAACTTCTTATATTACCCCGGTTGCCACCACCCCAGGGCAATTGGGAAGAGCCAGATAAAGCACTGGCTTGTCCTGGGCGGCTGCAGGTTGCTATACAGGAAGTTTACAGTATCCTGAGATATATTCAGACATGCAACCCATCTTGTAACAAGTGTTTGTGCACGATTCCAAAAATGTATGTGTATTTAAAAGCAGAAGAGAGCAAAGAAGAAGAGGTAAGGAGACAAGCAGGGAAGCATGCAAGGCATATAGGCAGAGCAAAGAGCATGCTCCTACAAGAGTGAAAAGGAGGGGGAGGGGTTATGAGGTTATGGCAAAAATAGGGGGGTGGAGAAAGAGAGAAAGGAGAGGGTTGAGGTGTAAGGGGGAGGGGGAAAAAGGGGGGTAGGCAGGTGACCACTCCATCCATCCATCTTTGGCGAGACTACGCACCTGAGATTACTGTGATGTCCCAAAACTGGTCCACAAGCGGCCCCCCAGCAACACCCGGTAATTGACAGTTTGTTGTAAGTCCATTTACTCTCTCCAAGTGGACCAGAATTTTTTATATGAGTCATGCAAGGATGAGGTCAGGTCCTCCATGCGCATGAGGTCATTAACCCTAGAAATCCACTGTGAGACAATGGGTGGTAGTTGATTTTTCCATCTTTCTGTAATACATGACCTGGCTGCCATTATGAAGAACTTCCTCAAAGAGGTTTTGTAAGTTTTTAGAGGGTCTCACAGTGATGCAGCAAAAAGAGGGCAGGACCCATCTCCTCAGTGGTTCCGTTGACCTGCTGGATAGTATCGGACACTCCTTTCCAGAAAGGCCGGATCACCCCGCATTTCCAAAACACATGGAGGAGTGTACCCTCCTCCTCCCTACCACATCTCCAACAAGTGGGATCTGCCGAAGCGAAGATAGCGTGGATTCTAGACGGCACTCTGTACCATCTGGATAACAATTTGTAGCTGACCTCTTGGAACCTAGAGCTAATAGATGAGCTATGCGCAAGAGAAAGAATATGATTCCTTTGCTCAGGGGAAAGACTGATGTTGAGATCACATTCACACTGGAATATAAATGATGGAGTGGATTGATCAGGGGGGGACAACATAGAGTACACTGCTGAAAGCAAATGGCGACAGCACCTCCACATATAAGTTCAAATTGTGTCTTAAGCGGGCTTTACACGAGACGATAGATTGTGCGATATGTCGTTGGGGTCACGGTTTTCGTGACGCACATCCGGCATACCGCACGACGTCGTCTCGTGTGACACCTCCTAGCGATGCAGTATTGCTCACAAATCGTGAGTCATGTACTCGTCGCTAGGTTTCATAAACTTTTAATTAAAATGGCGGCGGTTGTTCATCGTTTCCATGGCATCACACGTTACTCCGTGTGACACCACGGGAACGATGAACAGCAGATTTACCTGCCTCCCGCGGCACCCGCCGGCACAACGCGTTTCAGCAAGATCCCCTTGCTTTCCTCAGGTGCAAGGGGATCTTGCTGAAACGCGTTGTGAAGTGATAACAAGAGCTTTTTAACAATAAAGCCTTATCTTCAAAAGAACATCCAGATTCTAATCCATCATTAGCGCTCAAAGACCGGTAATCATTACTATATCCACATTGTCTACTCCCGAAGGGGAAACCGGCAAAAGAGCTGCTGAGGATCAAAGAATCTATCAGTTCACTTTGATTAATCCAGCGGGAGGACGGAGAGCCGATCTGAAGCTCCAGGATCAAAGGAGTCGGTGAACCAGGAGCTATCAGCGTTAACCTCCAGCTCCATCCAGCCAAAAGGATCGGATAACATCTACCACTACAGCTCCTTAAATCCAGAGGGATTACACGCTCATCACCGGGGTTGTGCGAGGGCGCACAACAAAACCAGGTGAGCAGCTCCCATTTACTTATTTAACAACAATATATCTCGGGTGCTCTTTAGATTGCGCTATCTGATTTTATTTTGACAGTGATCGGACAATCTATCGTCTCGTGTAAAGCAGGCTTTAGGGATCCAGAAAAGTGCTTTAGATTGGAATTTACTGAAGAAATGTGCAAGTTGTAAGCATCTCCATTGTCATAGCGTGGCTAGAACTTTTCTAGCAGCCAGCAGGGCTGCTGAGGGCCAATCAGCGTCGTCCCCGAAGTCCTCCACTCAATCCACCCCGTTTTCTAACCAAAAATGGAAAATGGGATCCGATCCTCCAGGCCCAAAGGAGGGATCGCTCAAGACAGGAGTAATTTTAGAGTGGGTGGGGATCAGTCCAAAGCGCACCGGGACCGTATTGCAGTATGCCACCGTTGGACCAATGGTCGGGTGTGATTTCAGCACTGCGGGGACGTCGGATAACACGCATGGCAATTTATTTAGGGGTATTGGAGAGAAGGACTGCTCTATCTGTACCCACACCTTCTGTGCACCATCTGCGCAAGATGATATTGCTTCACATCAGGCAAGCCGATCTCACCTCTATTTTTGGGTGAAATTTTATATTTATTCCACATACTCTCCACTGATGTCAACACACTTCTTACATCAGTATTCCAAGTTCTGTAAGCCTAGCAAAAAGAAAGATTTCGGTTGTGCCTCAAACCAGGCATCCATAGCAGCCATGGCATCAGAAATAGTGTGAAATTTGGTATCCTTGAGGTGTTTCTACAGGTTTGGAAACAGATGATAGTCGAAGGGAGCTAGATCTGGTGAATAAGGTGGGTGGTCAACCAGCTGTAAGTCCAGCTCTGCCAGTTTTGCCGTGGTTGCTTGTGCAGTTTGAGCGGAGGCGTTAACTTGCAGGAACAAGATTCGTTTGGACAGCTTGCCGCGCCTTTTGGCCTTCAGAGCTGTCTTCAGTTGGTCCAAAATTTCAATGTAATACCTTGCATTGATGGTGGAACCCTTTTGAAGGTAGTCCACTAGCAGCACACCCGTCTTATCCCAGAACACAGACGCCATTACCTTACTGGCTGATTTTTGCACCCTGAACTTCTTTGGGTGAGGAGAACTACTATAATAAAAAGAAAATAAAAAGATGTATAATAATCCATTGTATAGTACTAATAGCATTGTAGTGACTGGACAGAAACAATTAATAATTGATAAAAACTGTATATAACATGTGAGAGGTGGGTGAAAATATGCCACTTGTGATGTGTATCTAGAGATGTGGAATGTGATAATGAAGAAAGTTATAAACTACAAAAAAGGTGAAAAAATCAAAACAATTATTAATTAGAAAACTTGGGTACTATCACAATATGTGAAAATAATTGCAGTAAAAAGTATTGAAACACATATAGCACAACTGTTATCTTATAATACCCTCCAATATAAGTCCACAAGGTGTGATTCAGGACATGCACTGACAAGTTCTTATGTCCCATGAATTATTGGTTGGTAACAAAGTAATGAAAATACAGTATATTCAAATAAAGCCAGATTGGATCACACGTGAATTCCAAATGGTTGGATCATGTCCTAATGTCGTTGACGACTTGTATTGTCCAATGTCTTATAAGTTGTTATCAAGAGTAGCTCCAAGTGAAGATGATACATATGGACTGCACGTGACCAAATGAAAGATGGATTCTGGATAGATGTGTACCGCCCCAGGGCTCGGCCGGCAGCCGAGCCGCTCGGGTCCGTGCTCGTCGGTGGGTTCCTCGAGCTCCTCCCGGACCCAAGGGTCACGTTGCTCTGAAAGGGAGTTGGCGCTACGTGTAGGGATTTCGGTGGGGAAGGTTACGGCTGAGGATGTGGAGTTTAAAGGTGTAAGTTCGTGACGCCACCCATGGGTTGTGGTGAATGTGGACACCACCGCTGCCGTTAACTAGGCTCCCAGGGACGGTGTTACGCAGCCTGGTGTTGACCCCTCCGTGGGCAGGGGGTGATGGTCCCGGTGCTTGAGGTGCGGGCAAGATGGTGTGGTGCAGTGCGCGGCCCAAGGGCACTGTTGTACTCACTATGACAGATACACTGGAGTCTCTGGTAAACTAAAAAGGATGGTGGTCGGTGCCCGCAGCCAGCTGCACTTTGCCCCTTTCTCAGGTTAGTGGTTCCCGCCTTTCTCCTGCACCTCTGTGTTAGAACTTGACTGCCTATGCTTCAGCAACGGTAGTCCGCTCCCCGGCTTGATGTGTGTCGGGGAACCCGTTTGCCCGCAGGCGCTGGCCCGTGGGATCTCTCTGCCTGTGCGGTGGCTTTCTATCCCCCTCGGTAGGCTGTTGCCATCTTTCAGGTCTTGGGATGGGAAAGTACCTAAGGTCCAGACCTCAATCAGTGAATTCGACGTGGTCCAGTGGCTTCTGGACCTCGTTCTGGGTCTGATTACCCCTCCTGGTGCTCCGGTTTGCAGTTGGCTCCCCGGTTCGGTACCGGCGGGCCACTACCCTTTCCCAGTCCCTTACGGTTCCACCAGCCATCTTCCTGGCTCCTGCAAGCGGCAACCACCGTCTGCCTCCTTGCCAGAGGTGACTGGGCTCCAACCCAGACACCTGGTGTTAGACTGTGGCAGACCTGGACACAGGTCTGCACTTGAACTTCACTCCACTTCACTGTCAAAACTAATCTACTCTGTTTTTCCTGCCTCAGGGCCTGTGAACTCCTCGGTGGGTGTGGCCAACCGCCTGGCTCCGCCCCCTGGTGTGAACATCAAACCCTGAGGGAGGTGACTAGGGTTTGTAAGTTGGCTGCTGTCACCTTATTAGGGGCTGGTGTTTGTGCAGGGGGGCTACCTGTGACTACCTGGCTAGTCCAGGGCGTCACAGATGAATCATGTCAGGAATCATAGACAACTTTTATCCATGTGAAAGATATAATTGTTAGAACATCATATAGTCTTGGCCAAAAGTGTTTTCATCTTTTGAACTTGTTCCAAAATATGAACTATTTCTCCCACAAAGTTATTGCAATTATACATGTTTTCCATACACATGTTTATTTCTTTTGTGTGTATTGGAACAACTCACGAAAAAAGAAAGAAAAAGGCAAATTGGACTTAATTTCATAAAAAAAACAAATACGGGCCACACAAAATTGTTGGCATCTTTCCAAAATTGTGGGTAAACAATTTTGTTTCAATCATGGGAATCTCACGACTTGTTCATCTTTATGAAATTAAGTCGGTCTACACTTTCAGGGGACAGCTGGATGCATTTATTCGTCAATACACCGCCATCAGCGCGGGGGGCAGTGAATAAGTGCGGTATACTCACCATTCCCCTGCAGGATCGCGATGTCCTCTTGTCTGCCGGCCCGCTGATCTGCGTAGAGAGCGGTGAGCACAGGGATGACATCATCACTGTGCGCACTGCTAGACTCCACAGACATCAACGAGCCGGCAGACAGGAGGACTTCGCGATGCTGTAGGGGAACGGCTCCACACAGGTCAGCGGTGCTGCTGCTGACACAGAGAGGAAGATGATCGATGCTGCAGGGAGTGAGGAAAGGTGAGGATAAATGTTTGTTGTTTTCTGTGCCATAGGATTCAGGCCATATAGCAGGATGGGGTATATAGCAGGATGAGGGCATATACCAGAATGGGGGTATATTATGAGCAGGATGGGGGTATTTATCAGGATGGGGGTATATTATGAGCAGGATGGCGGTATATAGCAGGATGAGGGTATTTATCAGGATGGGGGTATTTATCAGGATAGGGGCTATACCAGGATGAGGGACATATATTGCAAGGATGGGAATCATATACAAGGCAGGAGGATCATTACCAGGATTGGGTACCTTAGTACCCCATCCTGTAGTAGAAAATTTGGGGACATTACCCCCATAACAGTGTCAGCAGCAGATCCTCACCCCATAACAGTGTGTCATTACCACATTTTTTCTTAAAATTTTATTTTCCTATTTTCCTCCTCTTATAGTCCGAAAAATATGGTAATATGTGGGCAATATGAAAATCACACCTGAAACCAGATAAAAAGGGGAGAATATGACTTAATGGTCCTTTGTCCATAGTGCTCGACATAATCAAGAAGTTTACAACCCATGGCACTGTAGCTAATCTCTCTGGACGTAAACGTCAGAGAAAAATTGATTTTTAGGCGTAACGGAGATGAACATTTTCAGGTTGACCGCTCTGCTGTTGAAAAAATAGTTGTTCCACGCTGTTGTATTATTTAATTGTAGCTTAATTACGCATTTCAAATTCGTACCAAACTCTTTTAAAAGAAATAGGCTACATATAGATATGCACAACCTGGTCAGGTGGGCACCCCCTCATCACCCCTTACTTTTTTCTACCTTATATTGTATCACCCTATGTGTGCTTGTCTCTCTATTTTTATTCTAGAGAAAAATTGATAAAAGGATAGTCAGAATGGTGCATAAGCAACCCAATTAAGATCTAAAAGAAATTAAGCTGTCCAGATGGTGGATAAGCATCACAATCAAATTCTAAAGAAATTTAAGCTATCTATCCTGCAGGTTCTGGGGCATCAATGTCAGTATGAACTATGCACCCTTATTTGAATGAAATTAAACACTATGGCAGGAGACTTAGGAAAACCCCATTACTGACAAACAGGCATAAAAAAGCTAGACTGCAGTTTGACAAAATGTACGCGAGTAACCAAAAATAGAGAGTAACCAAAAAAATAGCATCTTGTGGAGAGATAAGACCAAGATAGAGATTTTTGGTAAAGCACATCCTTCTACTGTTTACCAACAACAGAATGAGGTCTACAAAGAAAAGATCACAGTACCTACAGTCAAATATGGTGGAGGTTCAAAAATGTTTTGGAGTTGTCTTGCTGCCTCTGGTACTGAGTGTGTTGACTACGTGCAAGACATCATGAAATCTGAAGATTATCAAAGGAATTTGGGTCTCTATGTAGTGCCCAGTGTCAGATTCTGAGTTTGCAACCTAGGTCATGGGTTTTCCAGCTTGACAATGACTAAGCATAAGCAGCCCCCAGAAATGAATGCAAAGAAAGCCCTGGAGAGTTCTGAAGTGACAGCAATTATTCCATATCTAAATCCTGTTGAACACCTGTGGACAGATCTTAAAATTGCTGTTAGGAGATGGCGCCCTTGAAATATGAGAAAAATGCAAGAGTGGTCCAAAATTCCAGTTAAAAGGTATAAAAAAACCTTGTTGATGGCTATTAGAGTTGATTGACTGCAGTTATTTATTTCAAAGGGTGTGTAACCAAATATTAACCCCTTTACAACCTAGGACGGACCTATAAGTTCAAGGACGTATGTGAATAATGGTCTGCATAAAGTATATAGGCCCCAACTAGCCTTTCAAACAGTATAATTGACCCCAACACAGCCCTTCAAACTGTGTAATGGCCACCACACCCTGGCCACACAATGGCCCCTTCTCTTCTCCTCGTTCCCTCACTGCTCTGGTCTCCATAGCTTGTGGTCTGTAGCTCTGCACTGCTTGGTACAATGGGCACCCATCAGAGTTCAGATGCGGAAGTAGAATTATGGACGAGAGCTGATGGCTCTCTTTTCTGGGATTAGTTTCAACTGAATTGGCAACCAGGATGCCAATACACCTAAAAGTGTACACCAGGCCCCCTCTGACATGGACCCTATAGTGGCCATGGGGTCTTCTACCATTAGGGGTATGCCACCTGCTCAAGGGCTGTGGCAGTGACAGCCTCTGCTCCTTGATGACACTTTGAGTATCCTACCATGAATTGGGATGTTCAAACAAAGCGTCATCAAAAATGAAGAAGGAAAAAGAAATAATATAAGGCAGTTAGATAGTGCAGTTAGAGAAGGATAGGGAATTTTTAATTCAAGTATATTAGAAAATAGTTTGTTAGGGTTACATCATTAAATAGATAAATAGAAAGTGATTTAGTAAGAAAATTAATTTGTATTTCAGACCACCCTTTAAGATGTAACAAGTACCAAGAAATATGAAAAACGCAACTCAATGTTTGATGATTTGCTTTATAATATCGCCATCTAGTGGACATTGATGCAAAATGCAACAGTTAACATTTCTAAGAAGTTTTTTTTTCATCATTTACTGCTAAGACAAATACATTTGCTGCCCATGCGTAAAAGGACTATTAGCTTTACATTTTATTGCAATTTACTATAATGGCATCGTTTATCTACTTTATGTCTTATGGAAAATGTTTTAGTTCACGTCAATTTTTGCTGCACTCCATACCCCACACAACATTTTTCAGAGGATAGTTGTTATTCACATACACTGTGTTCAGAATAAATATGCAAGAGCTATTTTTCCTAAATGGTTTATGCAAATGAGTCAGTATAATGTTCAAATCATCAACCCATGGAGTATAAATCCCATTTTATTGGACAAACCTCAGTATTTTGTGGTACAACTAAAAGAAAACACAAAACGCACTGTTCCAAATGATCAAGCACATGGTTGTAAAGAACTCAAAATAGTTATTTGTTGATTTTGCAGCATTAAAGGGAACCTGTCAGGTGTAATATGCACACAGGACCACGAGCAGTTCTGGGTGTATATTGCTAATCCCTGCCTAACTGTCCCTGTATACACTAGCATAGATAAAGAGATCTTTAGAAAAAGGAATTTTGCAATGAGCGCAGGGACATTAGTTTCCTTGACTAGTTGCCCCCCGAACTTAGGATGTAAACACACCCCTGTGGACGTACTAACATGCTAATGAATCCGCAGGGTCAGAGGCATGGTCACTCTCACCTCTGCTGCCATGGTTGGTTTTCGACTCAGTGCTCAAGGTCATGTCCCTAGACTTCCAATCGTGTGCAGTACACCAGTTTGAAGCGAGGAGGCGTACACCCAGCTTCATAGTTCACATGACTAGAAGTCCAAGACTTCTGATCATGCGCACTAAGCGTAAAACCCGCTGTGGCAGCAGAGGTGAGAGTGGCCATTCCTCTGACGCTGCACATTCATTAGCATGTTACCACGCCCACAGGGGTGTGTTTACATGCTAAGGGGGGGCAACTAGTCAAGGAAACTAATGTCCCTGCGCTCATTAGCATATCATATGGGAATTTTAAAAATACTTTTTCTAAAGATCTCTTTATCTATGCTAGTGTATACAGGGATGGTTAGGCAGGGATTAGCAATATGTACAGGGTGCAGCACCTACCCCCCATGGTTCCAAGTTCCCAGAAACCGGTGTCACCTCCATCAGCACCACAAATCTTAACCAACAACTAACATCATGACCTGTCAGACACACCAGTGGGTTGGTCTAGCTGGGAAAGGGCCACCCACTTAGGGGTCAGGGCAGACTGGTAGAAGGGACGTAGTGAGTCGAGAGAGAGCCCTCAAAGTGAGAGGAGCTGGAGTGTTAGCTCCCAGGGAGCTAGAACAACCGAGGTTGGGTCGCAGACAGTGGTCCGGGACCAGAGGACTCGGGGACCAGTAGCAGTGACATTGGACAAGGGTGTGATGGACATAAGGTTGCATTTCACGCTGCGACATCGCTAACGATATATCGTCAGCGTCACGTCATCAGTGATGCACATCCGGCGCCGTTAGTGTAATCGCAGCATGTGACACCAATGAGCGACAATCAACGAGCGCAAAAACGTGAAAAATTGTTGCTCATTGACACGTCATTCATTTCTTTAATATCGTTGCTGCTACAGGTACGATGTTGTTCATCGTTCCTGCGGCAGCACACATCGCTATGTGTGACACCGCAGGAGCGACGAACATCTCCTTACCTGCGTCCACCGGAAATGAGGAAGGAGAGAGGTGGGCGGCATGTTCCGGCCGTTCATCTCCGCCCCTCCTCTTCTATTGGACTGCCGTTTTGTTACGTCACTGTGATGCCGAACGTCACAGAACAGATATGTGCGTGTGACGCTGCTGTAGCGATAATGTTCGCTACGGCAGCGATCACCACATATCGCACCAATGACGGGGGCGGGTGCTATCGCTGGCGACATCGCTAGCAATCGCTAGCGATGTCGCAGCGTGTAAAGCACCCTGTAGTCTTAGAGGACTGTCGGCACCAGAAAGCCCAAAAGAACTGACCGGTACCGAGCACAACGGGGTACAGGACCCTAGGTCAGGAGCCGGTTCAATGTCCTAACAATTGACCTGTAGAGGAAGGGGACCTTCAGGGACCTTCCCAGAGAGCTCAGAGACTGAGGGCATCAGCACATCGCGTGGGACAGGGTTTTCCACAGAAAGCAACCCTCTGAAGTCCCAAGTGCCAGCCCTTAGGTGCAAGACTTCACTTAAAAACTGAAGAACGGGACCTTGCAGCTTCAAGCTATAGGGACCCACACGGACACGAAACTGTGCACGGAGGCAGGCTCCGGATTACTATTTGACACCGGTGGGACTGGGTACTTGGACGGGCTCCCTGCAGCGGCAGTGGCACACAGAGACTTTGGTTTACCTATAGCATGTGAGTCTCCTTTATAAACCTCATCCAGCACCACGACTACCCACAGTGAGTACTCTGGTCCCCTGCACCCTGCTCTCCCATATAACTACCGACACCCTGAGCCCGGGGCCTTCCCTACCTGTGGAGGTACTAACATCTGGCTGCTTAACTCCATCTGCCCCGGTACTCCTTACAGCAGCTGCGGTATACCCTTAACGCAACCCAAAGTTGGCATCACGAACTTATCCCCTTTAAATACCCCCTTTATACGGATCAAAGTGTCCGCCAAGCTGAGTCCGGACGACCCCCTCGAGCCACGATCCTGGATCCGAGCAATTTTTTGTTGCAAATGTAGCATTGTAGGGTGGTAGTCATGGGCTAGGTCTGCATCTTCTACTCCTCAGCATGAAAGACGGGTCCTAGCTGGATGTGTGGGATTTCACTAAGGAGTTTGGTATGTCTTTGCTGGCCACATAATGATGCTGTAGACTTGAGCTGGCCAGTACCACTGTTAACCAGTTCATGGAAGGAGACCACCAGTTCCTCAGTGGGGAGAACACAGCGAAAGTCCGCAGCAGCCCGAACCCTGATCGTGGCACAGACCGTGTTCTTACCGAGAACACTAGCAACTCCACAAGATGCGGTGCCTCCTCTTTTGGCCATCTTTGTCCTCCTTCTTCTGAAGCCGGGGTGCATGACGCATCCTACATCATGCACATGTGCCGGCATTGAAGTCCTGCCTAGGCGCACTTTGATCTGCCCTGAACAGGGCAGATCAAAGTATTGTAGTGCGCCTGCACAGGACCTCAAGATACCAAGTGTGACTGTCAGTGAACCAGCTGCCAGATTGCCAGACTGCTGGATTGCAGGGAATGGTGGCACAGCAGTCCGGTAATCTGGCAGTCAGGTCACCGGAATTCACATTGCTCTCAGTGAACTCAGTTGAACCCGCTGCCAGATTGATGGACCACAATGTGGCCATTTCCCACAATCCAACAGTCCAGCAGCTGGTTCAACTGAGTTCACAGAGAGTAGCGGGGGAGCCTCCGAGTGTGAACTCTGATGATCTGACTGCCAAATTGCTGGACTGTCAGATTGTGGAACACATCAATGGGCTTACTGGCAGTCACACCTGGTATGGTGGGAATCCATCAGTGAACTCCAGTGACCTGACTGATATCCCCCGCTGCCCTCAGTGTGTCGCAGGAGCTAGTTTGACCATTTGCGTTTTCCATCATCGCAGCTTTTAGATGTAGCGGAGCAGGAATTGTCGTGGGACATCGCTTGGATTACATCAGACCTCCGGTGTTTTTTTGGGTTAATAAATTGGTGAAAAAGGGAGTGATTTTTTTATTATTTAAAATACTGGATTTTTGTGTTAGTGGTTATTTTTATTTTTACTTACAGAGTTGGTAATGGAAGGGTGGGTTCTCATAGACACCTCTCCATTGCTAACTGAGGGCTTGACGACATCTGTGATTTTTGACAAATCACAGCTGACATCAACCGCATATATTACCCTGATTGTCACCACACTAGGGCAATCTAGATGAGCTAAGTAAAGCACCACAATTTTCACATATAATGGATATGCCACTTGTTGGGTGGCTGCGGGCTGCTATTTTTAGGCTGGGGAGGGTCCAATAACCAAGTTTATTACAAATAGGCGAGGGACCGCATATTTTTTTTTTCACTGCACCTTCCAATCACAGTAATGCCATTCGCAAAGATGCCATGACATTATTGTGATCGGCAAGCAATCCCCGCATATTTAGTGGCTAAAAATCAGGCACCAAACAGGCAGGGAGAAGATTTGAAATTCACAAGGCGAATACCAAAATACTCCATGTGTAACAAATATTCAGAATATCTTAATATTTGTGTGAGTAACGAATAATGCTGAACATATTTGTTCATCACTAATAATAACTTTTATTTATATATATATATATATATATATATATATATATAGCTAAACATAAATGAGCCACTAGAGATGAGCGATGTTCAAGGTTCGCCAATTTCATGTTCGAGTGATTTTGGGGGGTGTTCGAGATGTTCGACGAACTTGAGCTTTTTGCTAAAAGCTCAACAGTTCGAGTTACGTTCGAGAACGGTTCGAGCACCAAAAACATGGCTTTTCACAGTAAGGCTATGTGCACACGTTGCTGTCTGCATACGTCCTGCGTCCCCAGCACAATCCCTCTCTCTTTCCTACTCACCGATCACGGGCGTCTCGCTGCACGGCTGTCACAAATCTCCAGCGGCATTTCCTCTTTTGAAAATGGCTGCCACTGCATTATTCAATTAGTTATTCTGTGCTTTCCCCGCCCACCGGTGCCCATGATTGGTTGCAGTCAGACACACCCCCACAATGAGTGACAGCTGTCTCACTGCAACTAATCACAGACGCCGGCGGGCAGGTCTATATCGTGCAGAAAAATAAATAAATAATAATAAAAAAAAGCTGTTCCCCCATATTTCAACCCAGCCAGGATAAAGCCGCACAGCTGGAGGCTGGTATTGTCAGGATGGGGAGCTCCACGTTATGGGGAGCCCACCACCCTAACAATACCACCCAGCAGCCGCCCGAATTGCCGCATCCATTAGATGCAACAGTCCTGGGACTCCACCCAGCTCATCCTGAATTGCCCTGGTGCAGTGGCAATCGGGGTAATAATGAGTTAATCATGGCAGGCATGTCCCCGAGATACCTTCCATGATTAAGCTGTAAGTGAAAGTAAATAAACACACACAATGAAAAATCCTTTATTTGGAATAAAAGACAAAAAACACCCCATTTACCTCTATATTAATCCCAAAACAACAATCCAGGTCCGAAGTAATCCACACGACACTGTCAGCTCTGCTACATGAAGATGACAGGGAGTGATCTGTGTCCTCTCCACGTAGCACCTGAACTGAACCGCGCTGTAATCTGAGAATTCAGTCTGCAATGCAGAAGTCAAAATGACCAAATCTGCCTATGTTTGTCATTAGAGCCAGTAGCTCAATGGTTAGAGCGCTTGACTCAGAAGCATTAGTTCCCGAGATTTAGTCCCAGTAAAAAATTTAATTTATTTCAAATTAGATTTATTTATAATTATAATTTAATTTAATTATGCACTGAGAGGAGGAGCCGGACATCAGCTGTGAGCCACACCTCTAAAATCGGAGCAGTTCACGTAATGAGGCTGCATTGCTTTCTCTCTCTCTCTCTCTCTCTCTCTCTCTCTTTGTCTCTCTGTCTCTCAGTCTCAGTCTCTCTATCTCCCTCTTTTTCTCTCTCTCTTTTTCTCAGTCTCTCTTTTTCTCTTTCTCTCTCTCCTCTCTTCTCTCTCTTTCCTCTCTTCTCTTTCTCTCTCCTCTCTCTCTCTTTTCTCTCTCTCCTCTCTCTCTCTGTCTCTCTCAGTCTCTCTCTCTGTCTCTCTCTCTGTCTCTCTCTCTCTTTCTTCCTCTCTCTCTTTGTCTCTCTCAGTCTCAGTCTCTCTCTCTCTGACTCTCTCAGTCTCTCTCTCTTTCTCTCTCTCTCAGTCTCTCCCTCTTTCTCTCTCTCTTTCTCTCAGTCTCCATCTCTTTTTCTCTCTCTCTTTTTTTCAGTCTCTCTTTTTCCCTCTCTCTCTCCTCTCTCCCTTCTCTCTCTCCTCTCTCTTTTCTCTCTCTCTCCTCTCTCTCTTCTTTCTCTCTCTCTCAGTCTCTCTCTCAGTCTCTCTCTCAGTCTCTCAGTCTCTCTCTCAGTCTCTCTCTCTTTGTCTCTCTCAGTCTCTCAGTCTCAGTCTCTCTCAATCTCTTTTTCTCTCTCTCTTTTTCTCTCTCTCTTTCTCAGTCTCTCTTTTTCCCTCTCTCTCTCCTCTCTCTCTTCTCTCTCTCTTCTCTCTCTTCTCTCTCTCCTCTCTCTTCTCTCTCTTTCAGTCTCTCAGTCTCTCTCTGTCTCTCTGTCTCTCTCTCTCTTTCTTCCTCTCTCTCTTTGTCTCTCTCAGTCTCAGTCTCTCTATCTCTGACTCTCTCAGTCTCTCTCTCTTTCTCTCTCTCTCAGTCTCTCCCTCTTTCTCTCTCTCTTTCTCTCAGTCTCCATCTCTTTTTCTCTCTCTCTTTTTTTCAGTCTCTCTTTTTCCCTCTCTCTCTCCTCTCTCCCTTCTCTCTCTCCTCTCTCTTTTCTCTCTCTCTCCTCTCTCTCTTCTTTCTCTCTCTCTCAGTCTCTCTCTCAGTCTCTCTCTCAGTCTCTCAGTCTCTCTCTCAGTCTCTCTCTCTTTGTCTCTCTCAGTCTCTCAGTCTCAGTCTCTCTCAATCTCTTTTTCTCTCTCTCTTTTTCTCTCTCTCTTTCTCAGTCTCTCTTTTTCCCTCTCTCTCTCCTCTCTCTCTTCTCTCTCTCTTCTCTCTCTTCTCTCTCTCCTCTCTCTCTTCTCTCTCTTTCAGTCTCTCAGTCTCTCTCTCTGTCTCTCTGTCTCTCTCAGTGTCTCTCTCTCTTTCTCTCTCTTTGTCTCTCTCAGTCTCAGTCTCTATCTCTTTTTCTCTCTTTTTCTCAGTCTCTCTTTTTCCCTCTCTCTCGCCTCTCTTCCCTCTCTCTTCTCTCTCTCCTCTCTTTTCTCTTGCTCTCCTCTCTCTCTTCTTTCTCTCTCTCTCTCTCAGTCTCTCAGTCACTCTCTCAGTCTCTCAGTCTCTCTCTCTCAGTCTCTCTCAGTCTCTCTCTCTCTCTTTCTCTCTCTCTCTTTGTCTCTCTCAGTCTCTCAGTCTCAGTCTCTCTCAGTCTCTCTCTCTCTCTATCTCTTTTTCTCTCTCTCTTTTTCTCTCTCTTTTTCTCAGTCTCTCTTTTTCCCTCTCTCTCCTCTCTCATCTCTCTCCTCTCTCTTCTCTCTCTCTTTCAGTCTCAGTCTCTCTCTGTCTCTCTCTCTCTGTCTCTCTCTATCTCTCAGTGTCTCTCAGTCTCAGTCTCTATCTCTTTTTCTCTCTCTCTTTTTCTCTCTTTTTCTCAGTCTCTCTTTTGCCCTCTTTCTCTCCTCTCTTCCCTCTCTCTTCTCTCTCTCTCCTCTCTTTTCTCTTGCTCTCCTCTCTCTCTTCTTTCTCTCTCTCTCAGTCTCTCAGTCACTCTCTCAGTCTCTCTCTCTCTCTCAGTCTCTCTCAGTCTCTCTCTCTCTTTCTCTCTCTCTCTCTTTGTCTCTCTCAGTCTCTCAGTCTCTCTCAGTCTCTCTCTCTCTATCTCTTTTTCTCTCTCTCTTTTTCTCTCTCTTTTTCTCAGTCTCTCTTTTTCCCTCTCTCTCCTCTCTCATCTCTCTCCTCTCTCTCTTCTCTCTCTCTATTTCAGTCTCAGTCTCTCTCTGTCTCTCTCTCTCTCTCTCTCTGTCTCTCTCTATCTCTCAGTGTCTCTCAGTCTCTCTCTGTCTCTCTCAGTCTCTCTCAGTCTCTCTCTCTCTATTTCTTTTTCTCTCTCTCTTTTTCTCAGTCTCTCTTTTCCTCTTTTTCCCTCTCGCTCTCCTCTCTCCTCTATCTCTTCTCTCTCTCTTCACTCCCTCTCTCTCTTTTCTCTCTCTCTCCTCTCTCTCTCCTCTCTCTTATTTCTCTCTCCTCTCTCTCTTTTATCTCCTCTCTCTCTTTTCTCTCTCCTCTCTCTCTTCTCTTTCTCTCTCCTCTCTCTCCCTCTCTCTTTTCTCTCTCTATTCTCGCTCTCTCTCTTCTCTCTCTTTTTTCTAACTCTACTTTACCTCTCTCTCTCTCAGACCTGGCGATGATCAGCTGATGCAGTCACCTGACGGAATCAGCTGACACTATAAGTCGAGCGGTGAGGCCGGCTTTTTACCGCCCGGCCGGCTAAACTATCAGCTGATGCTGTCGGACAGGAGTCTACACAGAAGTGTGTAGTTTGTTGGGTTTTTTTTTTGCACTGATGCATCAGCTGATTGTATAAAAGCTGTTTATACAATCAGCTTCTGTGTCATGTGCAAACCGATCAGATGATATTGGATCCGGATTGGACGGCGCGGGACCCTTGACCCAGGATTACTGCGGAGGGGGGTTCTTTATTTCAATAAAGGTGGAGTCACTAATTGTGCTGTGTTTTATTTCTAATTAAAATATTTTTTCTGTGTGTTGTGTTTTTTTTTTTTATCTGTACTAGAAATTCATGGTGGCCATGTCTAATATTGGCGTGACACCATGAATTTCGGGCTTAGGGCCAGTTGATAATATACAGCTAGCCCTAACCCCATTATTACCCAGCAAGCCAACCGTCACCAGGGCAGCTGGAAGAGTTTTATTTCTAATAAGTGTTTTATTTCCAATAAAAATATTTTTTCTGTGTGTTGTGTTTTTTTTTATCTGTACTAGAAATTCATGGTGGCCATGTCTAATATTGGCGTGACACCATGAATTTCGGGCTTAGGGCCAGTTGATAATATACAGCTAGCCCTAACCCCATTATTACCCAGCAAGCCAACCGTCACCAGGGCAGCTGGAAGAGTTGGATACAGCGCCAGAAGATGGCGCTTCTATGAAAGCGCCCTTTTATGGGGCGACTGCGGACTGCAATTTGCAGCAGTGGTGCCCTAAGCTGCGGATTCCAATCCCCAGCTGCTTAGTTGTACCTGGCTGGACACAAAAATTGGGCGAAGCCCATGTCATTTTTTTTAATTATTTCATGAAATTCATGAAATAATTAAAAAAAAAAGGGCTTCCCTATATTTTTGGTTCCCAGCTGGGTACAAATAGGCAGCTGGGGGTTGGGGGCAGCCCGTAGCTGCCTGCTGTACCTGGCTAGCATACAAAAATATGGGAAAGCCCACGTAATGGGGGGCAAAAAACTCCTGCATACAGTCCTGGATGGAGTATGCTGAGCCTTGTAGTTCTGCAGCTGCTGTCTGTCTGTATGGAGGAGAGCAGACAGCAGCTACATAACTACAAGGCTCAGCATGCTCCATTCACTAGTGTATGCAGGAGAGCAGACAGCAGCTGCAGAACTACAAGACTCAGCATACTCCATCCAGGACTGTATACAGGAGTTTTTTGCCTACCAAAAAAATGACGTGGGCTTCGCCATATTTTTGTATGCTAGCCAGGTACAGCAGGCATGTACGGCTGCCCCCAACCCCAAGCTGCCTATTTGTACCCGGCTGGGAACTAAAAAAATAGGGACTCCTTTTTTTTAATTATTTCATGAATTTCATGAAATAATTAAAAAAAAAAAATTCGACATGAGCTTCGCCCCATTTTTGTGTCCAGCCAGGTACAACTAGGCAGCTGGGGATTGGAATCCACAGCACAGGTTGGCCCGAGCTTTCTGGGCCCCTCTGCTGTGTATTGCACTCCGCAGTCGCCCCAGAAAATGGTGCTTTCATAGAAGCGCCATCATCTGGCACTGTATCTAACTCTTCCAGCTGCCCTGAAGCCAGGTAGCTCGCTGGGTAATAATGAGTTAATACTAGCTTTGTAGCTAGTATTAAGCCAGAGATTGGTAATGTCAGGCAACTTTGACCCAGCCATTAAGAATCTCCAATAAAGGGTTAAAAAAAAGACACCACACAGAGAAAAAATACTTTAATAGAAATAAATACACAGACACATTAGAGACTCTATGTTTATTACTCCCTGTCAGCTCTCCACGATCCCGCTCTTCTGTCTTCTTTCTCCTTTAACCCATGCAGCTCTGCTACATCAGACAGCACTGCATGGGAGGAAGACGCTGATGCTTACCGTGCAGTCTATTCACTCAGTGAGAGTGAGCAGAGGCTGCAGGCTGTAAGCGGTGACGTCACCGCTGACAGGCGGGTTACCATAGCAACGGTGCTCCGATCACGTGATTCCCGGTGCCGCTATTTACCGGCTGTGACAGCTAGTCCCTGCATGTGGGTTGACTCTGTAAAGAGCGCCCACATGAAGGAACAGGGAGTCGACCATGTGTTAGAGCATTTCGCTGGCACACGGACATGCTGGAACGATCACTGCGTACCGGAGAGATGCACTAACAGGATGTGACCAGTCTGTAGCCAATGAGATAATAGACACGTGACTGGTCACATGCTATTTTGACGTCACGATAGGTCCTATCATCAGTGCTGGTTACTGGGAGGACACAGCGATTATCTGAAGGAAAAGCGGCGGGAGACAGAGTGCAGGACATGTCATGGGGACCTGTAAGTGTAATGGCAATGATTATTAATTGTATGTGTACATTTATAATGTGTTTTTATGTGTTTGTGTTTGCCTGCCATTGGTCTCAATGGGGTTCGAGAGGTTCGTCGAAGGGTTCTCGAACTGGGCCTCCGTTTACTAACAAAATCGAACTCGAGCCTTCAGAGGCTGGCTCATCTCTATCAGCCACACGCAGAAGTCTCTGGCTGTATACACAACCGACTAAATGTATTATATATAACTGTTACTACATCACAGCACACACCAAGAAGAATAGCTATACATACTTCATATAATATATGGTAGTTTTTCTTCTGCTCACTAGGGGTCACAAGTAGATCATACATAGTTGAGTATACCACAATGTGAAGACATCTACTGTAAATCACTGTCTTGATCAGCTTCACTACCACATTCTGTTTGTGCATTTCCAAATTAGTGTAAAAAACATTACTTGGCTTTTGCAATGTGAAAATGTGTTGAAATTGATTTTGAATTATATTATATGTCAATCAGGAGCCCCCAATAACTTTAATAGGCATAAGTGAAATATGACCCACATGGTTAAAAGAAGGAATCAACCGCTGCTACTAAGGAGCACACCCCATGCCTAGAACAGATGAGTGACTCTCGTGAAATTTTGTTTGGGTTTGATTTAGTTTGACCTGAATTTAAAGTGCCCCAAATGTATAAGAAGACATTTATTATGGTCTGAAGTCTCTCTAAACACCACAGTAAAAAAAAAAAAAAAAAAAAAAGCAACCCAGAAACCCGTGAAGGTGTTAAAAGGCAAGTGCAAAAATGCAATGAGTTACAAAATAAAAAATGCAATACATTTTGTGGGTTTTTTCTAGCATAAAATATAGTCACAAATTTCCCTAGTAATGTTTACGTACAAAGAAGATTCCTAAAAATACTTACGAAAAAAGATAAAATGTAAACCATTATGTCAACCCAGGGTCATAGTTTTTCACCCCTAAAAGAGACTACAATAGGAAGCAGGAATGACAGAAAAGTGTTAATAATAAGTGTCTATAGACTATAAGTGGATCAATAAAATACAAAGCAGCCCCATAAATACTGGAAATAGTGAGTAAATAATGCGATCAAATAGTAAGATAGATCCAGGACAAAAATGATACAATTAGAAACCGATATAAGATTTAATCATCACATCACCTGTGAGGTAGCAACCAGTTTTATTGCAAATGACTGCTATGTATCACACAGGGGGAGGTCCTCTGCGTGTAAACCAGGAATTTTTACTCTGGAACTTGTTGTTCCACAAACTTGTTAATGTATTGAGGTGTACGAATTGTCAGAGTGCTGGGCAGCTCTGGCTATTACCATACCTCCACACATGGGTCGGTCTGGTCTGATATATTATTATTTATTATTATAGCACCATTTATTCCATGGCACGTTACAAGTGAATAGGGTATACATAAAAAACAAGTACAGCAATCATGAAAATTACAAAAACAGACTGGTACAGGAAGAGAGAGGACCCTGCCCGCGAGGGCTCACAGTCTACATATATGAGAATGATTTCTTGGTCACATGGTCTTTGTGTGTTTGGAAGCAGTTTATTTCCTGGAGGCATCTGCAGCACCCATGGGGCACAGGTAGGATACTTGTCATCGGGCCAGTGATGTCGAGTCTGGGATGTCACGGGTGGCCCTGCCTGGTTTCGTGGCCCCGAAGTGTACACCAAAAGGGGAATGGAGATGGGATGAGGATGGGTGATGATGTGGATGATAGGAGTTGTAGTAGTTGTCTCAAGACTCCAGCTGCGGTGTGCGGCCAGGGATTAGCCACCGCTGAGGTCGCAGACGTCTGGGACAGATGGTGTCGCAGCTAGGATAGTTCAGCTTACGCAAGTGAAGCTAGGCCCCAGGAAAGATGATGGAGGTAGAAGTGGCCATTGGCGCCAAAGTGTGGAGTGACGGCGCTGGCAATAACGGGACAACACAGAGGTCTGCGGTCAAAGTTCTTTTTACTCACAGTACTGTTGTCACCCTCGGAGTGCCGGTTTCTGCCATGATGGGCCTCAGTCGTTCCCGGATAGTTCAGAGGCCACCACCAGTGTTGTACACTGAGAGACCTTCCTTTCTGTGCGCTTTAGTTTGGATCCCTGTGACTTGAAGTTACTTGGAGACCCCGGTGTCCTTGGCTTTAGTTCCCGTCCCATCCGCAGGCAGTGCAAATCCTTTGTTGGGCCTGACCGTGATCTCGGCTCCTGGTTCTGTGTGCTGTTGTGCCTTGGGACTTGTGGTGGCCAGAGGGACGTGAAATCCCTCTGTCTGGCAGATTCTGGTGGCACAACATGAACTGTATTCCACCTTAGGGTTCTGCACCCTAACTGCGCTGGTACTGAGGGAGCTATTGAGCTCTACCTCCAACTAAAGTGTTGCTCCTCTGTCTCCCCAGCTCATCCGGTAAACTCCTGCTTCTTCCAGTTGGGCTGGTCCTAACAGGGGATGCTCTGAAGCACTCTCCCCTGCGACCGTGTTGTTCTGTGTCCCATACTATTCTGAGGTAAAAACTGTGTGTTCTCTCACTCCCTCTGTACTGCTCCCACATTCCTGATGACTCACTGGTGGCTGGGAAAAACCCATTGTTATGGTGACCACCTTTAGCCCAGTTCCAGAGGGAAAGCACCTGAACTGTGTGTGTTGTGTAACTGCTGACTCACTGCCTGGCTGTGTTGTGTAAGTGAAAACCAGTAGTTAACCTCTTCCTTACCTGGGATGAGTATTGCACCTTAAGTCAGATGCAATACCCCGTGGCGACTGAGCCTTAGGGGCACCAAACATCCTGTAATGAGACCATGTGTGTTTAGAGTTAGATGTAGACTTTCCTGTAGACACACTGTCTAGGAGACCAGGGTTTTTATAGAGCCAATGGTGGCTCTGTGTTTAGGAAGTTGCAGACTTTCTGATGATTTGGACTGTTAAGAGTCAGTGTGTGGAGCAAGACGCAGATTCTGGTCGGTGATTCCAGTGAGGCAGTTTCCTAAACATCAGTGCTGACTTGAGTCAGAGAGTGGAGCCTTTGTCTAGCTTCAGAAAGGTAGCCTCATAAAAGGGGGTTGTATACTGACCAAGGTCAGTGAGTGGAGCCTTGGTCAAGAATCAGAAAGGTAACCCCATAAAAGGGGGTTGTATACTGTCCGAGGTCAGTGGATAGACAGTGCAATACTTCCACTGAGATACCGCTGTGAGGGTTTGTATCCAAAGCCATGTGTAGCCAAAGTCTGTTTGAAACAGACTGTATGTCATAAATGTGTCTGTGAAGCCGTGCAGGTGTCCCTGCAGATTGAACCGGACTATATGTTATTTTTTTATGTAAATCCAAAGGCAGACTCATGCTTGGTTCATGGAACGTGGATTATGTTGTGTCTCAATAAACTGTCTGGACTGTTAAAATAGAAAACCGTTCCTTTGTGCCTCAATCTAGCAGCCAAGCAAGTGTTCCCCATTATATTCAGTGAGCACAGCCTTACACATCATGTAAAACAAAAGATAATTCCTGCATAGTCCATGATGGACTACAATCTTTACGTTTCGCCAATGTCTTTATTAGGGGTTGGGTACTTTGATACACTTATGGGTTATAGACTTTTATTACCATTACTTTTGTACTTTTGTTTTGTATCATTCCAGTTTTTTATGTAAAACCACATTCCGAATAGGTACTATGCCTTACTCATTTTCTTGTGTATTTTTTAATTGTCCTGTTCTTCTTTTTCTATTTGTTTCGAACTAGGTTACAATATCTTTTTTGATATGCAGTCCTGTTATTACATATGTTCTTGTTCTCTGTAGTTGATCTGATTTGGTCACTTCATGTCCATGTAAGTAGAGCAATGCCTAGGGTTATTTAAGTAGTCATTGAGTGTTGCTCATACTTATACAGTGAACAGTATAGTATTTTTGCAGGGTAGAGTGGTAATAACACTGTATGGCATTGTTTTTTAAACAACTACATGGAAGTGGCCAATATCTGGCACTGTTATTTCGGCACTATACTCCATAGTGCTACGGCTCCTGCATAGAAAATATAGCATTACATGTTAGCATTCAAATTTATCATCTGCCATAATGGGAGCTGCTCCTGCCAAAAAGCTCTGGCTTGTAGGATTGTTATGTCCAGGACTAAACCGGGCAAAAAGATAAATATTCTTACAAATGCAAATTCACCTTCCAAAGAAACATGATGAATATGGACAACTGTGCGTTGACCTCAGTCTAAACACTGTAGAAAATCACACTGAACACATTTGCACTGCAGATGTTGTTATTTTGTAAAACCTCTTTTGACACAATTTTTTTCATATTTCATACTTTTTCGGAGTTAATTGGAAACAGAGTTAATGGCGATCTCCGACTTCTCTGGAAATAAGCTTAAAATTTACAAATAGATAAACATTCATTTAAATTACATGATAAATAAATAATAGATAAGAGGATATACTATTGTTGTAATATTATTTAAAAATATAAATCAGATAAATTAATACATTAATAAATGAATGTGATAATAACTCTATAGATGACAATAAATTATTTTACTACTTATACTAGTAATAGTAATACTAAAATATATAGTCATGCACAAAAGTGTTGGCAGCCTTGAAATTGTTCCAGAAAATGAAGTTCCATATTTGTTTGTTTTATAAGACGCACTGGATTATAAGACGCACCCCAAATTTAGAGGAGTAAAACAGGAAAAAATAATTTTTAATGTTAAAACGAGGGTCTGTTTTATAAGCCTAGTGCATCTTAATCCTAATGCTCCCAGGGGGAGCAGCGGTGGTGTAGCAGCTCAGGAATATCACAGAAGGCAGGGCTCAAAGGAGGGGGTGTTGCGGCTCAAGAGGGTCGGTGATACTGCGGGCTCGGGGGTGTTGTGGTGGCGGTCGCCATTGATCTGCCATAGGGCTGCGGGGGCGTAATTGCAGTGGAGCGACTCGGGAGGGTCACAGGATGGGGTGTCTCAGAGGCGGGTGCCATTGATCTGACTGATGGACTTCAAGAAAATGGCTGCGGAGGCGGCGCGTGCACAAATAGGATTCCGGGACCATTTTCTTGAAGTCCATCGCATCAATCTGCGCACGCACTGCCTCTGCGGCCATTTTCTTGAAGTCCTGCGCGTCAACCGCGGGTCATTTAATGATACCCGCAGTCAGATCAATGCACCTGCCATCGAGACCCCCTGTCCTGTGACCCTCCTGAGCCACTCCACTCCTCCAAATCCTCAGTATCACTGAACCTGCCTCCTATGAGCCTGCTCCACCACCGCAACCCTGGTAAGCCATAGCTGTATTGTAAGACCCACCAGTTTTGGGGAAAAAATGTGTGTCTTATAATCTGGAAAATATGGTATGTCCCCTAGGAAATGATTGTAAATTACACAAATATTGACATAGACATGTTTATTTCCTTTGTGTATATGGGGACAATACAAAAAAAAAAAACAACAGAAAAAAAAGCAAATTGCAAATAATTTCACACAAAACCCCCAAAATTGTTGGGAACCTCAACTTAATACCTTGTTGCACTCTCTTTTGCATAAATAACGGCAATCAATCACTTTCTATAACCATCAACATTTTCCACCTCTCACCTGGAATTTTTGACGACTCTTCTGTTGCAAACTCCTCCAGGTCTTTCATATCTAAAGGCATCTTCTCCCAACAGCAATTTTAAGATCTCTTCACAGGCATACAATGAGATTTAGATCCAAGTCTGGATTTAGACTCATTACTGTCACATCCAAATTCTCCTGCGCTTTATTTCCATCCATTTTAGGTGCTTCTTGAAGTATGTTTGGGGTCATTGTTCTGCTGAAAGACCCATGAGCTAGGACGCAAAGCCAGCTTTCTGACACTGGACACTACATTGTGAGCCAAAATTCTTTAGCAATCTTCAGATTTCATGATTCCTTGCACACAGTCAAGGCACCAAATGCCAGAAGCAGCAAAATAACCCCAACAGCAAGACAACTCCAAAATATCTCTGAATTTACACCATATTTGACTGTAGGCACTGTGTTCTTTTCTTTGTAAGCCTCATTTCATTTTCGGTATACAGTAAAAAGTTGTGCTTTATCAAAAAGCTTCATCTAAGGCGGGCTTTGCACGTTGCGATATCGGTAACGATATATCGTCGGGGTCATGTCGTAAGTGACGCACATGCGGCGCCGTTACTGACATCGCAGCGTGTAAACCCTAGGAGCAACGATCACCGATCGCAAAACGTCAAAAATCGTTGATCGGTGACACGTCGCTCCTTTTCACAATATCGTTACTCCTGCCAGTGCGATGTTGTTTGTCATTCCTGCAGCACCACACATCGCTGTGTGTGACACCGCAGAAACGACAAACATCTCCTTACCTGCCGCCACCGACAATGCGGAAGGGAGAAGATGGGCGGGATGTTATGTCCCGCTCATCTCCGCCCCTCTGCTTCTATTGGCCGGCCACTTAGTGACGTTGTGGTGACGTCGCTGTGACGCCGAACGCACCTTCCCCTTGAAGGAGATATTGTTCGGCAGTCACAGCGACGTCGCCGACCAGGTATGTGCGTGTGAAGCTGCCGTAGCGATAATGTTTGCTATGGCAGCAATCACCACATATCACATGTGCGACATGGGTGGGTACTATCGCGTTCGACATCGCTAGCAATTGCTAGCGATGTCGCAACGTGTAAAGCCCGCCTTAGTCTCATCTGTCCACAAAACGCTTTCCCAGAAGGATTTTGTCTTATTCATGTACATTTTGGCAAACTGCAGTCTAGTTTTTTATGTCTCTGTGTCAGCATTGGAGGCCTCTTGGGTCTCCTTACATAGCGTTTAATTACATTCAAATGACGGCAGATAGGTCGGAATGAATTTGATGCACCGTGAGCTTGCAGGACAGCTTGAATTTCTTTGGAACTTGATTGGGGCTGCTTATTCACTATCTGGACTATCCTAAGTTGCAACTTTTCATCAATTTTTCTCTGAGGTCTACATCCAGGGAGATTAGCTCCAGTGCCATAGGTTTATAAAGTTCTTGAATAAGTTGGGCTGCATGGTCAAAGGGACATCAAGATCCCTGGAGATACACTTGTAACCTTGAGATTGTTGATATATATAAACAATTTTGTTTCTCAATTCCTCCGACCTTTCCCTTCCCCTCTTTCTGTTCTCCATGCTTGAGAACATGTGCATGTTCTCCAGACACACAATGCAAATATTGAGTCAAATTCTGTCAAAATTCAGTCAAAAGACTGTGAGCCCTCGCGGACAGGGACCTCTCTCCTCTTGTACCTGTCTGTGCCTTGTACTGTTTATGATTATTGTACTTGTCCCTATTATGTATAACCCTCTCACATGTAAAGCGCCATGGAATTGATGTCGCTATAATAATTAATAATAATAATAATAAATAATAATAATAAAATTCTCCACTTTTATCTTGTTTCTTGTTTCAGGTGGGATCTTCATTTTGGCCACACCTGTTACTTGCCACAGGTGAGTTTGAACGAGCATCACATCCTTGAAACAATGTTGTTTACCCACAATTATGGAAAGATGCCAAAAATCTTGTCAGGACCATTTTTGGGCTTTTGTGTGAAATGATGTCCAATTTGCTTTAAACATGTGTATAATAAAAATGTGTAATTGCATTGCATGTTAGAAAAGCGTATATCTACACAGAGATTGAAGTTTCAAAGATTGAGAGTTATGTTGAAGCTGTTTTGGGTAAGAATACAAGGAGAGAACAACGGTAACTAAGGACACCATGGTAGGCATTTGCTAGAGGCCGCCTGGGCAAACTAAAGATATGGATGAACTATTTATGCATCAGTTTGCCAAATTCTGAAATAAACACAACATAGTGAGCATGAGAAATTTCAACTATCCAAACATTTATTGGAAATCTCCCTCAAGTGAAAGTAACAGTTCCAGCAAATTATTATCTTCTCTTGCTTATAACTTTATTTTCCAAAAGGTAGAGGAGAAGACAAGGGGATCTGCTCTCTTGGATCTAATCCTTATAAACAGGGAGGAAATTGTTGCGGAGGTAAGTCTAGGAACCTAGGAGGCAGTGATAATGCTATCATACAATTTTGGATAACTAGAAGAGGAAGACTAAAGGGTGCTTTACATGCTGCAACATCGCTAACAATATATCGTCGGGGTCATGTCGTTAGTGATGCAAATTCGGCGTTGTTAGCCTCATCGCAGAATGTGATACCTAGGAGCGACGATCAACGATCGCAAAAATGGCAAAATCGTTGATCGTTGACACGTCGCTCCTTTTCATAATATCGTTGGTGGTGCATGCCGCTGGTTGTTCATCGTTCCTGCGGCACCACACATCGCTATGTGTGACACCGCAGGAACGCCGAACATCTCCTTACCTACGTCCACCGGCAATGAGGAAGGAAGGAGGTGGGCGGCATGTTCCGGCCGCTCATCTCCGCCTCTCCTCTGCTATTGGGCGGCCGCTTAGTGACGCCGCTGTGACGCTGAACGCACCTCCCCCTTGAAGGAGGGATTGTTCGGTGTCTACAGCGACGTCGCTAAGCAGGTATGTGCGTGTGACGCTGCCGTAGCGATATTGTTCACTACGGCAGCGATCACCACATATCGCAGGAATGACGGTGGCGGGTGCTATCGCTCGCGACATCGCTAGCAATTGCTAGCGATGTCGCAGCATGTAAAGCACCCTTTAGGCACTGTGCGCACTTGAAAATAGAATTTTCTTAAGAAAATTCTGCACCCGCGGCAAAAAAATGCAAAAAAAGGCACACGAAATCCGCATGCAGTTTTGCCGTGGTTTGTGCGGAATTGCTGTAGTTTTGGTGCGGTTTTTCGACAGGTTGTTCCCTGCGGTTTTTAATGATGTCAATGCAAT